>NC_138452.1:13000000-13370000 GCF_040668555.2 Bombus flavifrons | reverse complement strand
AATATCACTCTCGCCAATACTTTGTGTTATCTATACGTATATATGATCAATTGCGAGAATGATCATGCCTGGGATTCGGAAAGAAATCAAAACTCGACCGACCTATCGTTTGTTGACAGTAAATAAAGTTGTTTAAACGAATACTGCGTAATTTCTGTGATTATTCATTTGTGAATGTTTGTGTTTCCGAATGAAAAAAAGGAAAAAATAATTCATTCTAATCTTCCTACATGAAATTTTTTGTATTTAGTTGTATTTACATCTTCCGTGCAATGTATGGAATATATTCGTCGTGTTTATTATTATTTAAGTAATAAATCTCGATTTTATATTTGTATTTAATTAATTGATTAAATGTTTAAATTTATATTTGTACAATTAAATTTCAATTCACAAATTCAATATATCAGAACTATAATTTTCATTAACATTAGTACTGTAGAGATACGCGTTATTTTGACGGAACTTACTTATAAATGTGTGTCTGTGTTATAGCTTAAGCTGCGGTTGGAGCGTATGGACAGGCGTGTAAATTTGCAAAAGCTCAGATCAGAAAACAATGAAAATTCCATTGCATCAGAGCACATAGGAGCTTGCTCGTCTCCAACTATTAATTCTGTGAATGTGCCATCGACTAGCGAACTTCACAGGAATATTCAATCTGAGAACAGTAATTCTCAATACAATGAAAGCTTTAAGATACGTTTAAATACCAGTGGTGGCATTACCACTGTCAAACAGGAACCAAATGATAATCAAAGTAAGCACGAGACAAAAATAGAAACTGGTAATGATATTAGATTAGAGTGGGAGGAGAAGAAGAAAAGAAGAACAGACTCGACGTCGCTATCCAGTGGAAACAAAAGGAAAAGGGGTGTTTCATGTTCGTCTACGATTAGCAACGACACATCCTCTACGGTACAAGATAAGCCATTAACTCAAGAAAACAACAGGAAAGGTGATAGGAAAGGGAAGCCATTAACAAAAAAGGAATCCTTCCTTACTACAGACGAACATTATTATACAGCTGTTGGAGATCCCAATTATACGTTAAATTTAAAGGAACCTAATTTAGTAGAAAGTAATACCTCGTTAGAAGTTCCAAATTGGAGGGTAAAGGTATATACGAGCTGTTATACGATGGAAGGAACTGAAAATTTGGATGATGAAATTTTTAACAAAAGACATTTAAAGTTAGAAAATGATGAAAGGAGGAGAAAAAGATGGGATGTACAAAGGATAAGGTTTGTATCGTGTTTCCAAAGTAATACAAAGTGTCGTTACTGTATTTTATTTCCTTCCAACTGTTTCATAATGTTTCACCGTTCCAATCAAACTTATACAGCCGGTTGATTATTAAGTAAATTTCAATAGTCAGATGAACTTCCATTTTTAGAGAACAGAGACATATTGAAAAGTTAAAACAAAGACAAGAAAGGCAGAATCATCAAGCAACGTGTTACAATACGAATCATACCGGGCCGTGCCCGTCTGCTGTTGAAGAAGAAGCTGTATCGTCGTTATGGCCTGATGTAGAACAAATACAAAGTCTTCAAGTGGATCCCCTGTTACCTGTTACTGCATTTGGTACTCCTATTCCTAGTTTCACCCCAAGGTAAATTAATAATGTATTAATAACTATGTCCTACACTCGTACTGATTCATATTGGTTATATCATTTGTTTTATAATTACAGTGAATTTTCTTTACCTTGGTCAAATATGTCACGATCGAACAGTCGTCGTCCAAAACGATCAACAGGTAGAAGAAAATCTACTAGAAGATAAACGTTTTACGACAGTGGACAGGATTATTTTTGTCTTATCATTTTTAATCTTTGTTATAGATATGCTCCCTCATATACATCTGTTTTTTTCTTTTTTCTAAAATCATATCTTTTTTATTACATGAAATAGGAGCACCAAAGATATTTTTATTACCCTTTTTTAAAACAAAATTCAGGAAAGATGACTATACTTGACAGGAGTACCTATAATACAATGCTTTTTATTTCTTACTTACTCATTCGTGTTTATTAAAGCTTGTTAAAAAGATATTGATCTTATAGTTTGTTCAAATCTATAAGATTCATTTTATTTGTACGACTGTAATTTGATATTGTCGCAATTTTGTAGAAATATTATTCATTTATTCAATTTTAATTAATATTTATTAAATATACTTATAAAATCTTATTTGGAATTGTACAGACTACAATGGACATAAATAATCAGATTAAGTGTATTTTCTTGCAATTAACTGGATAGAATGTAAATTTACATTTAAACATGCAGAAGCTCAAATGCGTTGAAGATATGCATACTCCGTGATAAACTATTACAAAATTAATATTATATACAAATAATGCAATTTACTTCAAATTCTTCATAGCCCTTTTCTTTAATTTTGGCTGTAAAACTAATTGGTGTCAACAAATATGTTCCATGATTAATATCAAAGATTCAGTAAAATTACAAATTATTTATGTAATTTTTTCCTTCTTTTTTTTTTATGGATAGTGCAAGAGAAAAGTGGGTACGACGTCCGCTTGAAAATATTAAAATAAAATAAACTTCTTTAATAAATTTCTTTTCAGTTTTAACATCAATTACTAAAGATATATCTTTGTTCCGTCTTCTTCTTTTCTATTTTTTTTCTATCTCATTTCTAATTTCTTTCTAAATTTTACCCTAGCATTTAATTACAATTGTCGAAAATTCTTTCAGTAAAGTGCACTAATTTATTATGCATGTACTTTAATTGCATTATTCTATTTTATCATACATGACAAGTAATGGGGTACTCAATTCAACCGTCCATAAGAGATGGTCAGCATTTCGTAAATTGAAATGCTCGACGTTAAAATACGGTGAACGTAGCGATTATAACTTGTAAATAAAAAGAAACATCTTTCCAATTATACATAAGTTTTTGTTTACTATTTTATTTATAGTAGAGCGCACTACTGATGAGTAGACATCAAACGATTATATTTTGTTTACAATAAACAGAATAAGAACGAGTAGCGTCTTTTAGGTATGTTAAGACATAGCATAGAATTATTTACGTTGTTCTCGTTAATTCGATTTTACGCATTGAAAGCTTTTTCAAGTATACCAAAGACGTAAAATAATGTCATATACTTTTCTGTTTTAAAACTAATAATTTCATAAAACATACATGTGTGTGTATCACATTTTGATACACAAAATCTCATAATATTTGTAAATATTATAATTATTATTTGAAACAACAAATTTTTGTGCTATTAACATTATTTGAATTGTTTAAAATATAATTTTGAAAACATAAATGAATGTTAGACATAAAGTACCTCCTGTTAAGTTTTAACGATTACATAAATTGTTTCGGAATTTCGTGATATTGTTGTGACTTTCGAATTAACGAGATTGTGACAGCCTACGTAATTGTCATGTGTATAGCATGTATATACGTTTACTTTATTTTTCGTGTGTGCGCGCGCGTGTGCGTGCGTGCGTGCGTGCACGCATATGTCTGATATACCGTATGCGTGCAACTATAAAGAAATGTATATGATTTTAACTGGATCGATGTATATATAGGGTGGCTCATTTATTTTGATCATGCAAAACATTTCCGTCATTTTTAATGACAAAGAGAACTATAAAAAAAAAAGGTTGTTTAGTTCAGCGTAACAATCTTTTAAGATCGCAGTTTTCAATGCTTATGTCTTTTTAATGAATTAAAAACATATTATAGGGAAACTTTTCAATGATAAAAGAATCGTTATGAGTTAACTTAATTTATATTTTTTATCACTTTATTACTTTTGATGCATAAGAAGGACAACTTGAAAAACAACTAAAGTTTTATAAACTGTGGTCTTAAAAGCTTCACTGCGATGATTAAAAATTTCTTCATTGAACTAGACAACTTTTTTCATTTTTTATTTTTGTATAATATTAAGGTATTAAAATAAATGAATCATATATATAAGGGAATGAATGACTGTATGCGTGTTTTACAAAATATATTTATTATATTGTGTACTATATATAAATATTATATATTATAGTACACATATTATTGCTCTACATACAGGTTGTTCCATAAGTAGTGGATCACTGCTTAAGATTATACATAATAGTATTAGCAATATAATTTCAGTCGAATATTTCGGCTATCATAGAGGTACAAGAGCATTTACATTCTAAATGTATTTCATATATTAGTATGCGAATCTGTTTGTTTCTAAACAAAATGAAAAGATATTAAAATAAATAATGTATAAAATAATAAGAATAAGGAGAGAGAGAGAGAGAGAGAGAGAGAGAGAGAGAGGTAAAGAGGAGAAAAAGGTACGGTCCATTGGCAACTTATGAAATGACCTGTATATAATAGAAATTATAATTTAGAAATAAGAAATGTCAAATAAATAAAATTATTTCTTACAAAAACATTCTGATAAATGTTAGAAATTAATTATCCTATAAATAAATCGAAGTTTTCATATAAATATTAGTTGACGCGTTGTGATGTAAAATTTTGCATACAGAGTAAGTTAGTTTTATTACGACACAATATCGATTTATAATTTTTCAATTGAATATAGTCAAATTTCTTTTGAAATCTCTTGAAAACTCTTTTTGAAAGGAGAATTAGAAACACTTTCTGTGTACAATAGACGGACCCGATTCGTCGTATTCTTGCTTAGAAATCCACATTTGTTGGAAGGTGCTTAAACTGGCCAAGATCGAGCCACCGATCCAGACCGAGTATTTCCTTTCTGGAGGCGCGATTATCTTGATCTTCATTGTAGACGGAGCCAGTGCCGTTATTTCCTTTTGCATCCTGTCCGCAATACCTGGATACATAGTGGTTCCGCCCGATAAGACCGAATTGGCGTATAAATCCTTACGAATATCGACGTCACATTTCATGATTGAATTGTAAGTGGTTTCATGTATTCCACATGATTCCATGCCGAGGAAGCTTGGCTGAAACATTGCTTCTGGACACCGAAAACGTTCGTTTCCAATAGTAATTACCTAAAAACAGCATCAATTAGTTCGTTAATTTAAACATTTTGCTCTCAAACTCTCAGTTCCTGAATAACCATAGATCATTAAAAAATTAAACATTATATATAAGTCAGAATTACCTGACCATCCGGTAATTCATAGCTTTTTTCGAGGGCACTTGAGCCAGCCGCCGTAGCCATCTCCTGTTGAAAGTCCAAAGCAACGTAACACAATTTTTCTTTAATATCTCGAACAATTTCACGCTCCGCGGTCGTAGTAAAAGAATATCCTCTTTCCGTTAGAATCTTCATGAGGTAATCTGTTAAATCGCGGCCGGCCAAGTCCATACGTAAAATTGCATGCGGTAACGCATATCCTGAATCAAATAGGATTCTTCATTCGTAACAGCAATTATAATTAATATATACAGGATTCTTCTACTTTTCGGCCTTATAACGATTTGGAAGGATATTGTCATAAACTTTTATGAAAACTAAAACTAATACTACATTTGCGTACATTACTACACGTGATATATGCCGATAAAAATGTTCATTCTGATAATAATTTCCGTTATTCGTGCAACATGTATTCACATACAATAAAATGAATGCCCTCTTCTCAAGTATTTTATACAAGTTGTATAAATTAGATAAATTTTAGTTTTTAGACAAATTTTACAAATAAATGAATTAAACGTATTATATTTTTCATTAATAGTTAATACGTAAAGGTATGTATTTTGTAGCGATAAAAATCATGACGTAAAATCGTATAATTTTTTCAGGAAACAGTTTTTTTTAAATTAACGTTACCTGTACACAAATATTACATATACAATGATATCTTGGATCAAATCAAATGAACCGTTTTGCTTTTGTAATATTCATTAAAGAATGAAATATAAACGAAATAATATAATTTGCAGAAATAATCATCCTATCGGTCTAAATGATAAATACACATGTATATGTATAACGACACGTACCCTCGTAAATCGGTACTGTGTGTGAAACTCCATCTCCGCTATCTAGAACAATGCCTGTAGTGCGCCCTGAAGCGTAAAGCGATAAAACAGCTTGTATAGCGACATACATTGCTGGAGAATTAAAAGTTTCAAACATAATTTGTGTCATCTTTTCTCGGTTAGCTTTAGGATTCAAAGGAGCTTCGGTCAATAGAACAGGATGTTCTTCCGGAGCGATTCTTAGTTCGTTATAGAATGTATGATGCCATATTTTTTCCATATCGTCCCAGTTTGTTACAATGCCGTGCTCGATTGGATATTTAACAGTTAAAACACCCCTTTTACTTTGTGCTTCATCTCCCACATAACTGTCCTTCTGTCCCATACCAACCATGATTCCCTATATATCATTTTTTTATTGTTTTCAGAACAAATAAATAATATGATAAGTATCCATTCTTTCTTATAAACTTTGAAACAACTTGATTTTACAAATGTAAATGTATTGAATTTTAAAAATACGATAATTTTGAAGGTTTCATGGTATTCCGATATTAAGTTAGAACAAATATTATCTTATACTAATATAAATGTACATGACAGTATGTATAAATAAATTTAGCTAACGATTTATAATAGGTCATATTTAAGATATTGTTAGTTTTACCTGATATCTAGGTCTTCCAACAATGGAAGGGAATACAGCACGTGGAGCATCATCTCCTGCAAATCCTGCTTTGCACATCCCTGATCCATTATCTACTACTAAGGCTGCTACATCGTCGTCACACATTTTAAACTAAAAGTATTTATGTCGCTCTTCTGATTTTTGTAGGTATAAAAGGAAATATTAATCTTGATTGCCAAAAACAGCAAATAGCTTGTTTATTTGACTAGATTTTGCACTACCTCGACAGTGCATTGACTCTTCTAATATTGTTTCTGCTGAAGAATGGAGCTGCTTTATATTAATGCCCCCTCTTTTACTACCTCTATGCATTCATGCCTGTATATTAAACAGTTTCTTGCACGTCAATGAACTAGTATACATTTCAGCTAACATAATGTGAGCTAATATGATTTAAGCTAATATAAAGCAATTTTTGGTTCTAACATTTTTATAATTTCCAACAAATATTCCCCCTATTGATATCTAATCTCTCTATTCAATATAAATGTCAGCTCTTTATTTTCTACATTTGTTATATTTACGAAATAGAAATTGTTAGCCAACAAAGAGTTTAACTTCTTTAGTTTCTGAAGAATTTCTAAGATCTATATGACAATATTAATCCTATACTTAACAAATATGCCGAAATGACTTACTACTTATCAATGAAAGCGAAAACCAACTTATGAGTCCATTAAATACAAACGAACTGATAGAATATGCAAAATGATAGCTTAAATAATGATAAGGTTTACATAGTAGAAAAATGTGTTATTTTTATTGTTATAAATATGTATATCCAGTTTATTTCAAATTCTAACTTTGTGGAAACATTTCTTATACATAGATGTACATATGTGAGTAATTTTAATAATAGAAACAAAATATGTATCTTACAAATAATTTGTCTTTTATGATATGAGGTATTATTTGCATATTTAAAATACATATGTATATATATATATATATATATATATATATATCTTTTCTTCTTCATTAATTTAGCGAATGCTCTAGTTTAAAATGCAGTTCGTTTACAATTAAACAGTTATATACATAGCATCTGTTAAAGAAAATTTCATGCAATTACTAGGAATTTTCGTTTAATTCGTCCTCAAATAAATATTCATAATTGTATTTAAAAAAATGTGTGTGTATGTGTTCTACAAATGTTTATTTTTATTTTAGCTTTATTTCGTTTCAGTTAATTATTTACGGAAAATAGAAATTTCAGTTTACTAAGTCTTCCAGAATTAACGCATTTTAGAGATTCACTGTTCCATAGAATGACCACTATACAGAATCTCGTTATAATCGGTGTATTACATTCCTTAATTAACTGTTCGACCAATGTTTATAATTAGGCCGTGAAATTAAGTATCTAGTCTGATTTTAATTTGCTGTGTATCCTATTTTCAATCGTGTTTTAGGGTGGAAAAATGATAAAGAACGTAGTACCGAATTTATTACAAATTATAGAATATAGGTGTAAATATTTTTAGCTACATTTTACATGGAGTACTACTTTTCCATCATTTTTCGTATCCTCGTATCGTAAATACATTGACTAGTCTTTAATTTCTGTATTTATAGATGAACGTACAAACATTAGCCATAAAAATATAATCAACACATGTATTTTTAATTTATGAATTTTATTTATCCCAAAGACCAATTTCTTTCATTCTTGTTTGGAAATATTTTTCTAAAGCATTAGCACATCGATAATACTCGGTATCAGGACTATTATACAAGCGACAGTTAGTGAAAATTCGTGTCATGTCTGCAATAAATAATCTTCTTGTAACATAATATCTAGCTTTCAATCGATCAGTCATAGTTTTGAGATCTGAAAAGTAAAATTTTTCATTCTTTCCCCATTTTGTACGATTTATTATGTTTTGAATTTTTGTACTCAATTCTTGTACTCACCCATTGGATATTTAATATGATCGTAATAATCTGGCACTTCATTCTTATCCACAGGCTTTAAAAATGGCCATGCTGTACTATGATTTTTTACGCTATTCAAAACATTTTTTAACGCATTATACAAAGAATCAGTAATATCCAAGCACGCTTCCATTGGTTCTGGTCCTTGAGTTCCTTTAGCTACTCCTCTCGTTCTTGTCTGAGTATAACTTTTCCAACCGGTTTCGCGAATACCAGGTATAGATTCAACTGGAATTCCCCTAACACCTTCTTTGAAACATGTTAAACCAGGGTGAACTTTTTGTATCTCTTGTTGCCTTTGATGAATCAACTTTTTAATAATTTCTTTCTGTTTTCGTATCACAGCCGTAAATTCAGTATACACAATTTTTGCATTCAATTCGCAATGCATTAATGTTGCTCCTTCATAATCCTTAATATATCCTTGATACATTGACCGAGGTAATTTTATATCTTTACTAAAGCCCTGCTTTTTGAAATATCCGATTGCAAATTCATCGGCGAATGTAAGGAAATGTAATATATTATTTTTTATATGATAGTCTTTAAGCATATTCATTAAGTGTGTACCATAGCCTTTAACTTGCTCTTGGCTTGTAACAGCACAAAATACTATTTCTGTAAAGCCCTGAGTAGGAAACATTCGAAAACAGATACCACCAATTGGTCGACCATCCTTTATTAAAGCTAGTGTTTTATGCTTCCTATAAATAAAGAAAATAATATAAATCGTGAAAAATATATCTATTTTATTATCCACGTTACTTACGGATCAAAAACTAATTGAGATATATATTCTTTTGGCATTCTAGGTAATTGATGGCTAAATACGTTATGTAATCCAATTAACCAAAGCATTGTTTGTTTAGAAACTGGCTGCGTCAAACTGTTCCCAACCACGTGAAATTCTATAATCTTTCTGCTTTCTTCAATCTTAGCAGTTTCATCTCGTGGAACATTTGGAGGAAATACTGCGTCAGGCCCGCACATGTAATTAGGATCGTTAATAGTCGCTATAATTTCAGCAACTGTTTCTTCTGATAAATCTTCAAAAATTTCTTCATTCTTTCTTCTTTTTACGTCTGAGCGACCTTCGGAATGTGATCTTTTTTCATGAATTTTCTTCATGCCAGGACTTATGTTAATTGTTGTATAGTTATCTTTATCATTTGGTGGAACTGTGACTTTTTCAAATTCACCGGTTCTTCTTCCTTGACTTGCTTTTGATTCCAATGCAGATTGTAAATAAGTAGGAGGTACTTGTTTAAAATCAGGATCCCAGATCGGAGAATTATCCGAATAAATCTCTGCCTCTAACATTGATAGGAACCTAAAATTGAATAAATATATTACATATTGCATCATATACGTTATATATCTCATCGATTAATGAAGTAACGCAAATAAAGTAAAAACAGAAATTTTTACATACTTTGGAAAATGTGTTAAGACTATTACTCTTTTCTCTGGTGCTAACTTATCTCGTTCACTGTGACATTTATCTAGCAATTGCCTGGAAACTGGCTTAAAAACAGCTTGGACGAACGTTCGTCCAAAAACTAGAGACGTATCATAATGAGGTAATGAGTCACAAAATGCTGGTATATGACAAAATACAAGCCAACGAGTATGATTAATTTTATATGCAGGAGCCTCTTCTGCACTGATTGTGCCTCTTCTAGCACTAAGTGGATCAAAGTTCCAATGGTTCAAACAATGCAGAAACATCTTAGCCATATCGCACATAGCTTGCATGTCTCTTTGCGGCAAGTGACCATATTTATAAGCAACAAAATTCATTACTGCTTTTGCTATACTAGGTCGTTCAAAAGGTGGTTGTCCTAAAGGACCTTCTATCATAGGTTTAGTCATAGATTGTATACATTTTCTTAAAAGCTTGTATAAGTAGAAATAAACTTTCTTTGTGTCAGGATCTTCTTCTTTCTGTAAACCTAGAAAAATATTGTCAGCGTCTATAACCATACATAATAATTTATTGACCTCTTCTTCTGATTGATTAGTCAAATGTGAAACATGATTTTCTAAAACATGCTTGCAACTTTTACAAGGGTCAAAAAAATTTATAATAGGTTGTTGTGTATCATTTTTAGAAGATTTAGTTGATAATTGAGAATTCTTCCATCCAATGCATTTGCAATCTTCAATTTTACACGCGCTATATGTTGCAATTTTTAATATTTTTTTCATTTGTGGTAAATTTAACATGTGTTGTTTCCTTTGTTGTATTCTTTGTAAATTATTTTGTCGGCTGCTCTGTTCCTGTGGTCTGACAGTATTTGATTCTCTACTATTTCCTGCATGTTGTGATGTACTAGTTACACATTGACCAGTTTCCTCTAGCGACTGTAAAGTTGAGTTACGATTTCCTTCTTCAGTTGTCATACTTTTCCTAAATAAAAGGGTGAAAGGAAATAATTTTTGGCTTTATATAAAATAAGAAAGTGATTGGCTTTTGAAATGAAAATATGTAAGTAACGGATGCATCGTAAACTTACACCGCATCAATGACCCTATAAATGTATAAATTGTCAATACATTTAGACTGTTAATAGTAAACAATACTACTATTGTATATCTTTGATATAATTAAATGTTATAAAACTAGAGAAAAGATTCATAAAACAGATATAACACTTATATTTGTATGTAATATACGAGGCTTGACGTTTATTTACATCATAATGAGCATAAAGGTTAGGAAATAAAGTGAAATTAAATTGAACATAGTGCCATCTATTTCACAAATAGAAATTAATCCTTTCTTTCATTCAACATCCAAGAAGGTTCTAAAGCTCTATTCTTGTAAGTACGACGATCAATCTTTATCTTATATTAGATGATATATATGATACAAACTACATTATTTCTGTTATAAAATATTCGAGATATCTTCTAAATTTTATTTCAATTACAATTTCAAATAATTGTTCAAATGTACTATTCCAATGAAAATTTGATAGTGTGTTTTGATTACATGATTCATGCTTGATAAGTCACGAGTGAGTACTTACATACTTACTTAAAAGGGTCTTCGTACCTTTTCGGTTTTGTATTGCAATATCAATCGTATCTTATCTTATTTTCTCCACAACGGGTATTTAATATACTTATGTTTAAAAATTTTAAATAAAGACATACAACGGTGTATATTACGAAAATTTGGTATTGCGTTAAAAGATTTCTAAAAAGATTGCGTTAACCATATTTTAGGTTTAATTGTACATCAGCTCAGCGTAATATTGGAAGGGACTTATAAATATAATTGTGTTATAACAAATTACAACGAAGAAAGTAAAGTTGCAAGAATTATGGCTACTTGGGATGGTTCTTATTCAGGGCCAGATGACCAAAATTATTGTCAAATGTATTCTGATCAAAGCGTACCTGGGCCTGTAACAGGAAATTGGACATTATTTTCTGATAATATAAATAACGATTATTTGCAACCTAGTCGTGAGTTCTACGTGCAAAATGAACCTATATTTGAACAGAATAGTCCGAATGCTTTCTATCATTCGAACACCAATGTTATGCCAAGTTTGTTGACTACAACCAATAATTATCATGGGCATGTAATAAACCCAATAGGAAATACACAAGTATTAAATAGCGAGGAGTACTTTCCAACTGTTGTCAAATCTCAACAAGGCCACGTATCTGATGACTCTTGGAAATATGATAGCAATATAATGAAGAACGAAGATAAATATGCCTCTACAAAGAGAATTAAGGAATCTTCAGGCAGCATAGTCAATCACTCAAAATTACATGTCATGGCTGAAGAGTTTGTGCCAAATAATAGAGGATATGGTGATAGAAGTAAAAATAAAGAGTTAGAGAATACAAAATCTACTAATGATGCAAATTATTGTGTCAAGGATAACGGCAAAATATCAGATAAATACTTCTTTTGTAATGAGAATAGGCATGAAGGTAAATATAATAACAAAAAGTGTTCTAATTATAAGCACAAAGAAAGACACCAAGATCAGTGTTACAAAAAAAATGCATATACAAATTCCTATCAACAGCATGTCAAAACTTCTCATAAACTTCAAGGTAATAAATACTTTACTAATAAGTATTATGCAGGAAAATCACAAGTAAATTCAAAAGTTATAAATGAAAATGCATTGGATCAATGTTCAATGACTAATAGTGCTACTTGTAATAATAAAAAGGATCCTGTAATAAATTTGAATAAAGGAGAATCATCATTAAGTATGAATGTATGTTCAAATAAAAATAAAAATTTGTCGAACGAAGTTAATGATAAAAGAACTATCATTGGTGATAATAATGTCGTACAAGGTGATAGCATACAGCAGCCCAAAAATTCGATGAAGGAATTTACTTACTATAATCCTGGTTTCAAACAGACCTACAATAATCATAGAAATTTAAGGAAATATCAGTATAATGATAGATATAACAGGGAAGAAAATTTTTATAAAGAAAAGCGACATCACTATCCAGGATATGGTAGAGAAAATTATAATAAAGAAGATAAAATTAAAATAAGAAATGAAATGTGCAGTAATGGAGAATGTAACGAATATAAAGAATGTTTTAACGAGAGAACTGGATTAGAAGCAAAAGAGATAAAAGAGAAAAGGCACAACTATCAAGGATATAATGGATTTAAAGAACATCATAAGGAAGCTAAACCAGAGATCTTTAAAGAGAAAGATAAAGGTAAATATTATGTATCTGAAAATAAAGAGAAAGGAAATGAACATTGGAGAAATAAAAGGGAAATTAGCGAAAGAAATAATATTCAGAAACGGGGACAAAATAGAAAGTCACCAGTTGGTACGTATGTAAGTTGGTATTTCCTATGCTATGTTGTATTTTTAACATGATAATAATGCAGTTTTATAATTTTATTGTGCAGATGATGATGCAAGTCAAAGAGAAAGACTAGCAGAACAGTTGAATAGAGGACAATTAGAATGTTTAGTATGTTGTGAATATATTAAACAGAATGATTATGTTTGGTCATGTTCTAACTGCTATCATGTGTTGCATCTGAAATGTATTAAAAAATGGGCAAAGTCATCACAATCTGGTAAATATAATTAGAGTTATAAGCTGGATAATTTTTTTATTAAAAGTTATTAAATTGTATACTAATAATTCTTATATACTATATACCATACTACAATAATTCTTTATATACTATTTATATAGAAAATGGCTGGAGATGTCCAGCATGTCAAAATGTTAACTTAGTAATTCCTGAAGATTACTTTTGCTTTTGTGGCAAAACAAGAGTACCTGAATGGAATCGTAGAGATGTTGCGCATTCTTGTGGTGAAATTTGCGCTAGAACATTATCCAAAAATAGTTGTCCACATAAGTGCACTCTTCTATGCCACCCTGGATCTTGTCCACAATGTACAGCAATGGTAACAAAATATTGTGGCTGCGGTAAAACTCAGCAAACAGTACAGTGTAGCACTCAGAAATTATTGCTGTGCGAGTCTATATGTGGTAAAAATTTAAAATGTGGCAGGCATAAATGTCAAAGTAAATGCCATCATGGAGAATGTGCAAATTGTGAAGAAACAATAACGCAAAGTATGTAATTTAAATATGACATAATGTAAACTAAAGTATTAAATTTCATTCTGATAGCATATTTATTCTCAGAGTGTTATTGTGGCAAAAGTACAAAAGAAATAACTTGCCAGA
Source organism: Bombus flavifrons (assembly GCF_040668555.2). Taxonomy (NCBI): domain Eukaryota; kingdom Metazoa; phylum Arthropoda; class Insecta; order Hymenoptera; family Apidae; genus Bombus; species Bombus flavifrons. The sequence continues at coordinate 13,355,692 of NC_138452.1, read as the reverse complement.
GTAATATTTCGTTCACATATTCTTGTGGAACTATCTGCGGTAAATTGTTAGAATGTGGTAATCACACTTGTACAAAATTGTGTCATGCGGATGCTTGCGAATCCTGTTCTTTAACTCCTGACAAAATTACAACTTGCTGCTGTGGGCAAACACCATTAATAGATAAGAGACAAACTTGCTTAGATTCAATCCCAGTCTGTGACAAAATATGTTTGAAAAATTTGAAATGCGGGCAGCCTAGTGAGTATTTCATCTCAAATTGAAGGTGCATGGGATTTTTGATAAAATACAGTAAAAATTTATGATATAATATATTGTCTGCAGATAATCCTCATAAGTGTAAAGCGAAGTGTCATGTAGGGGATTGTCCTGTTTGTGACTTAATTACCAATGTTAGATGCCGCTGCGGGAACATGGATAGGGAAATAGCTTGTAAAGATTTGATATCAAAAGCTGATGATGCACGGTGTGAAAAGAGATGTATAAAAAAGAGGTCTTGTGGGAAGCACAAATGTAACCAACTGTGTTGTATAGAGATAGAACATATTTGTCCATTAATATGTTCTAAAACTTTAAGCTGTGGGAGGCATAAATGTGAACAAAGCTGTCATAAAGGTATCAAATTACGTTAATGATAATATTAATGTTAATTTTGAAATTAAATCGCAAAAATTAAGTAAAAATCATGAAAATTATACTGTACAATAAAGAGTAAAAGAAACTAACCTTTGTGATTTGTACCAAAAAAAGAAAAAGAGTAAACAAAATTAATAGATTAATATAAAACATTATATTAAAATAGGAAGGTGTCAACCTTGTTGGCGAAGTAGTTTTGATGAATTATATTGTGAATGCGGGGCTTCTGTGATATATCCTCCTGTTCCTTGTGGGACAAGAAGACCTACATGTGACAGACCTTGCTCTCGACAGCACTCTTGCGGCCACGAAATATTACATAATTGCCATAGTGAATTAAACTGTCCGCCTTGTACTGTTCTTACTCAAAGATGGTGTCATGGCAAACATGAGTTACGAAAAGCTGTACCATGCTATGTTAACGAAATTTCATGTGGTTTGTCATGTAACAAGCCCATATCCTGTGGCCGACATAAATGCATTACTATTTGTCATTCTGGACCATGTGAAAAACCAGGACAACAATGTTCTCAGCCTTGTACTGTTCAAAGGGAACTGTGTGGACACATCTGTGCTGCTCCGTGTCACGAGGGTAAATGTCCAGACACACCTTGCAAGGAGATGGTTAAGGTAATTAATTAAATATGTTTTCAAAATGACATTCACGGCTTGATGATACATAAGATCTCTGTATAATTAAGTTTAAAGTTTGTATTAATATTATTGGCCTTCTAAATTACTAATAAAAATCTCTTTATACGTAGGTGACGTGTCAGTGTGGGCATAGGACTATGTCGCGTGTTTGCGCCGAAAATTCTAAAGAATATCAGAGAATAGCAAGTAGCATATTAGCTAGTAAAATGGCTGATATGCAATTAGGTCATTCTATTAATTTGGAAGAAGTATTTGGTCAAGGAGCAAAGAAGCAGAATCAGTTAAAAACTTTAGAATGCAACGATGAATGTAAAATAATAGAACGGAATAGGAGATTGGCGTTGGGTTTGCAAATTGTAAATCCAGATTTAAGTGGAAAATTAATGCCTAGATACAGTGATTTTATGAAACAGTGGGCTAAAAAGGATCCTCATTTTTGTCAGATGGTTCATGACAAATTAACCGAGTTGGTTCAATTAGCAAAAACCTCTAAACAAAAATCACGCAGTTATTCCTTTGATAGCATGAACAAAGATAAACGTCATTTTATTCACGAATCTTGTGAACATTTTGGTTGTGAAAGCCAGGCGTATGATCAGGAGCCAAAAAGAAATGTTGTTGCGACTGCTGTAAAAGATAAGGTAATGCACATTTTACGTGTAACTAGCAGAATTGAACTTATAATTTAATTTTCTGGTATTATGTTGAAATTTATTACAGTGTTGGTTACCTAGTTATAGTTTATTAGAGATTGTACAACGGGAAAATGGTCAGAGAAAAGTTCCAGGTCCAATGTTAAATACTACAAAAGCTGATGGGTCCGTGAAGTAAGTAAAATTAAGTAAATTTTCAAAATCTGTCATGTAGTTTTAATAAATTAACAATGGGTTTGTATATCGAGTTGGCAACTAAGTGATTGCGGATTTTGTCATTAGGTGGTATTGACAAAATCCGCAATCACTTAGTTATCGATCCAATATTAATTTCAAATTATCCATTTTTGTTCTCTTTAGGACAATATTATCACTGCCTGCGAAAAAGATCCAAAAGCCAGAAACAACATTAAGCATAAAAACATCAGAACCAGAAATAGATTATTTTGATTATAAGGGTTAAGATTACTATCTCCGTATTACATAAAGTGTAAGTAATATAAGCGATGAAATTAATATCATAATTAGAAAAAATGCTGTTAAATATAATGGATTAACTAAACATTTTAATAATATTTATTCTTTGTAACACATATACACACACACACACACGCGCGCGCGCACGCACGCACGCACGCACGCACGCACGCACGCTACCATAATATATGTATACATATATGTAGAGTGACCCAGATAAATGGGATCACCTAAGCATTTGCCTTATTTATTACTGTGGTATGAAAAAACTTTTCAGTACAATTCAAGGGCCACATGCAACGGTGAAAACAGCTCTATTTCATGGTCATTTTTCTTACAAGATTACAAGTGGTGGACATCAGTTTTTTTTTTTTTTTTTTTAATAGAACTGTATATATTTATTTTTCCATATCTTTATAGAGCACGAAAAAAAACAAATTCAATGACCTTAATAGCTACCTTAATACCGTTTCCCATCACTTAATCTTCAGATACTTGCGTTTGAATTGTACATAAATGATATTTAATTATGTTCAATCGTTTCAATGGTAGAATAAAAGAATGCAAAATTTCCGACTCCAGAGCAGAATTTTCTAACTTTTAAGTTTAACTTATTAGCGCCACACGTCATAACTGTTATAAGACAAATTTTTAAAGTTACTATATGGTATAAGAGTTAATGTCTTCGATTAAAAAATTTTGGTTTCAAATAATCATTATAAATGATTCAGATTTTCTTTACTACCGGTAATCATTATCGATGACGAGAATTTTATTTTGATTATGAATAATCTGTAAATATAGCTCATCACAAGTAGCCGTCATTTATAAACAGAGGACGTTATAATCAGTATCGTGTCGAATTTCTTAGTTGGTATAGCAGTTACGTTGGGCCACGAAGGTTCATAAAGTGATTTGTCTAGTGGTATAATTCGTCTGTGACGCAGCCCACTGGCTCGTAGAACACCGTTTTTTACATTGCACGAGAGGTCTATCTCATCTTTAGTCCATGATGTTGTCATTGATAATATATGTATACATAATATGGTTACATCGATAATATAGTTCCCTTCGTCGTTTGATAAAGTAGGTAACCTCTTTAACTTGAAGTTGGTGCGGTGTGCTTCTTTGGCCTGAAGTTGGTGCAGTATAGATCCGAAGTCCGTCACAACCCTGGCCAATAGAGCCCATATATATGAAAATTAAGCGCTTCTATTGGCGCAATGTATTGCGGAGTGAAATCGAGGGTGCCTATTGGTGCAGGATATTGTCAAAGTCAAATCGAGCGCGCCTATTGGTGCGAAATATTGGAAAGTCGTAGTTTCTCGGAGAAACGTACCGTGGAGTGTGTCGTTGTACTCTTGACAATCGTGGAGCGAAAATTCGTCCCGTCGAGCGTTACACTGTCATTATTAGTACTTTCATTTCAAATTTACCAACATTTCTACACTTCTATCTGCTTCATTCAAATAGTACATTCGAATAGTACGTTCGTATTTAATCACTTATTGATTATAATCTTAGTAGAATTAAGTAGTATAACGAAATTTTCTTTTACTTTCATCGTTGACTGCGTATTTGACAGGTTACAGTCATCATATTACCGGTCTTTCAGATAGAATTTGGGTTCTATTATTACTTTATTTCGCTATAATTAGTTTCATTGCTTTAAATTATTGATTTACTATACATTTATTCTTGACTGCATTTCTGACGGTTGAAATTATCTATAATTCGCATTACCGACCTTTGAGGGAGACTTTTAATTTTATCGTCGCTTTATCTCGCTATAATTTGTTCTGTTATTGTTAATTGCTGATTTTGTCGTACATTTATTTGAAATTGCCGTTTTTCTTTTGTGCAGATTATTGGCTGGTCACGTGACTGAAAGAATAGAGGTTTATCACATCGCCACAGACTCCACAGGCGGATTAATAATCGATAATTCGAACTGATACGAAATGGACGCTACAGATGATTATTAATAATCGAGTCGTTGATTTCTCATGCAGATTTAGTAACGATCGAGGTATTAGAACAAAGCAGACGTATGTAGATGATTATTTTCTCTTTTTATTGAATCAATGATAATCGATATTTGATACGTAATTGCTATACAACTTACGATTGGTATATAATGACATTATTTTATAAATAGTTGCATAATTTGTTGAAAATATTAAGACGAAGGAAAAGCCTTAAAGAAATCAAATTTTGAAACTGTTTCGGGTATATAGATTAGACGGATATACTTATTAAGTGATTAATGTTTTTATATCAATATATAGAGAATTATACGAATCATTTGATTGTTATTAGAAAACAATTTGCTGCAAAATTATTATATTTTTATGTATTCGAATGAGAAAATCGGCTTATTATTGTTTATTATCGGTATATTAAAGGGTCTGAACAAGACAAGACATGTTGAAATAGGTTTATGTGCAAGATTAAATATACACTCTAATCACTAATCACTTCGGACATGTTTATGTAAGGAAGTTTAATTTATTAGAAGCATCGTCGAATCTTTATAAAGTGCAACATAATATATTAGCAAATACCATATTTCACACTCCGATAACGAACATTCAGAATTGAATTTATCCTGATGAAATGATATTATATTTTAAAACGTTAATAAAGATTGGCAGATATATTAGAAAATATCTTGCAATACATAAACGGTGTTTGAAATATTACACGTATATCCCATTTTCTTAATATGTATATGTAATAGCTGTTTGTTGGTGAGAAATGAATAATAATCGGTATATAGTGTATACATTTCGAAAAGCAGCCACTCCTTCACCCTATCGTTCCCTGCTAACACAACTTTTCTTCAGAACATATTTTTGACCGCGCGCAATGCGCAATACCCTAGAATCGATGTTTGCTGCGTAATGACATTTTTTTATATTTTCTAGAGCACGGTAGCTGTTGATAGTTGTAAATTCAGTTGAAAAAGTTATACGCGAAATTAGAATTTCGCGACAGGCAGATTTTGGAATCGGAGCGACAAGTTTTCAACACTGCTTTCGCATTTTCGAAAACGTGCTTCGACGAAAGGATTGCCTAAGGTTGTTTGCATTAATATTTAATTTTTATTCAATAAGTTAAATAAATTTCCCATTCACTGTCAATTTGTCTGTTTCGTGATGGAATTTCAATAGTCCAGAGAGTCAGTTATTTGGACGAGTCGTCACGTAGGCGCGTTTTCGCATGTTCAACCTGTTTCAGGGAATTTCAGTTGAGCAAATCGACGGTGAAGCTGGCCACGGATGGAGTATGCCATTGTCTCTGGCTTTGGCCATCGATTTTTCGAATTTCGCGATCGTGGTCGCGAATAGATTCTCACACGAACTAGCAGGGCGGATCCCTAATTTTATAGGTTCGTGTATATGCCAATGTCAATTTAAACTCGGCATTTGACCGCATGGTGCAGCACTAGTCCGAGAACAACCAGGTTCGTGAGCGTGAGCACTCTCATTACCTCTCTGATACGACTGTGATTCGAGACGAGAGGTTTCATAACCTAAGTGCAGTGTGAGAAATATTAAACGTTCTTTGTAATTAGATTCCAACGTAATTGAAATAGATGGCGGACAATATTGAAAGTAAAGCTACTGTCGCATCGGAAGAGATAGAAGCAGAGGAATGCCAAGAAGATGTTCCAGAGGAAGGAAAGATTATTCGGAAAGACGAAAAATCGAGGCTAAATGTGGAGGTGCTCGATGACGCGGAAACTGTGACGTTAGAACAACCAGTTTATCAAATACGTCCGCAGTTACACGAGAAGTACCTATTAATCGTATCGAAATTTTTTACAGTTGAACTCTATTCCTTTGGATTGAGAGTTTTTAATTGAATTTCTTTTTCAACGACATGACGTTTGTTTGTCAAGCTTTATCTTGTTCAATTATTTCTAATATGTTGCTGTTGTTGTTGTTGTTGTTGTTGTTACAATCAAGGGGAATACTTTTTTTCATTGTGAAGATATGATTTTATCTTTATGATTATGACTTTAAGTATATACTTCTAACATAATCTTAAGTATATAATTTGCAAATATGGAAACTATATATAGAGAGCAGTCTAGTACCACTGTCGTTGTAAATAACGTATGAAATGCATTTTACATGGAATGTAACTTTTATTATTATTAGGAATGGTTAAAACGAGTAATATAGTAGGTGGAATAGTTCGCTAAGCTCTACTTATATGTAACGATAGTTTAATAAAGCGTTTCGCTTTTGACTATAACTATAATATAAAAGGTGAACAAATGATTTGGATACAGGTTTAAACCGTTAAACGCTAAAGAAGTTATACATAATGTGCTATTTGATCAGCTTTCTGCGAAAACCTACGATGCTCAGGAAGCAGCTCAGTGGACTAAAGATATAGCGGATTTAATTAGAGAGAAAGTTAAAGGTGAAATTCTCTTTTCTAAAATAAGTTAGGTGTCGAGTAAATAATACGCTAAGTTTAATCAGTTAATTAAAAATTTCAAATAATTTGTTACGTACTTATTTCTAGAGTTAAAGTTCAAACGTTACAAATATATTGTAAATGTTGTTTTGGGTGAGCAGCATGGTGCTGGGGTGAAAATGGGTACAAGATGTATTTGGGATGCAGAAGCAGATACGTACGCGTATGATAGTTTCTTGAATGTAAGAGTCGCGCAGTTAATTTTAGTATCTTAATTTAGTTTAATATCGATACTGTATTTGATTGAGAACAAGCGATACTAAACAGTTTGCAAATTGAGTTACAACATTGGATATCGTTGGACTACATCAATTTTAGAATAAACGTACTTGCAAAGATACGATATATATTATTTAATATACGTGTATAGCATTTAATTGTTGCGATTATTATAAAAAGCGATTATTAGCGAAAGAAACTTAATAGCAAAGAGACGAATGCACAAAGATAATGACATTTTTTCAGGATACGATATTCTGTGTGGCCACTGTGTACGCCGTGTATTTTTATTAGAAAATGCTTATACGCATCTTTGTTATACATATCTTTGATTACGATACACCAAGTATTTGAAGTTTATCAATTATGGTATCCTATGACGATACGAACAAAATCGAACGAAAGATGAAGAAGAATAAAAGATGATCTCATGGGTGGAGTAGACATTTTATTGAAATAGAAGCTACTATTAACACACACTTTACATCTATATATCGTCTCATGGCACAATTTTTACATATTCGTAACATATTAAACATATCTGTAACCATGTATTCTAATAATACACAAACTCAAAATTTAATGAGAGCGCATAACATTTACATGTCTTTGTTTACTAAAATTATTATAGCACCATAATTCACGGTATTATTCTATTACAAGAATTTTTTAAACACGATAAAAGAATGATATAGTTATGACTTTCACTTATATTTATTTACTTTAAGATTATATTAAACTACGAAAAAAAATGTCTCGTCTTATATCTTATTTGTCTTAACAACTTTATCTAAATTCCTTTTGAAATTTGTTGCATTTAAATTCATATTTTCATCCATATTTTCATCCATATTTTCATCCATATTTTCATCCATATTAAATCCATATTAAATCCATATACAGATAACATTCTGTAAGCGCATAAATATGTAACTGTTCATCGCAATAGATAGTAATAAAAGTGAAAAGACAATCATAAAATATTGCTTTAATAATACAACGATATAAAAGGATATATACTAATGAATATATCTGCGAAACGTCTCTCTATCGTAATGTTCGATCGAATATCTTCGATTCCTGAGAAAAGAATTATTAAAGGAAACTATTTCGAATTTTACAAAATTTTATAAAATTTTTAATAAAAGTGCAAAATACGTAGTTTATATAATGATATATTTTTATGAATAATTATAATGTACTGCATATGATGAAACGTAGAACTTGTAAGGAGTATAAAAGAGTATTTTTGTAACAAGGAACGAAAAAAAAAAAAAAAAAAAGAAAGAAAGCACATAAGGTTTTTATTCTTACGAATACAGCGGATGATGTTACACTAAACAAAACCCAGTGTAATACACAGGGTGAATTATAAATGCATGTTCGTACTTGAAAGGGCGATTCTACATAGTAAAATAAGTAAAGAACGTCCTATAAACACGTGTATGCCCTACGTACCTTCCTTTTTCGGATTGTGGATGATTAAATCCTTATCGTTCATGATGATCTAAATTATGTATTCTTGCGGGACCATTTAAAGTCTATCGTATATTGAACGCAAGTGAACGATGTATAGAATGTGCGAGAAGAAAGGATAAAAAATTGGATTTGAGACTATTCGAAGAATATATTAAGTGGTGCGATAGAGCGTGTGTTGACGAGGCAGTATCGAGAGTCGGGATACGCGGTGGACGCTTTGAATATTTTCTTTGATCATTCATCGACGCCGAAACTGAGATACGTAAGACACAATGCTCGTAAGACGTTTTTTATATTTTATATTTTTCATATATATTATATTTTAATGCGTAGATCGATCGCTGAAGTATGAACATGCATCTGTGACTAATTCCGTATACAGCAGGATGAGAATTCACCGTTCTCTATAAAATCGAAGTAATAATTAAACGTTAGTATCGTAGAAATGAAAAAGAACGAAAAGGAAGAAATTTGAATGAGATGTCGTAGCTTTAACGTTTGATCGGAAAAATGATTACACAGAGAAAGTAGAGTAGTAGTAGTAGTAGAGATTAAGGGAAGAATATGTAGCGAGATTTAAAATGTGGATAATTCATCGGTATGATTATGCGTAACTAAGAAAGCTTAGAATCACGGTACGACGATTATTTGATCTGTTGCTACTTCGAATTAAAATTATCATATCAAGTTTTAATCGTATATTTATTTATCGTTATATATACGTCGTATATATGACAAACAAAGAAGCAGAAAAATATTTACTTGCATTTTATTTCGTAATCATTTCGTAATCATTTCGTAATCATTTCGTAATCATTTTGTAACTTTTTAAAATCGTTTACCGTTTCTCTAAATTTGATTCTACGCAAGTGGCGCGAGTGATCGATTCTGACGCGCGATCGTTTAAAACATGACTAATAAGTCGTTTAATCAAGATTAATACGTATTAATATTGATATTGATATTGATATTAATATTAATATCGATATAATTTACATAATTACACATGGCAAGGCGCAACAAAGTGGCAAACAAACAGGAACAACAGCTTTGCCGCTACTCGATTTCGATTTACTTTTACCAGACGCTTCGTATTCGTATTTCGCCTTAGCCTTTTGCCATCCTCCCTATAATAAAAAAGGTAAAGTGCCGATAATCTTATATTATACGTAACACATACACGATTGCAAGGATTCTCTGAGGGACGATTCTTTACACTTGTTGTTTCGCAATTAATTTATAGCTAGAAAATATTTTGAAATGGACGAGTAAGAGATATATTACTTTTGGAAACAATTTGTGTACTTACACCACCAGACTGTGACATAGCTGCACTAGCCTCTTCTTTCTTAGTGAATTCCGCTGCTCCGGGAGGATAATAAACTGGAGGACCAGCAACATTTTTACTTTTTACTTTGGGCGGTGTATGGGGTACAAAGTCAACCTCCTTTTTCACCGTTGGCGACTCCTTCTGTTGTTCCTTTTCCCTTTTCTCAATGTCTTCTAGGACCTCGCGCTAGAAAGAAAGCAGAGATTGTTTACCATTTAGTAGTATGCGATCGAGTAACTTTTTCGTCAATTTTTACGGAAAAACGCATCGCGTTTTCGTAAATATACGCGATAGAATTGAAGTAGTGATCCGTTTTCGAGCGAGCCACTCGATATTACAACGAACATACTATTGGACATTTTATGTATGACGTATGTACGAACGAAGATTGAAAAGTTTGGAAAATTTATAGCAATAATTAGGTGAAATGAATATAAATATTTGTATGTATAATATAGGTATAGTACCGTTTTGGTAGTAGCGTGAAGTAATATCGATCTATTGATAAAATGATTAACTGGAATAAATATGTGCAGCGCAGTTGTGAAAGCACGTGATACATAGATATAAAGGTTTTGCATGGGTAAAGCGAAAATGTACGATAATTCGCGTGGATAAGACACAGAGACACTTGCCACTTACGTACGACTAGAAATACTCGAAGAAATCAAAGTAGAGAAATATTTGTTGCTTACCTCTGTGTCAGAAAACGATGCCATGAGATCCTCCAACTTCTTGGGCGGAGTTTGCACGTTGTTGTTAGCCGGCTTGGTCGATGGATAAAGCTGAACAGCCTCGGTCGGGAACGGTTTAGGTAACAAAACTTCGTGGTCTTCGGGATTCTTGTTCGGAGGTATCGACGTGGTGGTGTTGGAATATTTGTATATCGTTGTGGTAGACTGCGGCGGGGACGAAGTAGGCTGTGCTGCTGATGTATAATAATTAACCGGTGTTGCCGGTTTATCGGGTGTCGGATGTCGTCCGGCGGACGGTGGTCGACTAGGATAATGTTCCTCGATCCGATTTATCGTTGTGCGAGTCTCGTTTATAGTCGGTGGTTGTTGGTTCTGGTAGATCACCGTGGTTGCCGGATGATCCGGTGGTCGATCGCCAGCCGTATACCCGTTTGGATAACCTCCATCCACCTGATAGTATTTTTCATTTCGCGTGATCGTTGTTTTATTTGCCAAGGCCGGTGAACCAGGATGATAGACTGTGGTGGTGGTGGTGGTGGTGGTGGTTGGTTGCACGTTGGCCGGACTATCGTGGTGTTCCTCGTGATAGAACTTTGACTCTTGATGGATCGTGGTGGATTTCTTTGTCACGTCTGTTACAGGAGGCGGCGGACTGCTGTATCTGGCTGGTGTTCTAGATGGAACGTTCTCGGTCACGGTTTGATAAGCGATGGTTTTGTCCGTGGAGCTAGTTCCTTTCGGTATCGTGTACGTGATAGTTTGATCACCTGGCAGCACAACAGTGCCTGGCGCGTTGCCACCTGGTAAATAGGTTTCAGGCGGTCCTGGTAGCTCGTAAGTGTACGTTTTAATGGTGGTGGTTACTTTGGTGTTCGGACCCGGTGCCAGATTGATCGGTATCGCTGCTGTTGGCGATGGCACTGGTACGTACTCGACGTTTCCATATTCTTGCGCAGCACTCGCGTGCACCGTCGTCGTCACCGTCGTGTTTTGCGCTGGTTCTGTTTGGTAGCCTACGAATTTATCGTAATTTATCGTAAAAATAAGTTTTGTCGCTAACAGCCAGACAATGCTGCATTTACAATAATATTGTACGTTTCAATGGTAGTGGCGGTAAAAGTATTGAAAATCACGTATACGTAAATGTTATTGCAATAATTTATTCTGGCATCACCGATTGCCATCGTCGTGCGAGTGCTTTTCACGACATTGGACCAGTGAAACGATAGAGTAGGATAATAATTGCAAATCGAGGTATAAAGTGTACGTGAATTGGCATTTATCTAAAATCTAAATAGACAGATTATAAAGAAAAGTATTAGCTGAATTTGATAACTTTGCTTCGAAGCATTTTAATAACTTTCGATAAACTTGTCTGCTTGTCTGCTTTATTCTACGATAAACTTGTTTCGATATACTTACTGGAAGATTCGTGAATATATTTCACATCCCTCTGAGTACCTGCTGGTAAAGGCGAAGTTTGCTTCGAACGAGATACAGAACTATCGTTATACACCTGCAATATGAATAGCCTTTTATACTTTTTATATTTATATTTACATTATTATATTTAAAATATCGTAAGAGACAAACTCTACTTACTAGTTCTCTGTTGACTGATTTGCCGACCGGTTCTAAGCCACGGGGGATTGTACTTTCTTCGTAACTCCTTTCTCGGATATCATCGCTGTAAAATATATCTTATATTACACAGTCTATTATTATAATTTAGAAAATACATGGCTTTATTATAGCAATTATTGCAGTAATTATTACAGTATATTAGTAATGTATTAGTATTAGTATTGTATAGTATTACATATATTAAATCTTTTTGCTATTTTGCTATTTTGCTATTTTGCTATTTTCCTATTTTGCTATTTTGCTATTTTGCTCTCGCTTTGAAACAAGATAGTACGTACATCAAAGCCGAACTGGTGTTGGTTAATGCGTTGTCTGCTACCCACGAATCTGTAATATGAAAAAGAAATTTAACGGATTTCTTGATATTACATCGTTTTACGTAATAGTAATATCTATAACCTTGTTCCGTTTTACGTCAAAATAGGTAATTATATTATATTACTATATACATGTATAATATACTTAATATACTTAATATACTTAATATACGCGTATAACGGCAAATAAAATATCAATATGCTCCTCTAAATTTCACGTTCGTTTTATTTGTCAATTCAAAAATTACTTTATCGAAACTTGTCCCGTTTAGTTCCTTGATATATCTAAATCCGGATTTCCAGCGAGAACGAGTTCGTTTCTAGCTTTACGCGTTTTAAATGTAGTATAACTTGCCGCTTAATCTTTCGACTCGTTCGTTCTTTAATTTAATTAATCAACATTTTCTAATGTAAACATTCATTTTCGACAGTTTTTAACAGAGCTTCATCCGAAGAAGGAAAAGGAAATGGAAGGATTATGTTGGTAAAATTCTCGCCTCGTTTCCATTATAATCTTTTAATTGCCTCTTGTTATTGCTCTTTCGATTATTCGAACGAGTATTCGAGATCACTCGAACACTCCATGAACTCGAACTTTCCATGCTAACTTAACGACAATGTCATACGTCCTTGTTATCCAATGGCTTCTCGATGACGCTGATTTGTCGACTCGAATCAGAGTTTTTATATTTCCTCTTTGGCCTTTTATCTCCTCCCTGTCTGAAGTGCAGCAGAGGGACAAGGGAGAAATCGGGTCAATCTTCTGTTATACGCAACCCTAATATGGTTACGCTTGTGTATGGTGCGTTACCGCAAAGAACGCACGCTCTGATCGCAACGTCACTTCCATATAGAGAGACAGGTAGCGCGGAAATCTTCTCCGTATAATAGCGTTGTCGTGTTGTCTACGATTACGGCTTACCGGAACCTCGGGATTATCTCTCTCTTTTGCATAATCCATAAATGTAAAAAAAGCAACGTTTCATGAAAGATATTCGTCCTTAAAATTATCCAATCGTCTATACTTTATGTCAACGGTGTCTAACCTCGTATGTTTCGTTTTTGCTATACGTTCGTCCTTGCTGGTATACTTGCTTAAAAATGTGTATGAAAACGGCCTACCTCTTGTCAAACCATAAAATAAGTAAAGTATTAATAAGCAGTAAATTTCGTATACTCGATTTACACTATACCGACGAAGGATATTTCCAAACTTTTGGCAAACGGATCCAGACGAAATATATCCTACTTTCTTTCCTGGACACTAAGCTGTGTTCCACAGAGTAAGGCTCCATCGATATCCGTTCGGCAATTTTAGGTAGTTCTTACTCGATGCGAATATAAACAGACGAACGAATAGACGGACAAAGATTCGAAAAATTCGAAAAATTCGAAAAATTAGCCCTTTTCCACCCCATAGCTTATGGGCTGCTGCCGGATATCTATTCTATCTTTTCTTTCCCTTCTTTTTTTATTCGATGCGGACAATACGGACGACTAACACAAAACGATACAAATTATATAATCTTGCATTCGCTTCTGCTTGGTTTATTATACCGCATATATTCATTTCCTTATTTCGAATCGTATTTATTTGACAGATCGTTCAAGACGATTAACATTGTTTAGAAAACGTGGCATAATAGACATAACAAAATTATAATCTTCGTATCTTATAACCTGTTATTAATCCTGTATACAAAGTAATCCTGTTTACAAAGGCATCTCTAATTTTCCCTGTTGGAGTTGCGGTATTTAACGACAGATAGAGATGGAGTTGGATTAGCGAAAAGGAGGTGCTAGGCGAGTATCTCGCGGCAAGGAACCAACTTCTCTCGTTTTGTCGTTCTCATTGTTAATTAACCGTATACCTGCAAGGCCGTTCCGCTCCTTAAAAGGAGCGACACGAGTGACCAGCTCTCCCCTTCCTTCTATGTGATCGTTTAAAACGCGGCAGCGCTTGCGCGCGATTCCTCGCGAACACGCCCGAGGGTTCGTAGCGGTATATCGGACGTTCCGTCACAAACGTCTTGCTTTTTACCAAAATCTCATTTCCTCTTACGATTCTCTCTCTCTCTCTCTCTCGTATATCGCCGTTTCTTCCCTTTTCGTTCAGTAAAATCGTCAAAATCGTCAAAATCGTCAAAATCGTCAAAATCTTCAAAATCGTCAAAATCGTTAAAATCTTGTTAGAAAACTAAACGATTAATTTTTTGTTTCAACGCAATGAAACATATAACGTAAGAATATGATTTTCCGTCGAACTTTTGGTAGATTTACGCGTGTTTCTACAAATAATACACTTGGGGTATGAACATTTGTCGCCAATTTCAAAATGCTTTTGTGTAATTTATTTATATAAAAAATTCGTTGTATAGAGTCTGAAGCTAACTATAAAGAAGCTTGGTAGGGGTAAGCACATAGGTCTTAGCGTAAACTTACCAATTGGTTTTCCATCCACGCTTCTGTTATATTGATACGACACCTGTTTATAAGCGACCGTTTTGCTTTGACCAGGCTGTACCTAAAACAGAATCATCGTCTTACTTGAAATATCGTTCGCATACGTTGAATACTTTTTCTCGATATCGATTGGGAAAACATGATTTGGCTGACCAGATAAAAAGATAAGTAGATAAATTAAAATTTAGGCTATTTAAGATAAAACATTGCAACTACCGATTTGTAACGCGCGAATATATGCATAATCTACAGGGAGATAAAAAAGACAGGCTTGTCTACGAAACGATTACGCGTAGGTAAAATCGAACTGGATTGTTTTTGCGATAATGCCGTGTTGATAGACGTTTCTCGCTCCTCTCGATCACTGTTATAAGCCCTTTAAGTACCGGCTCATTCTCTTTGCTACCCTGTCGATACATAGATGACTGTAATTAGAGCGATATGTCGAATGTAAATACGTATATCTATCGTATATCGTTGTATTTAAATTTCGATAAAAGTCCACATTTTTAAATTCACATTTCGTCAATTCGTTTAACTAAGAACACCGGCAATTTAACTTGATAATTATAATATATAATATAATTACGTTTAACGCTTAATAATAATATATATGTATAATAATGCATTTGTACGTTCCGTATACCGCAATGCATTGTAAATGCAAAATTTCTTATTAGCGCGGGCGTTCTATGCACCTGTATATGTATGTATCTGTATATGTATATGTCAATGTCGAATTAAAAGTAAGTTAGAACGTGTAAATTGTACGCCAATAAATTGTCATAGATTTCGCGTCTCTCGCGGTTCAAGCTGTTATTTCCTATGCAAATGAGAATAGGAGGTGTTTGTACGTACCTTAAGGACCCGACTGAGGCTGAAAGTTCATCCGGCGAACGTGTAAGATGCGCGCGATAAATTGCACGCGTAACCAATCTACATTTTCATTGTACGTTAGATTACGAACTGACCAGCCAAGAAATACTGCAATTACTCTAGAGTCCCGTGTATGCGTAACAGTAATTTTCCATTTTTTCATGCTCTTTTAACGTATGACGTATCTCGTAAGATGTCAGATTTATGATACCGCATTCCGTAAGAAACGAACACAGATGCTATCGTGTGTGGTCATGTGGCTATTGTGAGCCGAGTGGAATTTACAAGTTCGTTCTTGCCAGCGTAATTGCATCGATGATCGATCGGTTTTCTAGATATATTATATTACCTTTCAGGAGTAAGATCTTTTCTTCGACTCCTTTCGTACGTATTTATAGTATAACGTTATGAATGAAATATTTCGCCTGCCTTTTCGTTAGTTCTGCTTCGTTTTTCGAATTCTTTGTGTCTCAATATCTCTTTAGTTTCGATCGAGGGCAAGGTTTTTCGCATTTCGTTTCGGAGAATCTTTAACACAGAGTCAGAAATATCATTTTCCAAAATGATCAATTCGAGAATATCTCGATGATTATATTATCGCGTATAATACGAAAGAACGTTAGGAATGCAAACGACGTATCCCGAGGCAAATTTCGAGCGATACGATCTCTTTGATATACATACGTGTAATTGGAATCGGCAAGTTTTAACAAAAGAATATGAAAAAACAGAAACTAAAACCACGATAGTTACACATTCGTCTACAAATGTTCAAAGTGGTTGTCTGTCTGTGTCACGTAAAACACACGTTTACGAAACCGTGCTTCTTTCGAGTACTTTGGATATATGCGATTTAACTGCCTGCATATTGAAATATATTATATATATATATATATAATTTCACGTCAAGTAATCTCCTTCTTTTCATTCATAGCAACATTATGCAACACGAAGCGTCTTGGCAATTTCGTAACATATATATATATATATATATGTCGATAATTGCATAATAAATGTTGATTTAGCAAAAATTCGAATGTTCAAAGGGTTGCGTAAGTGTTGCGATTGAAACTACACGTTGCGACATCTCTTTTATCGTTTGTTTTTTATTCGTAAGTTCTTTTTTCCTTTTCGGCGGAGAAATTCGTTAACGAGCGAAAGTTTATTCAAAAGTTTGTATTCTTCTTGAAGGTAATCGTATAAAGGTAATTGGATTATCCGAAGAACGTGTGTTACTTCGAAGGATTACAGCTTTTATCTAGTAATTTGTCATTACTATCGCACGTTATTAGCTAATGGAGCAACAAGCAGAGATACGGTTCACGGATTATCAAAACATCCAAGTTAATGAAAAGAAATGTTTGTTAAGATAGAAATATTTTTATTTTCGATACAAATATATGCATACAAAAATTAATAAAGCTGAGACGAATAAGTATATATGAATATATGTAACTTACATTTTGCAATTCCGAATCGATGAAGCTCAAATCAGGTATACCACTCGGCGCACCACTCGGCCCAGTGCTTACATATTTTTCAGTGGTGGTGGTCATGGTTCTAGTGGGCGAGATGGCTCTAAGGATAAGTGGAACTTTCAGTGGAGAAAAGGGAAGCTATATTCCGTAGATTTTAACGTTTCTTAGGTTTACTTACCTGCCTTCGGAAACCACCTTGGTGGGATTTGCAGCTACGCGATACTCTACTTGAGGCGAAAGTGCCCTGCCGCCTCGGCTCGGGGTGGCACTTCTTGAGACACTTGTTTGCAAGTCCTCGAGAAGAGCGTCTGAAACCATGAAATGTGTATTCCGCCGCTTTTCTATTTGCAATAACGAATGTTTATCGTTGTAAACGAATACACGGTCGAATAATTACGGTTAACCTAATTTTGATAATACGAAGTAACGTAGAATTTTTGTGCGAATGACGTATATCTTATCATAAGTGAAAGTATTATAGCATATCACGTGATTTTGATATATTCAATCGTGACAAATTTTATTCGTGGTTCGATGAATGGAGCTTTTCGACGCAAATAGATGTTTATCCCGTTGATATCGTTGCAATAGTGGTGTGCAAGTTGTAGAATCGCTTAAAAATTATGTGACATCAAGATACACAGTCTTGTCATATCGTCGATTAAGAAGCAGGCATTAGATGCGTAATAAATAGTAGTAATGCGCGTTCGCTAATAATTAATAATAATAAATTTGTTTTCTAAAAGTCGATCCAAGCGGCCTTGCAGCTGTGCGATACGAAATTATTGAAATTCACGAAATCGTAAGAGAGATGCGTAAAGAGCAGGTGGGAAAAGAATGATTCAAGGATAGGATTACAATTAAAGGCTTACCTAAGTTGTTTTCGAGGCTGTTGGCCGTGGTTGTCGACTGACTGTGGCCCGATATAGGACTACCATGACTCACTATCTTTCTGCTGGTGTGCGTTGTTGTTCTCTCCCTCACTGCAGCTGACATTGCGTTCTTCTCGAGTTCCCTGCCTCACGAGATCTGAACAATCAATGTAAACAGAAATGAAAAAAAGAAGAAAAAAGAGAGAGAGAGAGAAAAGAAAAGAAGAAAAGGAGAAAAAGAACGAAAGGAGGAAGCGAGAATTACGGTGAAGTTAAAAATATTACAAGCTAAAGAGAAAATTATATCGAAGGAGATCGTAAATCTCGGTTGTCGCTCCGATGTACATTGGTACTTAACTTGAAGTGGTTGCGAAATTCCCGAATATCTCTACCACTGGCGCTACGCTATTAGCATGTAATCGTAGTGATTTTTATTCATTTTCGTTTAATTTTACAAACGTATCGTATCGACAGATCGTTTTTCGCTGATCAGATTATTTGAAATCCGGTAGAACTTTGATCTTTCGTATGGTAAAATTACAATAGGTTCTTGTCTAACGATATAATTATGCTATAATTACGATAATAATGCAAAAGTCAGTGCGAAAAGTTAGAACGATAAGACGATGAACGTATCGATGGATATACCGGACGAATCGCTTAAATTACTCGACCTCGATAGTTTTTTCACTTCGCGATCGATGCTATTTTGAATTACAAGGTGAAACGTTACATGTTACATTTAAAACCGTACACAGTGACTTGCTCGGTACCTCGCTAAAAAGGCAAGATATTCCGAGAAAATCTGATTATTATAATCGTACATCTCGATGTTATGCGACTTTGATTTGAAATAGCTTCTCGCGTGTCACGATCGCCGATTATTAAAAGGACGTCTCGATCAGCGAGAACAAGAATATCTTGGTAATTCCAATCGAATGATATTTCATTTTTGTAATTATAAGACAAATTGCTCTTCTCGCTGGCTCTTGGCGTGCTTCTAATACCGTTGATCGTAACACGCGTAAAATGCGGTTTAGTGATATATAATGGTGTAAATGAATACATAAAAGCGACAGCGGCTTTGAAATTCTTCGATACCTAAACGTCTCTTTAGTATACAAACAGTATTTCATGGTATTTTCTTTGACCTTTGATTAATCGACATAGAACGTGACAGTAAGTGTATTTCTTCGTATATTCGAAGAAACGTATTTTCTAGGAACAGCGAGGCGAACGATCATCCGTAAGATTACTATTTCCAACGAAGATCGTTGCGTCAATTAAACGGTACGTGACGCGATACGAAAATAAGTGCAGCCATGATAAAATCTCGTTCAGCCCGGAAGCTTGGAAGCTTACGTAAGCTGTATGCGACCCGTTGATAATTGGCCGATGATGTTTCGCGAGAACCAGGAGCTGCGACTGTTCGAAATCGGATCACGATAAATCTAATACGCGTTTAATTACGCGACAAGTATTATTGGTATAGTTTGGCAGAAAGGTAATCGAAGCCGTAGGATCTGTTCGATCTGTCGCTTCTACCGTCAGTTAGCTTGTGCAACCTAAAACTGTGTATACTTGGTGACGGGTCGCCGTGACTAGGAGTAAATTCGAAAAGGTAAGGCCTGCTATCGCAAAGGTCCGTTTCCTTCTGATAGCCGGGCCACGATCGCTGAAACGGACGCTGAAACGGACGCTGAAACGAACGCTGAAATCCTGTTATTGGTACTCCTCCGCGCGTCCAACGCCACAGTACTTCTATTTATAGAGGCTGAACGTTTATAAATATCGGAGATTCGAATAGATGGAGAACTGGATCGGTGGAGGCGCTGGAACTTTCGCGGTTCACCTGAACACCTGAAGCCGGTTTAACGTTAAATCCAGCTGCGAGCTAGGTTAGAGCAGTGGCATTTTGAATTAAGTGGGCGCGTGTAATGGCCGGCGTTCGCGATACAAACCTGCAAACGAAGATTTATTTCCGTTTCGACCGTTCTTATACCGTTCCGATGTTCGACTCGGTCGTACGCGTACTTATGTGTACGCCTGTCGAGCACGGAGTTTCGAAAACTAGTTTTGTAACACGCTATTAAAAGAGATATAACGATCGTAGTGTGGGTTGATCCGTGATACTTAGTTTCGATTGGACGAGCGATACGATCGTTCTGTGGATCGATTTATGCGAATCGTTTGCGCGATGAAAGGCAAAGTTGAGATTTTAATAACTCGTATAAATAGTTATTGCTTATCGATATTACGTTTCTAAGGTATACGTTACTATATCGTATTTGATTCCGGCGCGGTGTTCTCCTTACGGCAAGACCAGAGAAATGAATTTCTATTATCGATAATCGTCGAAAGATTTCGTCGGATTCGTAATCGTATCTTAATCGCGATAACGCGTAAAAATATTCATCCAATATCGACTACGTAAATGGTTGCCGCGCGCGTAATATTTTTGTTTATTCACTGTCCTGCGAATATTTCATTTCCCAACATCTTCCGTTGTAAACAGTTTTTGTGTAAAAAAACATCTTCTATAAAAGTTTGTAATTTTCGCGTACGTTAGAGTAAATACAATCGTCGTACGAGAAAGCAAGTGTCAGAGTTTGCAATATTATATAAGACAGATACTCGATTACAGAGTCGTAAGAATAATATATTGAACGCAGATCGAGATGCGCATCTGTATGAATTCTGCGTGAATTATATATTAACGAACGTC
Source organism: Bombus flavifrons (assembly GCF_040668555.2). Classification (NCBI taxonomy): domain Eukaryota; kingdom Metazoa; phylum Arthropoda; class Insecta; order Hymenoptera; family Apidae; genus Bombus; species Bombus flavifrons. The sequence goes on along the minus strand of NC_138452.1, from coordinate 13,334,683 downwards.
GTACAGGTACGGATAAGCTAGATATTATCGATCGTCGTTTGCAATGGAAAATCCTAGAGCGTCGCTATAGACTTTTACTCTTACTCTTACCATATTCTGGCTTCAATTTTTTCTTTATAACTTTGTAGCTTGCAGACCGCTTACCGATGCAGACCGATCGAAAAAGTACTGCAAACGTCCTGTTAAATCGTTCTATTTAAATGAAACGGTTCTATTTAAACCACGTCTGGGACGCCATAGTAAGCGGCAAAAGTATTTGCACGGGAAGCGCCAAACGGTCGGTTGTTTTATTCCGGCGGAGACATCGATGCGAATGAGGCAAAGGGGCCAAGGAGTTCTTCCAAGAATTGTCTGTAGAGGAGAGACACGCTCGTACGATCCCCGCTGAAACCTTGAAACGCGAACCTCGACAGTTTCTAGAATTTGTATCCCTCTAACCAGTCTGACGGATAAAAAGTTTTTCGCTCAGGCTGGCCCGTGATTAAACTCGCAGATTTTTTTTTATTATCACGTCATAGACCATTCATTCTTGTTAGCTTCTAACGATCTAGCTTATCGTAATGGATTTTTAATTCTCCCGTTCATACCGATTCACACATTCGAAGTAGTGTTTATTTTTATCTTGTTAATGATATACTCTCTCTCTCCTTCTCGTTTTTAAGTTTCTAAATTTCTGTAAAATTGAAATAACAGTCTTTCGTTTCGATGTGATTCGAGTAAACGGTTCGAAGATAAATCCACGCATATAATCGAATATTCTTATTGTTGTAGTTTCGCTGAAAATTATATAACTACATGCGCGTTATTATACAGCGTTAATGTACAAGTTCAGCGTGGAAGCTGCGCGAAGAAAAATCTATTATATCCCACTTTGATCTAATAATTATGCGTTAGAAGATTAATTACTATATCTATTGGAGCGTACGATTGGAGAGTTTGGATTTTACAAAAAAGAGAAGCTGGTTTAATATTAAACTGTGGAAAAGCATATAGTATCGTATATGGTATATGGTATATCGTATTTTGACCAATTACACGAATGAAAGATTTATTCTTTTTATTCTGCTATGTCTAATTTGGATACGAGTATCGTAACTTGCAAAGCAATCTATCCCCTTGCTTTAATTATGTAATTAATCAAACGAACGCAAATCGTAAATAAATTTGTATTCGTATTTGCGACATTGCGAATAAAATGATTTTATGATTTTGAGAAAGCTGGTATTTCGCGTGAAACGATTTGATAAATAAGGGCGTGCTTTATTTAAACGAATATAAAACACGTGTAATTATACAGCTGGTTGTACAGATGGCTGCACGATTTTAACGATTTCGCCGTTACATACTCGACTTTATAAATGTCAAGTACAAAACCAGATTAAATCGTCGTTGCTGGTTGCGTCAACTTTTATCGTTGTTGAGAACGTTTTTCGTATCGTATCGTTATTAAGGCGTTTTCACAGCGCGTATCGTTCAGAACGAAGTAATAAGAAAAATAGGTGATCGTAATCGAAGATGAGCCGACAAAATACGTTCTGCTTGACCATTAAAACAGATATGTACAGGTACATATTTCAACTAGTCTCGAGTAGCTTCGATATCGCAAAGAAAAAACAAACTTTATCAACGTTCAATTTTTCTTGTATTCTTAATGTTGCTAATACGTTATGTACCTGTCGATCTCTACGATAAAAATAGGAACAAATTATAACAGTAAATGGATTAAACAGTGTAAAAAGTTGATACAATATAGTTAAAACGATACGTAACGTGTAACTAACGGGTCTGAAACAGTTAAATGGCCTGATCTAAATGTTGCAAACGTACGAAAACGTACGACTTGAAAATGAACAAAATGGAAACGATTTGAAAATAAACGATAAATCCACGATAGACGTAATTTTTTTTAAACGTAATAATATGTTGATAAATATCTTTAAAGTGATATATTTTGACGTTGTTAGTTCTTTTTCGTAGATGAGTCAGACGTTACCTGTGTATAGCTGTATCTACTGTGTGTTCATTGTTCTTTGTCTAAAAGTTTGATTTGGAAATCTTTTACAATATACGTTTATACATACAATATATATATATATACACACACACATAAAAGTTTTCTGTGGGGAACGTTGGAATACTTTTGTAAGCTGTTTTGGAACCGTTGTACAAAAATTCAAAGTACGAAGTACGCCGTCTGCATAAAGGTTTAGATAATCGCTTAATAATGGCTTTATGCTGTTTCTTTGTACGACCCAACTTCGCATATTCCGATCTTTCTGGTCTAATTTTAACTTGGCTGCATCGATTGCAGTCTCGAAGGCGAGTGACAACATTTTCGTTGATGACTCGCTCGCATCGAGTTTGCTCGATGTTCTTGTCCGCGTTCTTGTCGACGTTCGATGGCCTTCGCCAGAATGCGGTTACTCGCGTCAATGAAACGATCGGCTGCTAACGTAATAGCGGACAGACGCGATCGAAAGGTAACCAATCGATCCATTGACGATAGAAGATGTTCCATCCGTTGCGCATGTTTTACGCGAACGGTAAAGAAAGACGTGTAAAGCGATGAAATGTTTCGCTGTTTCTTGCTTGAGAAATTGTTCGAATAGGAACGTTCGAATAATAATAACGATAGAAGGAATATTTTTAGAATTAGCAAAAGATCAAACAAACACTCTCTTCCCATTTGACGTTTCATTTTCTTCGCTTTTCTATTTCTCCTGTAATTTCGCTTTTCGAGCGAAGAAATGAAGTTTAATGAGAAAGTGGAGGCTATCTCGGTACATATGATAAAAACTGACAGATATAAAATAAGAATGTTGGGACAAATGAAAAATTTGCAAAACAAAGACCGAATTACCTAACAATTGGCGTACGTCGTAACAAATTACCGAAATCTTGATGAAACGAACAAAAATACATGTAAAACTTATTTAAAAGTATTATAATTAGATTTCGTTGGTTTGATCGACGTAAAAAAGGTTTCATTTTATCGCTGATCTTACAAGAAATTACATATGGCGTAGAAATAGAAAGGAATATTTTTAAACAATGTCCTTTTGATTTGTGAATTTTTCGGTTGAAAAAAGCCGGAGAGGAAGCAGAGTTTGGCTAGAGTAAATTTAACAGCGACGTTTGACATCACGCGAGCGGCTATATAGTCCAGCCAAGCTCAGACAGCTGGCGCTCAGAGTTTCATTCTATTTTTCCTCTTTTCTTCTGTATCTGATCCAGCCAGTTCTTTCTTTAACTCTTACCCGTAAATACAACCTAGCAACTTTTACAAAAGCGTAGCCACGAAAACCACTGTGTGAATTCTTTAGTCGCAACCTTATTTTTTTTTTAGTCGAAATCTTTATTTAGTCGCGACATATTTGTCGTGCCGATGATATCCTACGTTTCGCAACGACATTCGACTATCAGAAAATCAGAGTTTATCCCCAACTCTGCTTTTTTGTTTTTTTTTTTTTTTTTTTTAATAGAAAAAATCCGAATGCTGTTGCCTGCGTTGGCAGGAGCCAATATGATTTTCATTCGTAATCGTATTTTTCTATCGATAAGATCGTAGAATTTGTTAAATTTCAAGATAAAATAGAAAAATACTTATCGACGTGTATCTATACTCGCATATTTCAATTTTAAGCATAAAGATTTTCTCAGAACGTTAAAAAGCCTCGTTGCTCGCTGAAACGAAAGTAACACCGAAACATGAAAATTCGGGCCGAGCGTTACGCGGAGGATTAAAGAGCTACGCGATATAATCGTTGGGTAAATTTTTCTTCTGAAGGGGCAGAGGGAGTGGCACACTGCTCGTAATTAAAATTCCTATACATTGAAAAAATACATGTAATTTCAGTAAAAATTAGCTTCTATTTAAAACGAATTCTGTCGTACGAATTTGGGTATCTAATTTTTTAACGTTATCCTCTTTTTAACTATAGATTCGAAAGATTTTTCGTCGTAACGTCGAGTAATTTGGAGAATTTAAAAGAAGACGAACAAACGAACCTGTCTTCCTCTATTTTCACTCGCACGACTGCCAAGACGATGCGATAAAGACGTTCTTTAAACTAACGCGCGAATATCGCATTATATTTTGAATACAAGGTAGCGGAATACGAACGACATGGAATATAAAAATATCGTAGAAAGGTGTCTGAGAAATTTACGGACGATCCGGCTAGTTTCGGTCGCGGACGTTATATTGTTCCCCATCGATAAATCCGAGGTAATCGCATCCGTCTGCGACCTATCGAATCGAAAATCCGTCGACCGTACTTTTCTCAGGAAGCAACGCGGCGACTACAGGAAAAATAAATTGGCGAATCTACGTTTATTTTCGGCCCACTGGTTGCCTGGTGGCGGGAAGTTTACTTTTATAAACTATAAACCGATGCGTGTTCGTGCCGGTTTTTGCTTGTCCACCGTACTTTCCCCGATGATCGAAAGATCATGTACGATTCGCACCGCATTCGTCGTCGTCAACCTGTTCGGTGCGACCGCGAATATTTATCGACTCGTCTGTCGACTATAGTCAACGCTCGTATCACACAGGTTAAACATACATTGGATGTATCATCGCCGCTACAAGTACCAGCACGCGTCCACCCTTTACGCGTCTGCTGGAAAACAAATTTTATTCTATGTCGCGTTTTACATTATTATATCGCGTCTTACATCGATAACGTTAAACGATTGTTCGCGGAAATACCGCTGTTCGATGTCGAGGAAGAGACGATTTGACGGAAAATGCATCAGTCGTTAAACACGAGAATAAAAATTGAATGTGCAGAGGTTGAATATAGTAGAACGGGGCAGGTGGTGTAATTCTACGTGGAACGATGAATCGTAAATATAAAGGTTGTGGTAAAAAGTAAATGTAGAAAGCACGGTAAGGTGTTTCTATCGATACCGCTGTATAGCCGATCGGTGGAGATTCGTAAAGGAAAGTTGGTGGACAATTTTATACTCGTGACGAGGATAAAAAGTCTGAAAGAAACCGTAGGTCGTACTCGTAATTATTCTTCTTTAATTTCTTCGTTCTTGAATTTACTCGTCGTCTGTTTACGTTTATATTCGCGATTATATTCGCGTTTAACGAGACGGTAGCGTACTATTTACGAAGCAATTGCAGGAAATTACGGGAAATTACAGATTAGCTCGTGAAATGTATCAAAGTAGAGTAAATGTATCGCACAATGAAAGGATGTCTGCGTGGAAACGTGCATTCCGTGACAATGCGATTTTCAGCGGTTATGTAAATAGCAACTTATCGATGGAAAATTAATATCGCGACATCTGGATTCAGCTCGACCTCGCATCGATTGACACAAAGAAGAACAGGTTAATTATCGTTTTTGCTCGCGTCTGTCCACTGTTTCACTTACGTAAAACGGTTCGTCGAGTGGGTATCGATCGTACGACAGTGCGAAGAACACGACGAGAATGTTTCCATCCTTTTAAAATTCGCCGCGTTCGAGCGTTCCTCGCGACTGTTCCGTTCGACCAACTTTTTACCGTTGAATGCTACAAAAGCTGCAACGCGAACCACGTTTTCTGGAACGTGTGTTATCTACGAATGAGAGTAGTTTTCTCCGGTTTTCACTCTAGTAGAGACGTAAAAAACCCATCGAAAAAAGAAGAGGAAAATAGAGAGAGAGAGAGAGAGAGAGATAATAACGTCTTTACCGAACAAGCCGAGATTATTTGGTCTTTGAGAAAGTTGGCAGGTTCGACAAAGATTACGTGTCGCGCGATTATATACGTAATTGATTTTATTCTCGAGATAACAATATGCCGATTTTTCCAAGCTTTAGGTGGACGAATTTACGACAACGATCAACGATCAACGAAAAATGAAAACATCGGTCGAGTCAACTCAACGCGAATATCGTTATCAACGAATATGAAAGCGTATGCGCGAGCTGAACGCTCGGTCCTTGAAACACACCTTACATGGATGAAAGATCCACGAAGACGAAAAGTGGGAGTTGACCTTCCGCCCATCCACCGAGAACGATCATCTGCTTACTGGGTTACGTGCGCCGCGAAGAACGCGTAGTAAACGTAGCCTGATCGCGAGCATGCCTATAATTAACAATTTCCCGTGAAATATCACGTACCTTGGCGAAGCGAACCTTAATTCCCAGGCGAACAATAACGGCGACAGCTTCTAATCGGAAAAACGTTGTTACGTAAAATCCTGCTATCGATGGCGACCGTTGGAAGATCGGATTAGCTTTTGACACGTTAATATGGATAGCGCTGTTCGAGCCGGATACTGGCTACAAAAGTGAAAGCGATCTTGAAATCTCTACCTCGCCAGAATTGTTACTTTGGCGATAAAATTACGTTTGTGTTTCAACGAACGAGTCGGTATCGATCGCGAAAACATCGTCGAAACATATGTTTACGCATTTTTAATAATAATAGTAATAATTAGAGAAACAAATATCCGAAACTCGTTTTAACAAACAAGCTAGTTGTAGCGTTGGATAACGTTATCTCGGAGTAACAGCCTGCAAAGTAGCTGCGCTAAATATCATCCGCGTATTAGGCGTGCAAAGAGGATTCTACGCTTTCACGATCGAACTGTACATTTTTTAAAATAAGGCAATTTCAGTTACTCGATGCGTTCGTTAATACGACAATGAGATCTTTTCGTATCTCACACTGATTCGGTAATTATTGCCGTTCTCGAATCTTGGACTTTGGTAAGATCTTTCTTAGTACGGTAACGGTGGTTTTAGCATCGTTATGCTCGTAAATATTTCAAAAATTAGACGTCAACGTTGTAAACCCGCCAAAGAGTACGAAAATACTTGTGATTTACGATTAAGAAAAGCCGATAGCCATTTATCGAGTATCTTTGATCTTCGAAGGATTCTATTAAGCCTAAAATGATCAGAATTTTGTATTTGCCCGAGAAGAAGAACGGATATGTACGTACAGTTGATGATCGTTAAATGAAATGCATACACAGGATGCATGCATACGTCGGTGATCCTCGAGAAAATAACCGGTAGGATTTTTATTGTATTTGACTTTTAAAAGTATCCGAAGTAAATACGTTGTCGATAAATGTATCGGCACGCGTACGTATATTCGACGTACCACCCGCCTTAATATTTACATTGACATAACGTAACGCAAATGCAGCGGCCAATATCGCGGGATTGGTGTGCAGCAATTAATCTTGTCGCGCGGAAAAACTCTCGAGGCCTTTGAGAGGCTTGAACTCGAACAGTGAGCGTCGTTATGCCTCGCGTGCACGTCGATGGTTAGCGCGTTTCACGTTTACTCGTGGGCAGATGTTTCGAGATGGGCAAAAACGTCCATTCGAATTTCATTCGACCCCTTTAAACGCGGCCAAACACAAAAGGGAATGCCGCGAATTTCGCACGTCAGAGATGCGTCGCGTCTATTTTGCAACCGTGACTCATGGTATACGTTTCCTTGGCCGCCGTGCTCTTCAACGTCGTGTTTAAGATGCTTCTTGCCGATCGGTCGCGAGTCCGTTAATCGTGAATCAGAAATATACGTTGAAAGGCGGTGCCAGTGCCAATGTGATTGTACGGTCCTTATATTTCCATTTTCCACGTTCACGTCGTTTTCTACGTAGACGCGTAACCGTCGTTCAACGTCGTGAACGGTGTTCGTAAAAGTAAAGCTTAATTATTTCAGACTTTCTATGCTTGAACGAATCGCTCTAGTTCTACCAAGATTGTAGAAACGTCCTTTATGTATCCTAACAAAACGGGGAAAACGGGGAAAGATCCTTTTTCTTTTTTTGTTTCCCTTAAAATTATAACTTCCCAAGGATAAATTCGTTTCGAGCTCCGATGGCGCATTTAATAACGCATAGGCCGATAACGCGCCGACAAAGTATAAAATATCGAGATAGATTGAATAATTCAGTGCGAAGCGAGCGCAACGCGTCCGTTATTGTATGCAAACGTTATTATCGTAAGGCGGCACTTATTTTGCGAGTACAAAGAGTATGACTATCTTCGTACCTAATTGATACATGTACGATATATGTGTGTATATATACATATATATACACGCATTATGTACGGACACGAGTGTAATTCGATACGAGTTACGCTTCGATCTCCTTCGAACGTATCAAAAGTGTGAAAAGTGTGAAAAGTGTGAAACGCGAGTGTCACAGCTTGAAATGCGTCTGGATTTGAACTCTATCCGAATACATACTTATAAAACTTACCTCGCGAGAAAGGGTAATCCGATATTTGCAATAAAATGTGATCGTTTCACCGTTCGGTTGTTCGTTTTTCGTTTCGTCGGGAAATTTCGCGCGTCGAATGGATCGATCGTCGAGTAATTCTTTCGAGACGACACACGTGACACCGCACAGTGGTAGCCTGTCCAGTACTGACTCGATCCACTTTGCGTTTTGCTCGCGAGTGCGCATTGCAGCGCAGGACTAGCGTACGCGCATGCGCACCAAGCTTCTCCAAGTCAGATGCTCGATTCGCTGACCGCGTCAATTTCAAAGTAGCGAATACGCGACCGTGTAAAACGTTTTTCTTCGATTCACCGACATCGAAGTAAAACGAATGCTTTTCCTTCTTTTCTTCTTTTAAATAGATTTGTTGGCATTTATGTATTTTATACATCAAATATATCAAAATATGCGAATAAAATAAAGGAGATGTGGAAATGTAATATGCGAATCGGTATAATACATGGTAAGTTGAAACATGAAGGCGAAACAAACATCTCGCTCTATATTCGATGCATTAGCAATGTGCGTCCGTATAAACATAAACATCCGCAGTTTACTTGTAATACTTTTAATTTTAGTTTCTCGTCATTCGGTTTCTCGAACGAGTAAATCGTATAAATATAAATCGATAGGAAACTTTTCTTACAAAATTTTCGTCTGATAATTACCTTCGTTTTACATATTTCATAAAAGTAATTAAAAATATGGTAAGCGTTCAAACAGCGCATAGTGGTTGAAAAGTGGCTGAAAAGTGGCTGAAAAGTGGTACAAATTATTTTGTCGAAATTAGGCGCGAGCGTTGTTTGTCTGGTCTGGTAGGTTCGCGCAAGTCCAACTACTCCTACGCACAGGGACGGGCAAATTCTAGCGTCTTTGTAAAGTATCTACTATAAGCATTAATTATTAAACGAATGTGTTATTTAAATGCGTCGTTTAAGAGCATCGTAATTGTTTATTAGCTTCATGCAAATTATAGGAAATAGATTTAGCTTGTTGGCTCTTACAGCGATGATGTCATCGATAAATAAAGTAAAACATCAAGCTTTATTTTAGCGTTGTGATTCTTTGGTAAAATACTTGTTTATTCTATCCTAATGTACCGTAATATAAGAAAGGTTTTACAAGTTTTTAATAACTTGAAACGTAATAATAACTAAAATAAGGTTTTATAAGAAAGATTTCTTTTCATTTAGCCACGAATCGATCGAGGATATTGACATTCTCTATTTTCTCCATCTTCTATATCTCGTTTAAATAATCCTAACAGCGTTTCAGCGTAGGTAACCGTTTATTTTAAAATGTTAGAATTTCAACTTGTTCGAAACTGCCATATAATGTAAACGAAGATTTAGCTGAAAAATTTCGTTTGAAATTTTTATAGGCGTAGCATTCATGACTTATAGATATAATTATATGTTATTACGTGTATAGAAAAATTGTTCGTGTAGCGATGTGTTTTCTTCCACGGAATACGTTCCTGTCTGTGCTCTACGTATGTATTTTTTTTCTTTCGCCCACGGTGCCGCGCAGTCCCTAGTATCCGCGTCTACCTTAAGAATCGTTATTTATGGTAATAACGTAGTACGAGAAACGCAACCGATACCACTTTTATACGTATATACGTGTAACACGGAGAATTAGCTCACGATTGAATATTTCATAATGATTCGACTCTTAGTAAATAGAATAACATTCGGCGCGATATCCAATTAATCCTTTGCTAGATATCTATAGATAAATATCTATAGCTAAAATAATCATTTTGAGATGTTTAACTATAGTTTTCGTTTTATCGGAGAATTTAACAAGCACGTGAGAACGCGAAGAGAACAATTTTTTAATCGGTTGGAAAGAGAGAGAGTCGATTAATCGTAGCTTTCCTTTGGCAGAACGGTTATTATTTCAATTGATAACTAAAGATCGAACAATAAAACAAGAGTGATCGAACGACTAATTTAACGACTTTAATAAGAGAAGTTGTGTTTAGGAGATATCGCAAACCTGTTTGCTTATTATTAATTTAATATTTGTTAGTTCGTCTCATTATCGGTTTTCATTAACCGAACAATATTTGATATTATATCGGAAACGCAAGGTACTAGGATACCACATAATCACACTTTTCCCCTTATATGTTAATTAATAATTGCGAACCCTAAACCATAAACATACGTATATGTGTGTATAAAAAAATCATTATAAAAGAATATTAATAATAGCGTGAGCAATCTTGTATCTTGAAGTCGTTTAAGAATTATTCGAATGCGTATATGTATATATAAATAGAAGAATGCGGGATAACAAGTCCATAGTGACGAAACAGAACGAACCTGTTGGTGATGTCATACTCATGATTCCTGTTTAACCGCTAAAGTAGAATCCGTGCGATGTATGTTTGATATTGGTATCTGATTGTTCTCCAGTCCACGTATCTTTCAGAGACTAAACATCGATTAATTACCCCGTTAATTATCCAGGTTTATCTCGGACAAATTATAATAAAATCATATATCTTCGAACGGTGTTACACTGAAGAACGAAAGTGTTAAGTAGCGAGGAAAATTTAAATCGAAATTTGCATTTACTTTTCATGTTTTTTGGGCGCTGTAATATAATTAACATTATCATGTGTATGTAGTTTCCAACGTACCCAATATTCAAGATTATATGAAATTTTATCAAACTTTTTGCTAATTTAAAGCTAGTTCTTTCACAATACTTAGTATCTTTTAGTTTATATATATATATATATATATATATATATATATATATATATATATATATATATATATATATATATATATATATATATATTGAGAATTATAAAATATGCTAGGAATATGTAAAAAATGTACAATGTACATACATATGTACATATTAGAATAATTAAAACGAGCGATGAATCTACTACAGAAACGTGATAAAGGAAGATTCCTTCATATTCTTTAGATGGTAAAGCTTTATCAACAGATTCGTTATTATATTCTTAATAAAGCGCAAGAGTAAGTTTACAGAGTGTGCAGTGGTTTTCCCATAAAAAGAAAGCATAAAATCGGCGATTCCGAATTTCTTCTGAAATTGGAAAAAAAGTTCTTTATTATGTAGAAATAATCGACATATATTTGATCTTTATTCTATCCCATCCTTGTGTTAGTTCTTTGATTGCGATTGTCCAAGATATATTTTAAATAGAGTATCGCACACGAGTGTATGTATTCTTATGTGGTAGTCAACGGTAATGGCCATAGTTCTGTATCTTATATGCATGTGTTTTAACTACCGATGAGTCAATAGTTTTAACATCTAATATCAATGTATGTATAGTTCATCAGTTGTAGGAATAAAAGGAAGCGATAATATCAACACAATCGTGAAATAAAATTTCGCAATTTTTTAATCAAATTTCTGTTATCTTGTACGTGTAACGATGAATCTCATAAACTATTCAATGCGTCGATATTGGAAATATTAAATATATCTTATTATACTCTAAATACTATGATACCTCCAAAAGTAATTTAAAACAATTTAGAACTATTTGAAACAATTTACAAAGATACAAGAACGTGTTTATTAACTTATTTCGATTAATTATCATCGCAAAACAATCTTCATCCTGCGATGAAATTTCTTTACTAGAAATTTTCATTTCTTTCCCGGAAACAAATCCAATCTTTTACCAATCGATATTTTATCACATGATATTTTTAATATAGTCGCAACTGTATATGCAAATAAGATATCTGCAAAAACCAAATACATACGTACATACTCGTACATACACGATTAAAAAGTAAATAATTTTATAAATTTCATCGAAGCACTACTAATTTCTGAATCAATGCCCTTTCTCTCAATCTTAGACGGATCTAAATTTCTAATACAGTTACGAGAGACAACCTGTCCCCTCTCTCTTGATACGTATGCGTATTTCGCATTGCATGCCTGTGTTTGGCTCCTTTGTGTGGGTGTGACATGGAACACGATTACAAACGAACGAATATTGTGCACACGCGCAAAATAAGTACATATATGCATGTAGATAGTTTTCTCTGTTCAGGGCTCGCAATAAGGGTAGAAGCGTAGAGGGCGAACGCAGCGCTGGTGGAAGGTTGCTCTGAAAGGTGGGGAGCGTACCAGGGGCTGGAGGTGGAAAAGAAGGAACGATTGGTAAAGTTCTGTTGATACAAGTGCTAACACGGTATGACTGATAGTGTGCGTGTGTCTCTCCAGTAACTCTCACTCGAGAAGAGGAGAGCCTGGGCAAATATATGTAGCGAAGTGCTAAGAAAAAGAGGGGAAAAAGGTGTGGTTGTCACTGTCACTATACTGTATAAACACACGCCATGATCAACGACCATTTCGATTTTGCGTGCATAATTCCAGCGGACGTCGCAATATGGCTGATCAGGTCGAAGCAAGCTATGAGTGAGTGAGTGCGTGCGTGCGTGCGAGCGCGAGCGCACGCGCGTACATACTTGATGCTTACATATACGTATCCGTAGCGATCCCGAATTTATCGTTAACGATGTTATTTCATTTATGACAATGGCTCTTACTGAAAACCATTAAGCGACTGATTACTCGTTTACCCTCGTGATTCATTGGAATAAGATACTAAAATTAAGAGCAATAGGATACTGATACTAAAATCCTAATTTCTTTATAAGGCGAAACCGTAGAAAGACTGACTATCCTCCAATATCGTATACATATCGATATATCGTAGAAATTAACGTTTTAGACAACTTTTTCCTATACGTATAAATGCTGTACAGGCATAGTTTCCGAAATATTGGCGAAAAACTGCCGGTACCACTACACAGCGAACTGTCTCTGTAGTTGTGCGCCTATGACATCGTATACGTATAGCGCTATTGGCTGTGGCGGCCGGATAAAATAGCTCCTAATTCAAATCTAATTCTTATCTTTTGTTTATAGTTTACATAACTTTTTGAATCAGGTGTCACTTTATTCGGCTACCGTGGGGTGGCCGGCAACCAATATCGACGAATACATTGCCATAGACGCAAAGCTATAAGCAGAGTTCTCCGTAGTGGTACCGGTAGTTTTTTGCCAATATCTTGGAAACCGAGCGAGTTCAACCCTTATACGCATAGGAAACAGTTGTTCGAAATATCGATTTTTACAGCATGTCCAAAAATTATGGAAATCAGAGTCTGATCGATGTTCTGCAGTTTCACAGTGCATAGGAAAGCATATTCTGTCTATAACGTTAGTCTGTCATATTTTGAAGTGAAATTCTTTTAAGGGCTTTTGATTTAGTTCGACATTGATAATAAAATTTAATTTTAGATAGAAATTTTTAATTTTCATGATTGTTATTTCTATCCGATATGATATTTTTAGAGGCTCTTTATTTCGATGGTTAATAATTCTTAATTTTGTTGATTGTTACTTTTTGTTAATTAGAGAGCATTGATATATTGAAGAATACTTAATATTTCCCTCCCCCCTCCCCCTCCTTAAGATACTAAATAATCGGTATACGTAGTATATGTTACATACATACGCAAAACTGTTGTACAGGTACCTACTTAACTAAATATTTAAGTATCATTCAAATTTTTGTCGTATGGTAAAAAATACAAATGATATATACGATGAATAGGTTGTCTTTTGTTTTATCTTTATGGATTTGATAACAAGTAATTTGTAAATTAATAAATATTTAGTTAATTTGCGGAGTACATATAAAAAGAAAGGATCCAATCGATATCACAGAAATATCAATTGAAATCTTTAATATGAAAGTTCAAATAATAGATGATTACGATTATTCCTTTGCAACGTTAACTTTACCGATTCAGCCGCATGAATTTATACGTCTGCTTATTTCGTACCTAAAAGATCAGTTTCTGTTCAATTATTAAATATATGTGAATTTGAATTTAATTGTTTATCGGTAGATTAAAATTTCTCGTTTTTCTTTCATGCATTAATATTACAAATTCAGATAATAGTATTTATATTCGTATTATGAAGTTATTCTGTTAACATTTGCTTATATTATTGCTTATATTATTTGCTTAGTCAATTTCCTTAGATCTATATTTAATGACGTACAAATAAATTTAATAATGTTGTAACAAGGCGGTAATGAAACGGCATATTTAAACATTAAGAATATATCGTGTTGTAGCTTACCTCCATTAAAGTAACTTTCATTAAAATATAGATATAATACGATGTGCTCAATAATATCTTGTTATATGAAATTTAATAAAACAACAATATGTACAGTTCTTTAGAAATTTAAAGCCTTTATACTTAAAACCTTTTACACTTGAAAATCGATCCAACGATAAATGCGATTTTAGGGTTATATGCAAACAAACAATCAACTAAATCTATTTATTTATCAAGGAGTCAGATGAAGCGTTTGAATTCTTTTATTACGGAAGAAATATTACGCCTGCGCAACACGCACTTCCTTATACAATAATATCATCGTCAATTTTAACTTCCTTATATTGTCGTATCTTCGTCAAATTCATCGCCATTAGTCGCTTTACTTGTCACAGAGAGGTATATTAGAAAGTAGAGGCTTTTAACTACGTCCCTGAGTTTTACACGTCTTATCCTTCGGTTATGTAAATATTAGGTAGGTTCTAAGTTCAAAGATAGCGAACGAAAGGTTTAGTTTTAAGAAGAAGCGAGAGTAACCGAGTTGCAAACAGACAAAAAATTAAATGTAACTATGTATCGATAGAGACTTTATATTTTCTTTCGTTTCTACCTTAACGGCAAACATTTTCTATTCGAACGGTACAGGTAATTTATTTTTAGAGATTTTGATAAAAATTATTGTCGTAAGCAAAAGCTATTTTAAAATTAATTGTACAGGAATTGTTCCATTTCTATAATGTAATATATGATTCATTTCCAAGAATGTGCCAATACGTACCACGAAACGAACGACATTCGATAACTCGAAGAAGTCTACCAAAATTGTAAGATTCTTAAACATATACGTCATCTTTCTAATTTCGAACGTATTTCACCGGTAACTACGTAAATACTTGATTATTCCACGATATTTAAAATATGAGTGGTCCAGTTTCACAGGAACATGTTGATCATCTTCGACAAACACTTTTAATCCTAAACACGTCATTTTTGTTATCAAAATGAAACGAAAATCTAAGTGCCGGGGAAAAAATTGCTTGTCTCGGTAAAGACGAAATCTAATCTGGAAGCGAACTTAAACGAAAGATCGTGAAGTAAGTCAACGAACCCACGCAGTTGAAGAACCAAGTATCTCTTCGGCAAGCTACGTTCCTGGCTACTAGTCTATACGCATACACGCGTACACGCATACACGACGAACTAACAGAGAAACGTTCTATTGGGATAGGTAGCGAAGCAGCTCTAGTTGGAGGAACATACAGTGAGCGAGGGAGGAAACTCGGAGCGGCGAACATGGACGGGGACGATGGCGGCGCGGCGGTTCGTAGCACCAGGGAATACAAAAGGTGGCGGTGGTGGGAGTACTAGGTTGGTGGCTCTAACTCGATGGTAGGGAACGACGGAAAGCGGCGAATGGGGTGGGGGAGGGAGAGGGAAAACGTTGGAGGTGGTGGCGGCTGCGTCGGGTATCCGGCCGGGGCAGTAGTCGGCGGTGATTCGAATGATGGTGAGACGAACGAGCGAGCGTGAGAGAGAGAGAGAGAGAGAGAGAGAGGAGAGGGAGAGTGAGTGAGTGAGTGAGTGAGTGAGTGAGTGAGTGAGTGAGTGAGAAAGAGAGAGAGAGAGAGAGAGAGGAGAGAGAGAGAACGAGAAAAACGGATGGAATGAAAAGGCAGTCAGGTTAGCCGTGCGACGGTGGGAGAGGCCAGGGACGAGGCAAGGCAAGCGATTTAGCTGCTGCTGGTTCGGCGAGCCCACGAGTTGGAGTGCCGTGAGAGTAGCCGAGGTCCTGTTGGCCGTGCCTGCAGCGGGAGAGGCGTCATGAAAGCGCGCCAGTTGACCGAGTGCACCTCAGCTCGGACGAAATCGCGTATTTGTCGTCGTTGAAGCTGCCTTGCCTCTCGATTTCTGCTTTCGTGGCAAGGATTCGACTCGTGGGCCTGCTGCTCCTGGCTGTCACGAGTCCCCTTCGCTCCGTGTAGTCTCGTTTCACAGTGCGGAATCTCGTTTCGCTGGTTGCTAGTTCGTTTTCACGCAGCAAGAATCCGGGATACGGCGACGGATGTGTGTCGGTCGACGATGAAACGTATTCGATTTCGTTATTTCCAAGTCGTGTATACTCGTTTCGCAGAGAATTTCATCGTTTAACAGTGTGTGGTGCGTGTTGTGCGCGACGGATTGATCACGTATGTTTTGGTCTACCTTTGACATCGACGCCCGTCAAGTTGGTGAAGCAGGACAACAGGTTCCTGCCCGACAAAGAAACGAGGACGTACGTGCGATGGTTTTCGCGGTTTTCTCGTTTTCGTACGATATTCGTTGGATACCTGTATCGAACGGTAGTTGTTATTGACATATTGATTTTGTTGGTACACGTCGTGAATCGAGTTGAATGGGAAAAAATATGAAAACTCGTTTCTATCAATCAGCAGACACGCCTATATCGGAGGAAAGTATAAAACGTTCTTTGAGTTTCACATTTGATAACCACTCGACACCGTTCCCTGGCTGGCGTCTTTCACCTTGACGTTGAAACATTGAACGTACTGCCACGTTTCGGCTGATATTCTCATCATCGACCGGAATCGAGAGTGACAACCGTACGAAATTAACCAAACGATTTTGATTCGTTGTTCTAACGATCGTATCTTCGATCACAGCAACATACGGGGAAGCGTTTCCCTTCGAATTTCGAAAAAATTCCCATTTTTCGTACGTCTTGACTTAATTAATTTCATTTGGAAATACGATTCGATTCGAAATAGAAAAAGTGCGTGATAAGGAGAGAAACGAAGTCACGCTGGACTGGCTGGAAGATCGATTCAAATTCATTCGGCGTTCTGTGACGTTCGTTATTTACATAATTGTACGACGTTAACGCAAGCTGTTTGGTAGACGAGAAGGGAAACGCGATAGCAGAAACAAGCTAAATAATTTTAGCGATTCATATTTTCATATCGTTAGCATTTTCTTTTCACAAAGTGAAATTACCTCGTTGTACATTCCATTTACTTTTAAAAGAAGGTATTCGATAGAAGAAAGCGTAAAAATAAACATCTTGATTTAATAAAAATTCATAATCGAATAATACTTTTTGTTGTAAGAAAAAGGAAAGAAAAAGGAGAAAGAGAGGAAGGAAAATATCAAAGGAGATTACAGGATATCGGAGAAAATTCGTTTGTTTCGAGCAACTAGATTGCTAGAGAATATCGAGACAATCTCACGATTAATAACGGCGACACCTCAGATTTTGTAACGCTCGGTTCGTTACGTTGTCGTTGTCTCGGATGCAGAGGGTAGCATCCCTCCGGGTCGTTATTCCATTGCACGCGCTGAAGGGCTCGGAACGAGAAGCAATAGGAGCGCGGCGAGGAAGAAGAGGAGGAAGAAGAGCAGGAGCAGGAGGAGGAGGAGGAGGAGGAGGAGGAAGAGGAGGAGGAGGAGGAGGAGGAGGAGAAGGAGGAAGAGGAGGAGGAGGAGGAGCAGGAGAAGGAGGAAGAGGAGAAGAAGGATGAGGCGGAGTGTTATCTAGTTGGAACTGTTTCACGTTGCACGTTTCTCGAAGAGAAAAGATGATAGTGCACGATCTCGTTATCGAACGTTACATGCCTGTCGTCGACGAACGTATTTATCCGCGTGGTTCGTGCTAATTCGATCGGTCGTTTCGACGAAACGGCGTGTCGTTGGTGCGATCGTGGTTCACCGACTTTCTAACTCGACGTTTCGTTCTCTTGGATTTGTAAACGAATCCTACAACTTGCCGAAGTAGGAAGGACAGAGAGAGGTCGTTGCTGGTTAATCCGAAGTTATCTTATATAGCGCATAGAGACGAAGCAATCCGTTCGTAATAGACAATTTCCCCGGATGTTGATTAGAAAAGATTGGGATAACCGCGTAACGATCGTTGTAAAGGGAACGGTAGAAAATGTATGGGAAGTAGCGGAGCCAAGAGACAAGAGGCAAGAAAGCCAAGAGGCACGCATTCGTGACACACGGCGACACGTGGTTATCGTGTACCGTTTGCAACGTTCCTACCTATAGCGTGTACAGCGAGCTAGCCGGAACAACGACAGAGGGGCGAGGGCAGAAGGAGAGGAGCGTTCCGGTTAGCCAAACTCGAGTCAGCTCGCCGATGGATATGGCAGCTGTCGTTCCCCTGGTTGTTTTTCCACGATTCCATCTCGCTCGACAAGCCTATCGTCGGCATCGTGCTACCCGCGAATCGAGCGAACAGGTATCGTCGCAAGGTGTTGTCCAGGCTGGGATACGCGATTCCTCGTGATAGCAGGTACGCGGCTTGCGAATCGCGGCAATTCACAGTGCGTGGTCGATCGATCGACAGACACCACACGAGCGTTGCTCGCGCGCATTCTTAGTGACGGCCAAAGTGTTTGCCGACAGTGTGCGTGATATCGTGAGTTTCGGTGAATCGATCGTCGCGTGCAAGTAGGCCAGAGGAGAAGAGAAAGGGGGAGTATACCGTCGATCGAAAGAAGAAAGCTTCGAACTGCGAACAGAAGATCGAGAATCGCGCGTATTTCTATATATCTTGATAACTGTGCTCTATGATTTCGTTAAGGATGAAGGACGTGGCCGTCGATTCTCCGCGACCGATTTCCAGGCTTCGCGGCAACCTTCTTCTGCTTCTGACGTTACTCGCAGAGGTGAGTAGAATGGGTAAAATTGGGGTTGGGTGATCGTACGAATCTAGGACGTGTTGCTCGAACGCCTTTCTGCGACGGAATCCGCGCGTACGCAACGGTCCCGTGTATGTACATGAGATCGAAGTTCTTTGGAAGCGTAAACTTTTAGTCCGATTGCTCGGCGAAGCAACTGTCTCGTGACTGTCGCAGCCACGGAAACTGTAGTTTTCCATCTTTTCCAATTTTCACGTTGCTATTCGTTGTACCGACCTGCGATGAATCGTTTTTGAAATTCTTTCTTTTTTCTTTGAAAGTATATTCTATGGATAAAATTAGTCTTTGGAACGATCGAAATTGTTCTTATTTTTTATCTATAATTTAAAGCTACCTTTGCAACCTATACATAGAAGCAGTATACACACGTGAGGCCTCCCTCACCATCGAAGTAATAATTCTACAAGTCATCGATAGTAATAGGTTCTTCTTTCTGACCGGATAGAATAGCTAGATTCTGATGGAAATTTACAAATTACCAGTTATTCGATTACATTGTTCGACGTTTCTTAAAGTATAGAAGTAAACGATCGATGAAAAATTCCTAATCATTGTATCGATTCAATCGTCAGTATCGAACTGTTTACTGTTATCTAATTAAAGTAGGTCCACGGCCTAAATATCGAGGTGTATGTGTATATAGAATTTCGAAATTAGTTTCAATCTTTACCAACGTAATCGTCATAATCGTTTGCTAAATTTTCGTGCAGCATATGTAAGCGTTTCGTGCAGTATGTTAGCGTTTATTTTAAACTATTTAAGTCTACGGAGTTTAAGAGTAGTCCGATTTTGCCTATAAAGAGTAAAGGGTGAAACTGCTTGCGTTTAACGTCGACGACCCCTCCTCGTCCAACGCAAACAAGTTTGTCTTAATAATATATATCATGAATGTAATAACAAGAACAAGAACAAGAACAAGAACAAGAAGAACAACGCCAACGATAATGGTAATAATAATAATAATAAATATTCTCAGCTGTTGTTATTATAATTCAGTAGCACGTGCGTATTACTTAACTTACTTCTCCAAGTGGTTTTCTTGTTCATTTCGCTAATTGTCTCGTATAACATCTTCTCGCTGCTTCGGACAAGCTAACCATAGGAGTTATAGTCGGAATCGTTTTGTCGTTTGTCATATTTTTTTTTTTAAGTTTGTTATATGTTTTGTTCGATCGTATCTATCCTTGTTGGATCCAGACCGCGCGTTATTTTCTCACGCCCTTTCGTTATTACATCGAAGTACTTGCAATACGCAACAAATTTGATTATTCTGTGCGAACGTTGCAGACGTTGAATTGTAAGATGTCGAAGTTTAAGTGCATTCGTAGAAGGTTTGTCCGTGGTCAAGCGTTTCGATACTTTCGCGAGCTACCGTAGATGAACGCGTGCATCGCATTTCAGAAGAGAATAATATTTCTGCTATCAAATATTTTCGATCAAATATTTTCCCATCGTGGAGAATAAAATTAGCAACGGATTTGTCGGTTGAAAAGTTGCCCAACTCGATAGTAGATTTCACGAGTTTCGCGATAGATGCGAATCGGATCTCGTCTCGAGCTGTGGTCAGCGATCGGTGAAGGGGAACACACGGTCGGTATCTAGTCTTCTTTTGCTCGGCTGATTTGTGTCTCCGGGTTGCGAAACTCGGTTGACTTTCCCAACGTGAGAGAACGTCGCCTCGTATCCGGTGCGATGCCCACTGACCTTTGATTTTCGATGATCCGTTCGACCGCGCGAACGTCCTTTGTCCAAACGTCGATGCATGCGTTTCAACGTCTCGACACGCTGGATTTCCGTCGGTTTTGAAACGTTTCGTATCGCGGAAGTTGCGAATTGCGAAATTCCCACCGGAATAATTTTGCGTTTGCCGCGAGAATTTTGCTTGGCGATTTTATTGAATGCTTCTTGTGCAAACTCGTGGCTCCCATATCCAGGCATATTGCTTTCGACCGCTCGCTTGTATCAACGTAATTGCCATTCATATCCGATCTTATCCGGTGGCATTCGATGTTTCAGAGTTTGATAAGGCTGCGGGTTTCGTTTATGGTTTGACTAAGCGAGTTCCGTGAGTTGTTCGATTTGAAAAGATTGAGATAAGAATAGGAAAGCGCGTGGCTTTTGGAGAGCTTGTTACACGATTACACTTTTTTTTCATTTATTTATAGTTACGTCAATTAGTGGCTTTCAGTCATTAACGACATAAAAGAATGAGAAGTTACGATTACATATTACCGTACAATTTAATTGCATTTTACGTAATTTACTAGTTCTTGTATTCGTTTAACTCGCTTTTTTTTGTATTAAATTGTTGTTTATAAATAGAATATTTCTGTTACGAAGGTAACGCACCGAAAGTAGTTTTTATTTTGTCATAAGACGAAATAGATTGCTTTCAACTAATTTCTATTTTATTTGTCTCCTTTAAGCAAATAATAAATACCTTGGATTTTACATATCGTGCTTTGTATATATTTCAGTTGTAAACGATATAACCGAATTATCTTCCAACGTAATATTTGTTCCAATATCGTATATGTGTATCGTTGTCACATTGGTCAAACGAACAAACGAACAAACGAACAAACGAACAAACGAACAAACGAACAGACGAACAGACGAACAGACGAATAGACGAACAGACGAACAGACGAACAGACGAACAGACGAACAGACGAACAGACGAACAAACGAACAAACGAACAAACGAACAAACGAACAAATAATATTTGTTCTTAGAATCGTTTTAATTTTCATTATTTTTCCATTGTACGTGTCTGAATTTGCATGCACGACGCGATGCCTGTGATAATGTACGTATACGTAAGGACTGTAAAGAAATTGGTATTTCTGACGCAGTTCGTATAATAGTAATCGAAATTTACTCGAAGATATCAGGATATCAACGTCAGAAAACTTTTATTCAAGTACCTACCCTCTACGTATACGTATCTGTTATTATCGATAATAGGGAAAATTTGATCTAGAAGAGTAAATACGACGGTGAACGTGACATCTTTTTCAAAGTCATGCGTTTCGAGATTTCAAGCTCATCGATGTTTTTTTAAACCGGATTATACATATAGTCTTATCATGACGGCGTTATATTGTAGCTAAGGTTAAGACCAATTCAAAGATTTATTTATAATACCGTGATATCCACGTGACGTTGAATACGAGGAACTCGGAAACGTTTGATAATAGCTGCGAATAATTCGATGACTACGATAGGCTGATCGAGGAAGGAAAATTTATTTCAACAAACGTTCCAAACGATGATCATCCACTTTGATTGTCCGCGTTTCCGTGAACGATCAATCCACGACTCCGTTCATGTAACTTGCGGTTTTAACGCGTTCTCGAATATTTTCAAACGTTGTAGAAATATCACGATAAACTGTTTGTTCGATTACGCTGCTCGGAAACAGACTCAAAGTTGTAAGATCAGGCAAACGCGCAGCCTATCGAATAACAGACCGATCCGACGTTTTCCGAGTTTCAAGCATTTTGGTATCGAAGATCGCGTGAATATCATCTTGTTACGAACTTGTCCTAACCTCGACTATACCTGTATAACCTATATACGTAAGCACGATGATAACAGTATACAGGCTGGAATTTAAAGGCTTAAAAAAATCATCGTCGAGCTTGAAATATCGAAAAATATGACTTTGAGGATAATTTCACGATTACTATCGTATTTGCGATGTTAATCGAATGCCATGTCAAATAATGCTCTTCCTCTGACATTTTTTCATATGCTCGATAATGAGTTGGATATTTAAGGTACGCGAGCCAGCTAGGGGCTCCTGCGCATGTACAGCTGTGTGCATACATACGTACACGTACATGCATGCATACATATTAAGGCATCGACAGTACCTAGGGACCTATACATACGTTCGTCAAATTATTCTTAATACCTGAAGACATTGCGCGTGTAAAGAGTTCTTTGAAGTATATTTCTTGGAATTATTTTCCTGTGATTAGCAAATAATATATATATATATATATATATATATATATATATATATATATATAGACGAAAGTATATATATATAGACGAAAGTATATATATATGTATAGACGAAAGTAGAAAAATGCAAGATAATATTGTGCAAACGCTTTTATTTACCGATTAACGAGTACCGTGAAATCGTAGAATATCGTTGGAATAAATGAAAGTTCAAGCACGAAGGATTACTAGGTGTCTCACGGTTTATCGACTAAAGGAAAGTTTCTTTAGCGAAAGTACCGTTCTGCGAGCCCCGTGGCGAATGAAATCGCCATTCGTTCGATCGGACAACGCCCATTTCGATTGTTTTTAAAGACCAAGATATTGTTTATCGTTTTCGAATGTCGTTTCGTGTAGAAAATCGATGCTTGAGCGCCGAGCTGCTGCAAACTACTCTAGGTTATTCACGTATGCTGGTGCACGGTAACTAGGCTAAGTGAAAGTGAATAAAGCAAGGATCGGCATAAACGCGATGCGAAGCGAATACCCGGGGTGCGGACGGACACGCGTTGAAGGGCAGAAAAAATAGTAGAATTTTCCTCAGTTTTACAGTATATCGAAACATTAGAACGCTGTTACTATTACGAGAGATCAAAGTTGCATTATAAACTACGGTAGATTCGTAATATTTAACGTGATAGAACTTTACCAAATTTATATGGTACACGACAAAGTCGGTAGTCATTTTACCGTATAGTATATCATTCGTTAAACCTTATTTTTACACCACTTTAACGTTCTATTATAAACTGTAGCAGGATGTACATTAGCAGTGAAAACGTGCGAGATAAATGTGTCGTTTCGATTATTATACCTTTTATAATTACCTGCCAGATCGAAGAAAGGTTATCTTAATAATTATTAAATATTCAGATAATCGTTCGCGCGGAAGCTTTTAACTTGATCGTGTATTTGGTTCGGCTTTCAGTTTGAAGATTTAAATATTTCGGCGAAATAATGGACGAAAGGTTATATTTCCAGACTGCTTCTCGATCGTAACATCGTTCTTTGAATATAAATTTTATTCGCAGTCATCGTAAACGTTTATACTTTCCTTTAATTTTGTTCCAACAAATCTGGCGCATATTTTCGATTTACTCGAAAATAATGTTGACAAATTTAATCCTCTTTTTCTAACTTCAATTGTACAAAATGAATAGACTTGGCGTTCTTTTATTTGCCACATTTAAGATAAATTTATTAGTTTAATTTATTAGTTATTATTACGTTTTCGCGCATGTGAAATACCATCGATGTACTGTAATAACATAAATAACATAAATAACATAAATAAAAGATCGATAAGCTTTAATAGGGAGATGTAGATTTTGAACGAAGAAAACGATCCATGGTGGTCTGTAAAACAAGTAATAAAATAATAATTAACTCGAGACTATGCGATAGAACCGATAAAGTAAAGGCCATCTGTTTCAATTTGTTGGAACGAGTTGGCCTTATGGACAAACGAGTACTTCTTTCTGTTTTTCCCGTTCATACGTTCATAATTCTGATACTTTCGTACGAAAATGTTACAAAATTGGAAAATTTCTAATATTTCGCGTCAATGGTATTTCGAAAGGACCGCTTTCGTTAATTTTCCATCGAATTGGTGAAATCGAATGGCAAAATGATATGGATCGAATGGAACGCAAACTGAAATGTTATTAAGCTTCGATTAATTACGTACATGTTCTCTTATACGTATATGATGTTTATATAAAATAAAACGTCTGTTATATAAACGTAAATATGGGCGTTCTTCGATCGTTATTGATATATTTTCTACTCTTTTAAACTTTAAAGCGCGCTGAATCTTAACATTGAGAAATCTTTCAACAAGTAGATAGATTGAGAAACCAGAGGGAAGACCAAAGGGAAAGAACATGATAAGTAATTTATCATATAGCGTAGTGACATTTTCCAATCGTCGATCGTTACAATACTGGATATACATCAATTATTTACAAAACATTGTACGTATGTTTTTCTATATTTCTATATTTTTGTATTTTTATATACCTTATATACTTTTGGATCTAAAAAGTTATTCCTTCGTCGAGCTAATTTGTCCAATTCTAATCACCAGTCGTAAATGGGCGACGTCGAACTAAAAAATTGAATAAAATTGTCGATCTTTACCTCATGCGTGCGCTTTAAATACGATAAATCCAGAAAATGCATCGGAGAAAGGTATTTACCGTTATTGAGTCTGTTTTAAACAAACGCGGAGAATAATTTTCTTCGGCAAAAGACAAGAAATACGCTTAGCAAAGAAAGATACGAGCTTTTCAGAGAGCTTTTCTTTCGAGTGAACAAAAAAAGATTGATCGCATGGAAGTGGTAGACGATTATGTGGAAGCAGAGGTACGACGGGACATCGTCCTGCTAGCGTTCTACTCGAAGAAAGATCGCGTTAGAAACGTATAATAGCTCACTGGACCATATATACTTTCTCTCGGCGTAACTTGCTGCATCTTAGAGCGGATGCTTAGAGGAGAACTACAGGCTTCATATAGATTTCTCGAATCGTCATCGAATCGTGTGCAAATCGAGCTGTGGATAAATGTTTTCTCTCGCCTTCTTTTCCTCGAAACGTCGCGTAGATCAAGATGTTGCGTCAGTTGTTATTCGCATATTCGTTTCTTCTTCCAACAGTATCGTTTCGATATTTTTTCACGAACGAGGACAGGTTGGTCGATGCAAAAGCGATTCCGCTCATGTTCGCGAGCTAGCATGCGAATTGTTTGCGGTATTTTCGCTAGACGTGATGGGATTGAGAGAAAGCCGTGACATTATTGGCCCAGAATTCGGGGCTCATGACCGCGTGCTAATTTAAGTACTTGCTACGAGGACCCTGTCCGTCGAATGGATGGCAAATAACTGTGACGTATCGCGCTGTCGGCTTCAAATTGTGCGCGTTGCGTTATATACGCTTACTGCTTGCTGCTTGCTGCTCGCTGCTTACTGCTTACGATGTATTACGTCGCCGCGTGCACGTTTCGTTGGTCAATATTACCGCGAAAGACTTCCGTCAGCACCGTGTTTCTCATCGATATCGATCCGTCATCGAGCTAACAACAAAATTCTGTCTTTGAAAGCATCTTGAGAAAACTTTTCATTGAAAATTCTTGCCGTCGTAAACGACGTTTATTCTCCATTTGTTCTTCTTCGATATTTTATTCCTACCGTCCTAGATCTACCTTCCCATCCGACGATGGATTTTTCGATAATGCGAACCCTTTGTCGCTCGCTGGTAGCTCGATCCTCGTTGAAGTAAAAACATGCTCGTTTCCTCGATGGATCGATCTGATTTATCGTAAACGTTGCTCGGGGGCGAAATCAGTGTCTTTTTCTGCTCGTTCATGATATCATGATATGATATGATATGAAGCTGGAATGCTTTGACAGATAAGTGACAGAGTACTTTGCAAATCGGATGGAAATTTGTGAAACTATATGACAATCTGTTTGTGACGCGTAGTAGTAAGATAATTGCGAATAGACGCGAAAGGATCATGTGAAATATATATATATATATATATATATATATATATATATATATATATATATATATATATATATAATTCGTTACGTTCTTTCGATTTAACGCATTTATTAGCACTTTCGAGAAATTAGATGGCAATGGAAAATATCAAATAAAATAAAGGCGCAACACTCGTTGGTAGAGACAGCAATGCTGAAAAATGGGAGAAACTCTGAGAACGATATATCTGAATATCATCGGGATTAAAGTTGATACAAGACGAAACAATTATAGTCGCGATCGTTTTGTTTTTCGATTCGTTTCCACGAGGCTTTGCTTTTACACGGTTATGCGTATAAAAGCAATCAGTCGCGCTCTCATAATTTTCTAATGGTTAGAGACATTGTCTCTAAAGTAAATGAGAAAAATACCGATGCGAAGATTAGAAAGATAAATAAATAGATAAACGAAATATGTAGGTTATGCTTTGACGTAAAACTCGATTGTAATTTACTTTGATACTTTGCGGAATATTATTATTTTTATAGGTTGCTATTTTACAGATATTGGCAGTTGGAACGATCAGATGAAAATATTTAGATAGATGAAAATTATTATCAAGGTCGTTATTTCGCTATTTATCGTCGTTGTTTGCGGTTATTACTAAACTGTAAATTCTCACGAAAAATGTTCTGTTTGTAAACGCAAAATAAAATATAATAAAATCGAACGTACAACGTGCAATAAAATATCGAGATGGCCGTATTACGAGTAATGAGCGTGCACGTGACAAGCAATCAGTTTGCATTTAGTACGACGACAACGCGTGTACGCTGTGCTCTTTATTCGTTGGTTCGCGTGTCGTGTAAAAGTTTTGCAACCTGCCAGTTGGATAGCGATGCAGAAATTCACGCGTATGCGCGTTCGACGTTCGTCGTTTATCGTGCAACGTTAAATACGCTTTGTTTTCGTATGTTATTCGATCGATACGTTACTGTATCGATACTGTTCCGAATGAATAAAAATTGCATTTTCGCAAAATTATATATTAAATTCTTCTTAACTGTACCTCTTAATTGTACGTACGTATAAGTATCGTTATCGTATCATAAGTAGGACGATTTTTCATTGAATTCTTTATATTCGTATTCTCTCTCTCTCTCTCTCTCTCTCTCTCTCTTTGATTATTACTACGGAAAGGCAGAGCTTTAAATCGTCGTATCTGTCGTTTAGAAATCTTAGGAAATTATCAAAAGAAAAAGAAAGGACAAGTTTTTCGTTATCGTTTTATATTCTATTTGCTCGCAATTATCGTTTTTACAATGTCGGCAATAGTATCAGAAATATCTCGTACGACAACTAAGGTTGCAGAACTGTTTCCTTTTCTCAGTATGATCTTATATCGCTAATCGTTATTACTCCATTATCATTATTATCGATTATTATCATCTACGTCATCGGGGTCGTTATTATTGTAGCTAGCTAGGATTTTGTTGGCGATTATAGCAGGAGAACGTTGCAATTAAGCAGAATTTTTCGCTCTTCTTCTAAACGTAAGAATCGATCGTCGCTACAAAGAGACGGTGATAATCCAACGGAGGAAATGCTGGCCGTAAGTGGAGCTCGGCGAAGCACCGGAACTTGTGTTGGACAGAATAGCGATGCTGGAAAACGCGTGCAAGGGCAAGTGCAGAGGCAAGTGTGCAGAGACTGCGTGTGGTTGGCCGTGGTCGCTCGTCGCTCTGCTACGTGTGTCTTGCATCCGGATGTGAGTTCGGAGTACATCCTGGTCTAGCCAGAGAGGATGCGGCCGCGTGCACAACGAAAATAGAGCAGACGGGAGAAATAAACGAGCAAACTACTCGACGCATCGCGTCGTACCGGGACCTCGCGCGTATCGCGTTGTCACGAGATCGAGCTACTCGCATGCCACACGAATAACTTTCGAGGAAAAGAAACGCGCGATCTCGAAAGAAACTTGAACGGCGCGAAGCAAAATACGATCCAGATATCGATCGATATCGAATTATCGTACAAATAAATTTGAAGTAATTTTTTGTCATTTATTCTCGCTGCGATTCTGTAAAGTAAATGGTAAACCGTGAAAGTGCATACCGTACGAGTGACAAACGTTATTCGATAATTGGATGGTAAAATTAACGATTAACCGCATTCTTTGTTCCGCCTATGCTTACACTCTCGTTCACGAGTCGATCGGGACATCTGCTAGTTTCGCATGGAACGTAGTAAGCGGGCCTAGACGGTGGAAGGAAAGATTTATCGATCGAGATTATGTGTTTGCGCGCCAACGATCCAAAATACGTGGTAAAGATATCGAAGTGTGAAAATAATTCGAACAACGAATTCAGGCCTACATCTTGAAGCGCGCAGTGA
This sequence comes from Bombus flavifrons, assembly GCF_040668555.2. Lineage (NCBI taxonomy): Eukaryota > Metazoa > Arthropoda > Insecta > Hymenoptera > Apidae > Bombus > Bombus flavifrons. The sequence continues at coordinate 13,305,698 of NC_138452.1, read as the reverse complement.
AAGTGCGCGCACACACGCGCGAATATTTGCGCATGTCTCGTTCGTCCTTCGATCCAAGTACCACGACCAAGGAAAATTTTAACCGATTAGTTACGAAATTCCGAGAAATTTTCCAAAATTTGAATCTGACTCGTGGAATCTCTACTTTACTCTGCTTTACTCTCTATCGTTTGAAACGTCTACAAAGCTAATAATTTCGAGCGAAACGTTTTAAAGAGTACGTGAAATTCCTATCTGAGATATTTTTTGGTTAATGATTCTACGTCGAATAATTTAAACGATATAAATCGAGTTTAAGCGACTGAAATAATTTAAAGGGAATCGATGAAACGTTTTGTTTGATTGCGAAAATTAGAAATCCAGCGCCCAATGAGATGCATCCTAATTGTTCCAAGTGAATGATAAAAGAGTCGTTTAAACGTGGATACATAACGCGGACTTGAGAAAAAGGAACGATTAAAAGATCTCTCGTTCGGACCACCAGTCGGCTACTTTTCTTTTACCCCCTGTGACATCAGAATTCTGGGATCCTTTTGACGCACGTGGTGCGTCATTTGCATTTTTATCGCTCGCCATTTGATATCTACTTTTGCACGCGGAATACCCGCGGGAATATTCTGCAGTGGGAATTTCTAATTGGAGATTTTTAAGAAGCGGTCGTCGATCTGAACGATAAACGCGGAACACGTTTGCGTTGAAACGAGACAATATCTTCGGTCGAACATGGGTCCTTTACCGCTTGGCCATTCTTTCGATGGTGTCGTAGATCGTGCGATAGAAACCTAAATGAATTGTCATTTGATTACCTGTTTCATTCGCATTTCAATCTAATACACGTCAGTCTATCGACGTGTTGACTTTCGTGTCTCAGCTTTATTCGTCGGATATAAATCGTCTTTTAATCACAGAGACGCGGAAAAACTGACGGAGATATCAGCTTCGTAAACGAGGAATATCGGATACATATCCAGTAAACCAAGCACCTAGTGGTAAACAACGTGCTAACAAACGTAACGTAACTAAAGTAAAGTAAAGAAGAATCTTTCTTCTACTCTATCGTAATTTAATGCCTACGTTTCTCTCTACGATGCATTCGCACTTGTACGATCGGTACTGTTTCCAGTGCAGGAAGGTTAAGACGTTGTTCGACGTTTCTGGTCGTCTGTGCGCGTTCCTTTGTCACGAACAGCTTGCTCGGTTCTCAAGGGGACTGCCTTTCACTAATCTGCATCTGACGTGTCGGCAGACGATTTTTGTTTTTAAAGCCACGACGTTTAACGTCAAACGTCAAGCGTAAAATTGTCAAACGGAAAAGGGTATATTTCAACGCACCGCGTAAGATTTCTCGTCGCGTACGAGAGAAAAAAGGCGTTTCGATCGTTGGTGTTTGCGTGGATTAAAAGCGTTTTACGACTGGTCGGAGAACCGTTCTCCGCCGCCTCCGCTCTTTCGAAAGTGTGTGCGTGTGTGTATGTCCGCAAAGTTCCGTTACGCTGCGCATAATTACGCGAGTCCGACTCAGACATCTAGAAACGCGTTTCGCGTGGCTACAATAGCTAGAACCAACGAGCTAACCATGTAGCTAGCGATATCGAATCTAACGACGTCTATCGGAAGAGTTGTCAGGGAACGCGGGTACCTTGCACGGCAATCTCTCGAAACGGATACTCGCACGTTCAGGTGAAAATCGTATTGGCGTTTCTTATTTGGCACGTGTACGACGAGAGATGGAGAAAAGTTTGCAGGAAAGGCTGAAACTTTGCGTGGAAACTTTTGAAAGAAGATAGCTGTACGTTAAGATTTAATATTATTTTCTCTTGGATATGTGCGTTTTCGATAAATACACGCAGATAGAATAGACGATGGAATATGCAGTGAATTTTTCAATTTTCACGCTTGGTCCTTTCTAATATAATAATACTAATAATAACGGCTTTCGCCTATTCCAATCTCCTGTTTTTTCTATTTCTATCATCTTCTATTTTACTTATTTCCTACTCTACCTAATATTAATAATAATACGTTGTTTCCACTTGCTCTTCTCTTTAAAAAAATGTCGATACATTTAAGTTGCTTCGAAACCTACGAATATCTTAGGATCTTAGGATCTTACGAATAACCGAAATATCGTTGTTTGGAAATCAATTACGTTGCATGCTCGTTGGTAGGGCGATTACGTAAATCTTTAATTACTCACAGCCAAAAGTTACAGGAGTGCGCGCGCGCTCACGCACATACCGTCGTCGGTCAAAGTGGAACGCGCAGTGTACCAAACGCGTTTGGAAACCGTTTGCTTCTTGCATCGCGTTGCTCCTTTTCCGATTAATTATGTCACGGTTTCGTCACGGTTTCTATTTTTCGCTCAAGTAAATCGCTTTCGTCTCGCGAATCCACGTGAATTCTGCTTTTTCTTTTCTCTTTTATAACGTAATTGCTCATTGTACAGCGATGTGTAAATAATTTCTAACGATAATAATTCGATATTTGGTTAAACGAGAAAATTTTGATCGAATAACGCTTGGTGGGAAGAAAATAACGATACCGTGTGTACGAAACATTTATGACGATCGACCGCCGTTGTTGAATTTCTGTTCTTTTATTCAAACGCATATAAATAAGATCGTTCTATGGCTCCTTTTTTCTCTCTCGATATATCATAATTTCTAGTTAATTTATTAAAACGATAGATTACTTTTACTTCGATAAGACGATCGAACTTCGCAAACTATATATTTCCTATATATTTTTCATTGAGTTTTAAAGGAAATTCTCTATTTTCCCCGTGTTAATCGACACCTGCTTAGCGAAATATCCAAAATCTTGCCTGACCTTCCTCTTCCACGACTCACAAATGGCTCGAGAGCTTTCGTTCGAAACGCTGTTACCGGCATACACCCCACCGTTCCGATAAATATCCAGACACTTTGATATATCTCGGCGCGAAGTGTAAGCTCTGCCGCCGTGCATAATAATTAATTAATTATAAATTAAATATCACAAGCGATGGAATAAAGTGATTCGTGGAACGAAAAGATGATAAATTGGAAGAAATAATAAACTAAATAAAATAAATGCTATTAATAAATAGTTTTTTACGTAATCAACAGGTAATAAATTTGAATTTATCGTACAAACGTACGATGTATGCCCATGTAACGTCTAATTCAGATACCACTTAGGTACTACTTCTTACAGCGTTTAAAGAAAAATCATCTTTACCGATGATTTGAAAATTACACGACCTCGAGATAAAGAGTTTCCCATGCAACAAGGCATTGCGATTTTATTATTACGAAGCTACGAAGCTTGAAAGATAATGGCCGTTTAAAATGGCTGCAGATCCTTCTTATTCGTAATTTCGTTATTAAATTGATACATTACGAACGGAGCAGCTATCATACCGAGCTGTTATATACTTTCGAGCTGTATAATTAAAAACTAAAGAAATCGATTCGCACAATAATAATAATACAGTAACGTTAATAACTCAAAGGATAGGTAAATTATCAGTTGTCTAAAATTTAAAGCTTCGATTCTGTTCGAAAAATAACAGACGATGTGGAAAAAGTGACTAATAACTCGAATAAATGGAGACTTCCCGCAGGTTTAGCTTGATCGTTTCTCTTTTGTTCTTTCTCTTTTTCCTGTTTCGTCTCTGGAAAATTCGTCGATTGCGTAAAACGTCGTATTACGCAAGTTAGCAGAAACGTATCGAGCATCTGGTAAACAGGAAGTCGGATCGTTAAGCACACGCAGATCTTATCCGACGATTACCGGTTGGATTCAGCTATTGTCAGGATATTGCATCGTCGGATTAGATCGTTTCGCGGAAGGATGGTCGTTGCTGGCAGTTCCGCGGATAGTCTTTTGTGCATTAAATTGATCGAAGCTGTGATTTCCTTTTATTTGCGAGTGTTGCGATTTTGGTTACCTGGAATCGCTATGTTATTACCTTTAAATATGCCTGTACGGTACAACGATAAAATCTTAAGAAACTTCGACTTAAAGATAATCGTACATATACGTTCTTTAATACAGGTGCATGCGGGTCCTTCCACGCAGAAGGACGGAACTTTCCTTCGTAATATTTTATCGCGGAGATACGGATTATTTTAATTATTTTACTTATTATTTAAATTATCGCGGAGATATGAATTTTCACGTTAACTTTGGTCCTAATTTTGCTGGAAATTTCAGCGTATTTATCGGATGTCGAAGAGCATCGCTTTACGATTACTTTATGTAAATTAGAGAGAGATACTTTTACCAAGCCCCGATTATGTACGCAAGTGATTTATCGTAAAAATAATTCATCGTTTTTAACAAGAACGATTATCGTTATCTAACTCTCTACACATAAACTATTATAACTGTCGTTACCTAGTTTCGATGCTTTTAATCTCAAAGCTTCTTGAATTATTCGTATTTTGCACATATAGTAGTTTCGTCTATTTTTGTTTATTTGTTTATTTTATTTAGCCATATATAAACGTTAACGTTTACTTTTTCTATTGACTATTTTCGTTAACCGAATCGTTAAATTAACGATACAGATACATCGACTTTTTTAGTTGGGTCGATCGTAACTCGAATATAGTTTATCTTTGAAACAAACGAAACAACACCCGAAGAAATCTCTAAGCGTCTCTAAGAAAAGGAATAGTTACATTCTATGTTCGAGAGACTCGCGATTAAGCAATTAAACGTCGATGTAACTCGTCGTCGTCGGTTAACAGATCGAAGAATGAATTTTGGTTTAATCGTTTTCGATGAAACGGTGATACCTAGTAATACTATTTAAGAAAAGGGGTTGATCTATTATATTTCTTATTCCTACGATCGGTCAGCAGAAATTATTTCTTTTATGCGTAGTCGCGTAAAAATACGTACGCGCGCGCACGCTCGTACACACGTATACAGAGTGTTTTACAGTTAAGCCAACGTTTCATAATAGAAATACATGCTTGAAATTCTAAATGTTTCTCGTTTGAGATACCTTATCGAATATAATGTAGCATTTTAGTCGTTTAACGTACGTATATTCCACGAGTTAAGTGACAAATTACAGCGAATGAGCTACGTTATCTCATTTTGTTTGATTTCTATGTTAGCTGCACCATTCCAATGACAAGAACGTTTACGACACCTATTTAAAAATTATACCTACTGCTTAATAACCAACATTTGCGACAGGAGCGTTTACGTGAAAAATAAATAAAGAAAAATTCTAAAAGTTTCGTTTATATTTTTTTATTATTATTTCTTCCTTTATCTAGATTCTTACGATTATGTAATATTTAAAGAGATATTCATAGCGCTATGATAAACCATTTTCCTTGAAGCAAGACATTTTTTTTATGTTTCGGATTCGCGTACCGACCCCTTGTCGAACATCTTTTATTTCGAATTATTTCGATACGTACTTTATACTTTAAAACGATATATTTTATCTGTACTTTCCAATATTCTACTTTTCTATCGCATATATATGTTATTTTCCTGCATATTTCCTAATGGATCAACCAAATTTACGAAATAAAAAAGAGATACAATTTCAAATGTATATAATTTGATATATTTCGGAATAAAGATAATAGCCGAATCAAAGTAACTCTTCGTATTTTTCCTTCGTCGAATTCATAAGGTTCGTAACAGATTCGTAGCAAATTCGTAATACGGCTATGACCAATGAACATATCGATAGTACCAAGTAGCGTTTGTCACGGGAAACGCGCGTGACAACGATCTTAATGATTATTTAGGATCGCCATCCAATCCGTTAGAAATTTTAACCTTTTTACGATTTTTACGATTAAGATTTTAATCGTTAATTTAAAATGCACAAAATTTTTCCGTGTCGAAGGCTAATTGAACAACTGCTACTGTAAGAACACGATACATGTGCAAATTTAAAAATTTGCAATTTTTTTTCAAAAGTGATCTTTCAAAAGTTAGAAGAAGAAAAGAAAAGAAAGGATATGCAGATTCGCGTCTGGATCACGAAGATCTCCAACAGGAATAGCCCAGCGAAGACCGCAAAATTATAGACAGTGACTTTCTTTTTCTTTCTTTCTTCTTTCTTTTTTTTTTTTTTCTTTTTTGTCCTTCCGACGAGAAAAGAAGGAGGGACAATTGAATTCGTCGCGTACACTTTTTCCATTCGATTAGTAAAATTTTCACGGAGGTAAGGACTTTCTCTCTGAAATTCGATTCAAAGGGACCGTGCTGCTCGTTTTTCTCGAGAATGTTTGTCTTTGACAAACCCAAGACCTTTCGGTTTACGCCATTAGGTATTCCACGCAGGGACGCCACGTATAGTTTATTTAGAGATTCGGGACTCATCCGTGAACGAAAAACCGGAGCGGAACAAAACGAATATACACGGAATTCCTGTAACGGCGACGAATATTCGTTCGTGAAACTAGAATCTGAGTGAATTAGAGTATATCGGTAGAATTTGCTTAATTAAAATATCGATGATCGTTCGGAATCGTACCAGTCTCGCCGATCGTCGATGATTTTCCGATATGTTGTAGAGATCGACGTTTCGAACATCTTTTTCCTCTTATAACGTGTAACTGGCTCGCTTTCGCCTTAGCTCTCGAGATACATGTTCGAAAAACACTGTCGGCGTTATTTTATCCGGTCGAACGACGCGAATTATAAACAGAATTCGGCGTAGCGATATCGACGGTTTTTCGCGAATATCTGGCGACCTAAGGCCGAGCGGCGTTTATACGTATAGGAAAAAGTTGCCACCGAATCATGCCTCCGACAACATATTCGAGAGTCATCGAAATCGAACAATTAGCACTGGCAGCAGTGGACGTCGCGCGATTTTTCATTCGAGTCGTAAAATAAATCCGTGCATCGATTGCGCAACGTGGATCGGCGAGCGTGACCTTCCTTCGGTCAAACGATGTACGTATGTACATACCTGTAACTTACGTAACTTGTTAACGATATATAGAAACGACGCCGAGCGTTATATACGCGAAGCGTTGTTACGAGTACGTCGCTTGCTGCCTGCGGGCGTACGCGTAAATGAGAAGAAAACGCGTTGTACTTGGGCCACGTGTTTGCGATCGAAAGCGTGTAAGTCGAACGGCGACAAAAACCGCAAGCGATTCGGCCGCGACAGACTTGCCCATGGCGGACATTCTTCCTCGCTGGTCGTGGACATTGAAAGCGAACACGGAGAAAGCGCGCGTACACTGTACATACGTTAAAAGCAAACGGGCCTTGTCAGATTGTTTCATCGATCGATCTGATAGTTTCTTAAATCGATCGTTCGTTCGTTCTCGTGATTTCTTATCTCTGCTGTTTCTTAGTTACTCGCTGTCCTTTGATAGAACAAGATTAATTTATGTCAGTTTTATGTGGAAACGTTGTTAAACTCGGAAGGAAGAGAAATTTGATCGCATCACTGTTCCACGAGGATTATTTGCGCTTGAGTTTACAGGTGCTATTCCACGTTATTGGAACTTGCGTCGAAGTCTGGAGAACTAGTTGGTGCGAGTTAGGAGGTAATCGTTCGAAGCAAGCGTTATCGCGTGCCTTGGTATTGTTTTCACGATAATCGCGCTACATATTTTCCGAATATGTACCGCTAAAATATCCTACGTTACGGAGAGATAGGTCGTACATAGGTGGAATACAGGAAAACGCCAGACGGCGGATTTTGCGGAAGAAAGAGATAATAATAATAATAAGAGAAATAATTGACAAGTAAAAGGAATCTAACGGAAAAATGTTGCAGGGGAGGGTGAAGAATTTCTATTTCGACGACAGTGTAATGTACGTTACCCGCTCCACGAGAGCACTACGCGCACGCGAGCTTCTTGATCGTCACTTCTTTAATGGGTGAATTGTTGGAAAACGTGAAACGATTTTGCGAATAATTCTCTCGACGTTATATATATATATATATGTATGTATGTATGTATGCATGTATGCATGTATGTATGTATGTATGTGTAAGATGCTGTCAGGGATACGGTATTTTTTCCCGAAAGTCAGATCCCGAAAGTCAAACGTCCGCGTTTCAACATCTAATCTCGAAAGTGAAAGTTTTGATTTTAGCGTTGTAATAAATCGTAGAATTGGAAATTTTTCGCAGAAATTGGTTGCAGGAAATTGCGCGAAGGAACTAAAAGATGCACGAATTTACGGACCACTTTGGTAAAATTGAAAAATGGCAAATCAAGAACGATTACGCAAAATAGGAACATTCTGTTTAGATATCGATTGAAATATATCAAAGAAGATTGGGAAAAACAGTCAGAATCAACGATAATCGAAGCTTACAAATAAGAAATAGAAATGAAGGGCTATCGTAAACTATAACGGTATCCTTTGAACGTCGATCGTCGATGTCAACAGAGATCTACGAGGATTCTTGCAGAGGTATTCTCACGTTTTTATGTCTCGTACGAGTCACGAGTCAGAATCGGAATCAGAATCAGAATCAGAATCAGAATCAGAATCAATGATATTCAGTACCAATCGTGGTGGCGATACTTACGCCTAACGGAATACGAACGTGAATTCTCGTGGTATTTTTAGTGCTCGCCGACTGGTGAACTGGCAGCTAACGTATAGATTGTTGCACCCCTGCTCCATTATGATTTATCTCGTTAAACGACACGACGAACGCGTCTCTATTTACGCCGAGTCGTCGCATCGAGCTCGATCGCGAGTTGCGACCACCGTCTATCTATCTGTCTCTTTTTCTGCGCAGGACAAGATAGACAGTGTACGAGCTGCTTTGGAATTTCGCGCGACACATCGCATCGGTATACACGTAACGTTCGCTGCACCATCTAATCCGCGTACTGCAGCGTGTTCCGTGTTCGAGGCATTCGCGCGCGTTAGACACCACTCGCCAACACAGAATAAACGACTCGCGGTTTTTTTTAACGAATCAAACGAATCGGAGACTGGCGGAGAAAAGAAAATTCCAGTAGATCGTCGAGAACGTAATTTATCTTTTTCACCGGTACCGTTCCGTCGATATTGGGAAAATTGAGCAGCTCGTAACGAAGACAATTTTTCACGAATGAAATTTCTCACGATCAAAATTCCAGTTTATTCTTAAGCGTTGTAACTCGATACATTCGTTAAACTCCGATACATCCCTCTCATTTACCTCTTAGAATTCAGCGATTTACATACGCACAAGATGTCGCACGTTGATTCGTACAGTTAGTATTCGTTAAGCACGACACGAGTCACGCGCGCTACGTCACGTTTGCTTGCGATTCTAAATCGATACAGGGTCGTCTAAATTCCTAATGTAATCGCGACAAGTGTTGTTGCATCGCGACAAGTGAACCGATACACGTAAAAAGAATGCCTTTCTTGGTCCGCTTTTGAAAGTGTCGAGACAAGCGATGGCTACATCGTAGCGGTAGTTTTCGCGTTAAACGAGCTTGACGTTTAATTTTAATGTAATAAATTTCCCCGATAAATTTCCCTCAAACCTAGTAAATAGATCGACAAAGAGAGATTTTTTTTTTTATACCAAATTTGAAGTAGGTGCATTCGCTTTTCTATATAAGATTTGGATGAAACTTATCGAGTTTCGGTGATGAAAAGATTTGCAGTTTACGCGTACTCGATAATTTCCATTTCATCCGACGGTGTAAGGTGTAAAAACACGTTTCTCGCGTTTAAAATAGAATAACGATATCTGGTATAGCGCGACGACGAATACAGACAGTATCGTAGACTAATCGCAAGTTGCGTCGGTTGTTTGGAGGGAGAATGAAAATATTTTACTTTTCGAGGATTTAACGCGATACGAATTCGTTAACGTTGATCTTAGATATTGAGATTAATCGTATTGTATATCTTAATTTTTGCTCGATTAGCATCCGTTCGATATTTCATTTTACTAGAGTTCAATGTCATGTTCGTTCAAGAAGACCGTATACACTCGACGATATGTTTGACGAGGTAGCGAAATCCGATCGATTTCGTTCACGGGCACGTTATTTATCGATTATCGTTGCAATTAAATATTTATCGCGCGTTACAGTTAAATTTACAATATCATTGCGTTTAGACCCGTTTCTCTTTCTAAAAACCAGAGATTGGCATCTAATTTATGAAATGGTAACGCGACGATTTACGTTGAAATAATTGTTACGCATGACTATTGTGATATTGTGATCGCGTGTTACATAAAGCGAAATCGTAGCATTTCTGTGTCGCGATATTGCGTATCTGGATCATGATACAGAGACACCCGTCCAGACGAGGCCACCAGTCAATGGCAAAGAGGCATAAACCTTTGTGGTATTTATAGTATACATTTATAGTATCATAGTGAACGCTCATATTCTTTGCTATTGGATAAGTTATACAGCAGAAGTCTGATTATTATCCGAGTTTCATTCTATTCATAGCAGGACGACCCCGGATAGCCGAGGCCATTCCAAGAATCGAATCGTACTATCGAAATCTCGTTAACGAAAGAATCAAATATGGTGCTTATACACACATGTATAAGTATTTTTATATTTTCATCCGCATTTTCGAAAGCAATATCGATCCTAACCTTTTCCTTTAATTCGACTCTTAAAATTCGACTCTGAAAGGTCTAGAAATAATGCTAGAAATCTTTGGATCGATCGGAGCCATCGGATAATAATTTGATCGAACCGAGATGAGAGGACCGGTGATAGCTAAATCTACGTTGGCGTCGCGTTTCAATGACGAGCATAAAATAATTCCCGGCAAATTCCGCGCCAACCCTGTCCGAGTGAAATTCTCCGTCGGTTTCCCACGCGCGTATATACACGCACACATACACACACGTATATACAGACGCCATATGCCCTTGTACATCCCGATTCATAAGTATCGGCACGTTTGCGAAAAATTGGGTGAAACCAGAGTATCAGGGCAGTTATAAAAAATTGTACAATCGTTTGAAAATGTACAGTGTACGTTGCAAAACTAAATGTCCGGATTAAAAGTCCTTTAAATAGCCTTAAATGTATCGGGATATATCATCGTGGCCTACCGATAGGATACCGATGCAATAAATGCACGATACGATAAGATCTAAAATGTTTTACGTACATACGGTATGAATACGATTAACGAAGCTATGAAATATTATTTACCATATAACGCGCATAACATATCGATGAAAAATGTCTATAGGCGCGCAAATACTTCCACAAAGTATCGCACCGTGTATATTTTCTAACTTGTGTATGCATCCTTTTTTCGACTTTTTTCGCATTGATTTTAAATTTTATCGACGAATAATACGAAATGTTTTACATCACGCGTTGTTATACTTTGCGTAATACACGCGTAAAAGTTTTCTGTGGTAGATGTTGAAACGTTTTCGCGAGCCACTTTTACTAACACGTAGCTGGTTTCGTTTAAAGTGGTAAATCTTCTTTTATGGTATTTATGAACGGGAGTGTACATATGGCACGACCCAGCGATGGGTTATTTCGCAGTTCTTCGTACAATTAGGAATTCCTGTCGTCGTTCGCGACGACGCGACGCGCGCCCAAGCGCCAGATGAAAAGAGCTACGACGAGGAAAAGGGAGCGCGCGAGCTGGCGGATTCTGTGGGAAACGGAGAGGCGAAGCGAAGGAGGGATCGATATGTAGCGACCTGAACGTCGCGACCGGATCTAGGAAAAGCGGCTGGAGGCTTGTACGCGCGCCATCGTTGCGACGGAGAAAATTTGTCGAAATTGGTAAAGAAGAACTTGGAAAACTTGTTGCGCGAATAGGCGATAGTTTATCAGAAGAGACTGGATAAGGAGAAACAGGCAAGAGACGGTGCAGGTTGTCGGAATCGATGAATTTTCAATAAGTTGGAAAATTGAAATTACCGATATGGTTGAGAATGTTGCGTTAATACTGTTCGAACGATGACGAGAACTTGTACGGTAGAGCGTTGAAGACGAGTCGATAGAGTGAGAGAGAGAGAGAGAGAGAGAGAGAGAGAGAGAGACAAGAGGACCGAGGATGTTGGTATCCTATCGTTTCTCGGAAATCTCGAAGGGAAGAAGAATCTCGATTGCTTGTCGTATACAAACTCGTACGTCAAACGATAAACTCAGGACCTATCCTACCATGAAATTTTCGGCTTTTCATGGTATATAGGCAGCCGAGGTTACGAAAATCTCAATCCAATAACCAAACGACGCTGTAAGAGTTGCTCGAACGATCGAATTGCTCCCTGTGACAGCGTTGAAATGCGGTACAGTTTCCTTTCGTTACTTCGCTGAAACGGAGGTATCAATGACAGATAGAACCGTCAAATTGATATCATTTTTTTTTGTATATATATATATATATATATATATTATTCGCTGTCCGCTGCAAGTTGTCGCGTTACGGTTGAGTAACGGCATTGTAAATTTGCGGTGCGCCTCTTTCCCACGTCTGTCTCACCGCTTCCGGCATACCGTCAACACTGTACAGTATACACTGTACATTGTGAGTATGTAGCAGCGATAGCACTCTATCGGAATTCATAGTTACGAGCAAATTACCACCCGGTATTACCGATTTTTCTTATTTATGGTAATTTTCGACCTTTCATTTTCTCGGGCGTTCGCACAAATACATACCGTTGTCAAAGGTGTTAATCGGTTCTTTTTAGGTCACGTATTCGGCGGATCTCGCAATTGAGATACCAGGAAACTTGAGTCAAGGCGGTTCCTGGTATCGTTTAGACTACAGTCCTGCCGTTGGTTATCCGCCACCAAATACCACCATAGCCGCTACCGACATCGGCGATGTGATCAAATTCAAGGACGGACTTCCTGGCACTAGATACGAATTTTGGTTATACTATAGCAATAGCACGCTTCACGATTGGCTGACATGGACTGCGTCGATAACTACAGGTACCGTAAATTTTACTCGCGATACGTGTTTTAGACGAAACCTATCGTTCGAGTTATTCGAAAACCAGGCGGAGTCTACTTTCGCTGAAATCGCAGAAAATTTATCTCCTCCCTGATTTCCATGACTTTGAAGTGCATCATAGAAATCGACGTAACGAACAACTTGTTCCTATATTAATCTATATTATCTATATATAATCCTATACATAAAATCGGCGGTCGGAATTAACTGTCGGTATCGCTATAGTAAATTCCGCAAAACGCAAACATTTTTCCTCCCTTCTTACTCGCTTCTCTCTCTCTCTCTCTCTCTCTCTCTTTCTCCCTCTCTCAGGTCTCCTATGCTATGTCTCTATGCTTCCCCCGGGATTCCATCTTACTCCGCTGTTTTTTTTTTCTTTTTTCTTTAATTTACTTTATTCTATTAAAATTCCCCTGTCCGTCATCTCCTTCTCCGTGTGCTCTTTCTCGCTTTTCCTTCCTTACTCTTTCTTCCGATTCACCTGAAAACCTGATAAAATGTTCCCTCCGTTTCGTAATTGTAAAGTATTTGTATAATCTAATTTAATCCGATCCAATCTGATCTAATCCAACATAATGCACCGATAATTAGTCGATACAGCGTAAATATTTTTCAATACTTGAAATTAGTCTGGTATTCTTCTGGAATTCTATAATTCTCGTATAAAGTTATCAAGCAGGCGATGTCTAGATAGACGTTGCATCGAAAGTATCGAGTTTTTTGTTGAGAAACGTTTGTTTCGCAGCCCCGGATCCGCCATCGAACCTCACGGTCTCGGTGCGAAATGGAAAGACGGCGATAGTTTATTGGGCGCCACCAGCCCAAGGCAATTATTCCGGTTTTCGGTTAAGGGTGCAAAGTTTCAGCGATACCGGAAATCCAAAAACCAGCGTGATTCCTGCGGACGCGGTTCCCTATGTGCTACGTGATCTCATCCCTGGGGCTACGTATTCTCTTCAGCTTTTCACCGTATTAGACACCAAAGAAAGCGTGGCGTACACCAGCAGGAATTTCACCACTAGTGAGTCCGCTTCGCGAGATTACAAATTATTTCGATGCGACGATTTCGACAGTTTCGCGTATAGATAGCACGTATCTTTTATTCTTATAGAACCCAACACACCGGGCAAGTTTATCGTGTGGTTTAGGAACGAGACGACTTTGCTAGTCCTCTGGCAACCGCCCTATCCTGCTGGCATTTACACCCATTACAAAGTTAGTATAGATCCCGCTGATGCCATAGAATCCGTTCTTTACGTGGAGAAAGAAGGAGAACCTCCTGGGCCTGCACAGGCTGCTTTCAAAGGACTCGTCCCTGGTAAGATGTTTATTCGAATAATTTAACGTAGCGCGAAGAAAATCTTAGAGCTGACGATAAACGTATCGGTGAAATTTGTTTCTAATGTCACGATTAAATCGTTTTCGAGACGATGAAATACGTTCAGGTAATTCGCGTTATAAAATATTTCACTCGCACGTTTCAAACGATCGTCGTGTACCATACTTGCGCAGAATTCGCGAATATCGGAATTTCTAGTTTCTCAAATATTCGTCAAATAGCTGTTTCGTTGCTGTTCGATTTTCTGTCTTTCGCCTCGCGCTTACGTCTCTAATTTCAAACTAACGTTACGGATTCTAACTTGTCGTTTTGATATCCTATTTCTGGTCACCGCAGGCAGAGCTTACAATATTTCCGTTCAAACGGTGTCAGAGGACGAAACGTCCGCTCCCACGACTGCTCAGTATCGAACGGTGCCATTACGTCCCCTCAACGTTACGTTCGACAAGTCTTCCATAACGTCCACTTCCTTTCGCGTTTTCTGGAATCGGCCCGAAGGAAACTCCGAATTTGACAAGTATCAGATATCTTTGGGAGGTAACAGAAGACTAGCGCCGGTTACCAGGAACAGAGACGACGAGAGCAAATGGGAATTCAAAGATTTAGAGCCGGGCAAAACATACCAGGTGGTTGTGAAGACAGTCTCAGGAAAGGTTACCAGTTGGCCAGCTAACGGAGACGTTACTTTAAGTAAGTTTTCCTACTTTCTACTTCGTCGTCGACAACTTTCTTTCTACTTCGTTCTGAACTTGCACGAAATTACAAGCAGTTTGCCATACAAATAAGTTTCTATTTCATCGTTTCCCTAGTCCTCTGGAACTATAGATCTATAGATGTATAGAGTGTATACATGTACGTGTACAGTCGGCTGTCGAGTGGGAAATAATTTATAATTATCATTTGAAAATTAAGATACGTTTTGCCAGTGACAAAAGTTATTCAACTTCTTGGTATCGAACGACGTGTTTGGCGTTGTTATTAGACCGTGAATGTCTTTGAAAAATTAGTATACGCTACGAATAATACGGTTAAAGGTAAAACGAGCGACGATAATATTTACTCTCGCTAAATTTCGCGGCTTATTAATACAGTAAATAATTAACCGTTGAAACGATTTTGTCAATTTTGTATAATAGTATAAAAAGAGGTAAAGTTTTGCGGTAAATATCCTGTAACTTTTGTCTACATTTTCCGATTTCTTTTTAACTCTAACGATACGAACGTGATAGTCGTATTATGTCATACGCTGTAGAAATTGTTTATATAACACGCATGATACACTTGGCGAATGCGTTTCTCTAAGCGTTGAAATATTTTTCCGAGTCATTATATACTTTGTTACGTTCGATCGAGCGCGTCGGACGTATTTGTGCGTGCGTCGTGTAAAATACGTAGGCGACGATGCACGGTGTCGAGTCGGTGAAACAGCTTTTTGGGGCGGCTACAGACGGGTCGACTAAGTGGTCAAAAATTTGCTCAACCGATGATCGATTGGCGAAAAGTCGAACTCGGTCCACCCGTTTGTAATCGTCCTTGTACGTCCTATCGTAAATAAAACGTTATAAAACGTCATTACAGCACTGATATGCGATTACGGTTGAAAATAATTTTGTTGGTGGGTGAGGAGATATATTTTAATTTCCACGTATCCGTACGGACCTTCTCGTAGGACCGTTTTAACTTTCTGGGGGCTCGATATCAAAGGCAAAGGAGAAGAAATTAACGAGATGTATATTGTAATTTTCAAGTGAATTATAACGCGAGTAAATACTGAAAAAATTGGTTGGTCGCAGGATAAGCGTGTGTACAGGATCGAACGACGACTCGATGAAATTTCTATTATTAGTAATCTAGCGTAGAGTTTACAACAACTTGCTCTCTCGGTTACCTCGGCTCCTCGTGTATTTCGTTGCCGCGCAAATGCATTGTCTCGTTGCTGTCAATAATAATCATCGTACGCAGTGTTCTGAAAAACTGAACGGTCTTTGCTTTTCATTATTCTGCAAACAGCGAATGACAGGATTTTTCTCGAGTAAATCGATAAATTTAGCAAATTTCTCGATATATCGTTCTTTGAAATACAACTTTTAACTTTAATATCTCTAGAACCGTTGCCCGTGCGGGATCTTCGCACTGTCATCGACGAAAAAACCGGCATGGTGGAAGTTTCTTGGCATCCTGAAAATTCGAGTACTCAGGATAGCTATAAGCTTCAGTATCACGAAGTGGAAACTACGATCGGCGGCGATAGCAATATGTTAACAACTGATAAGACCAAGGCAAGTATTTTATCTTACTTTTATTTTAACAAATGTACGATTCGATGAATTAAGATTTCATTTATCGCATAGGAATGTACGTTTCCATAATTTACAATGTGACTCGTATCTTAAATATTTTGCCATGGTATTGGAAGAATGTGTTAAAGGAAACAAATGTGTCTATCGAGTCATAGTTGCGTTTCGTTGTATGCATAGCGATGGATTCCTATGAAAAGGCTGTCGTCATTCGTTACGGTATCGACAGAGAAGCGTAACGGCGTTTAATGGTTTCGTGTTTAACGAAAACCGTTGGAAATTTGAAAAACATCGGCATTTTGGTGAATCGATGGAAAACTCGATGATCTCGATGATCTCGATGATCTCGATGATTCGTTTTAATAATAATCAATGTTTCGAGCGACTTTCTCTTTTGCGTGTTACCGCTTTCGAGTTTCGAGATATTTGGAAAAATATGTCGGTGCCAATACGGCGAATTCTGTCTGTAATTTTATCGTGCGGTCGTAGCAGCGTACGCGTCGGTATCGATTGCCAGCCGCCTAAGACCGCGATTATAAAGAAGCGACGGCTGACCGACAGAAAACAAAATCAAACCTATAGATTAAGAAGCGACGAGCGGTGGTTACGTGTATAAGAGAAAGTAGTCGAAAATCATATTACCCGACCATGTATCTCATAAATCATCGAAATCCAAGATGATCGGATCTTTCCAAACCACTAGCGAAAATATTCACTGTATACGCGGTACGATGTATCGTACTGTACAAGTTTTTGCATGTACGTCGTGTTTTCTTTCCAATATATACATGTATATGTAAAGACTTGAAAGGAATTTGAAGTTTTAAAAGAACTGTAATTTCAAGCTGATACCGATTTACCTACGTACATATACGTAGATATGTAACGAAGTATTAAATATCTTTATCTTATAAAATAGGAGGGAATTTGAAATTCAAATTGCTTTAATTCTTTGTTCAGATTTCCAATCTTTCTTCCACGATCTTCCAACGATATTTTCGTATCGAAGGATAAAACCGTGATAACTAAAACTTAATCGATTAAAAGACGGCCCGTTTAACGCGTTAATAGTCGATTGGCAATTTTGTACATTTGTTTCAACTAATATTTACGTAATATCGTATAATTATTTATTTTCAGGTTACGTTAGAAGCTTTATTACCCGGCAGAAACTATTCGATAATCGTTCAGGCGATTAGTAATAAAATCGAATCAAACGAGACTGTGTTATATCAAGTCACACGACCCTCGAGTCCCATAATCGAGGATTTGAGGCCAACCGAGATGGGATTGAATATCTCATGGAAGAGCGACGTTAATTCGAGACAGGAGAAATTTGAAGTAACGCACAATAGGAACGATACTGGGGAGAGCGCGACTACGTTAACCACGGAATCTCATATAGTCCTGGAAGATCTTTATCCTGGCGCGGCGTACGAAGTTAAAGTTTTCGCCATTAGCCATGGTTTAAGGAGCGAACCACACGATTATCTTCAAGCCGTTTGTAAATATGATATCACGTGAAAATTCTCAAATTCAAAATCGTCAAATTTAAATAACTAAAATTATAAAATCGGGTTACGCAACAAGTATCACAAGACACTAACGAGCAAGATTTGAAGATTTTACGATTCGTTGCATTTTCTCCAATATTCCAACAAATTTTAACGCGTTTAACGTTTCACAAGTATACAAGAATACGGGATAAAAAAATATAAATCGCGTTTAAAATTATAAACGTCACCTTTATAGCGTTTTCCAAGGTTATTGCAAGACGAAATAAATATCGGTACAACATTTGTTTCAAATATTTTTCCGTATCGTTCATACTCTTCCACATATTTACACGTTTCCAGATAAAACCGACACACGGTATATGAATATTTACATTTCTTAAATTATTTAACGATTACTCGTGAAAACAATTTTTCACATATTGGAACGATTAATATAGTATTAGTAAAGCTTCTACGATATTCCGCGAAATTTAACATCGAAAGATCAACAAGCTTATTACGTAACCTGATATATGCGTTAAGCATAAAAATAAGTTAGACTTTTGTCTTATTCGTAGAAAAAAGTTGTACAGAGATTCGTCCCGTTTACGAATTATTCCTCATTGATACATCGAACATTCCATCTTTAATCTATGAGGATTTAATCTATTGAGGACAATCTACGAGG
This sequence comes from Bombus flavifrons, assembly GCF_040668555.2. Lineage (NCBI taxonomy): Eukaryota > Metazoa > Arthropoda > Insecta > Hymenoptera > Apidae > Bombus > Bombus flavifrons. The sequence goes on along the minus strand of NC_138452.1, from coordinate 13,286,969 downwards.
ATCGGCTAGCTTCGACTTTTATTCAAAAAATCGACGGGATATAGTTTTTGTTACAGTGTTTTGTTATGATTAGAAAAAACGTCCAGTCTCTTATATCCTCGTGCAATAGATTGCTAAACATTCTTATGTTCGTGTATAAAGAGATTATACAGATAGATTATTATATATATAGATTTATATAAGTATAAGATACTGTACAGTGATGATCAAAAGTATTGTCACACGGACTAGTTTATCGCGTAAAGCTCTGACAGTTCGTAAAACACACGATTCTTTGTGTAAGCTTTTGTTTTTGTCAAATATACGATGTAGGGGATAAAAAAAGATAGACGTCGGTTTTGCTTCTTAAAGAAGCATGTTTGGTAGAAACTTTCTTTAAGTAAGAAGTAAGTTTTTCAAATTTGCAGAAGATTTTGTAGGAAAATCCAGTACCTGCCAATAATTTTTCTTCATCACTGTACATCTCTAAAAGATGTACAATACTGGAATTTTACTTTTCTCTCGTGGTAATTGATACGATTGTTCGATCGCAGTGCCTCACCCACCAAAGAATTTAAGTATCGAGAAGGTAACGAGCAACACGGTTGTCGTGCATTGGGAGGCACCGACCGATTCGTTGTATTCCGAATTTTCGATACGATATCGAACGGAGGATGATCCAAGATGGGTGAAATTGCCCAGTGTTCGAGAAACGGAAGCGGAAGTGGCGGATATGACCCCAGGAGAGAAATACACGATTCAAGTGAATACCGTGAGTTACGGAGTCGAAAGTCTCTATCCCCTTCAAGTGAATCATACAGTTCGTAAGTAAATAATCAAATTTTATATAATAGTAGATAATAGTAAATAATTGAATTTTGTTTTTGAATTGGTTCAACAATTTTATCTAATATTTTGTATTTTCTGTTTTCTCTCGCGAGTCGATCAAATTTTAGATAGTTGCGATTGCTCCGAGTAAATTTACATAGTCTACCAGACTATCGTGCTATCATTGAACTCTACAATTTTTAAACTATGAAGAATCGAATAAACTACGCGTTTCAAAACGTTATTCGTGTCATTAATCTTTTTTGTAAACAAAGTAAGAAGCTATACGTAAATAGAAATAACTGTTTCTTCGTGAAAGATGAGATCACTTTTTTGTCATCAAGCTCGAATACTCGTATGCTTTGACTTGCTATTTTTTTTTTTTTTTTTTTTATAATTTTGATAATTAAAGTTATGACAATCGAAATTTTTGAAGCGCCAATGTGAATAAGAAAAACAGAAATACGGGGATAGAATGAGGTGGTAGGACAGTTTTAATAATACGTCCGAGTTTGATTGCAGCGTATTCAATTTTAAGATTATCTGTATGAAAAAGAAATGTATATACACATATACGATTAATTATTATGTATATATTAGAAATTCATATTTTTATAACTACGACTAATGGAATGGAACGTTTTTGCACGTTCTATACGTTCTCGCTGATAATTATTTAAGCTCGAAAAATTGAGAAACTGTTTGAAGAGATTGAGATTCAAATATCCATCGAACAAAAGAGCGTTTATTGTTCGAACAAAGAATCGTCGTATGTGTTAATAGAATCAAGGAACCTTTACTTAGTTTTATTTAGTAAAAGCAAAGTAAGGTACAAAAGGTGTGTCCTAACACTTTTATATATGCATATACATCCATAATCTATTTACAGCGGCTCGCGAAATTATAGAACGTTTTTATGAATACATGTATTATACGCGTTGTACGAAACTTTCTGGAATTTCACCGATAGTATAACGAGACACGACTATCGTGATTGCATCGACAAAATTTGAAACAGATCCGAAAATATCTATAAAGGTAAGTAATTTATCGCAGACGTATACCTGGTAAAAAATTAGTACGCTGGAAAAAAATAGTGGTCTTAAACGTGTAATTAGATTTTTTGCAAAGCGCATGTTTACAATAAATATGTTGAAAGTTTGACGTATATTTTCAAATTCCATTGAAATTATAAATTATAGCAATACGGTCGTGATAGTCGTGTTTCGCTACAGCGTTTGTAACGCAACAATTTACATCAAATGTTTTCGATACGTTGAGATACTTTGACGAGCCGCTACATCGTATTTCTTTTCTGTGATCCGCAAATGCTTCGATCAGAACTTTGTTTTCTTGTTTCGCCGATAATCGAAAAACTATATCCTGTTTCAGGACCCAATCCGGTACTTAACATCACTCCGATCATCGATTCAACGAACGTGACTCTAGAATGGCCAAGACCAGAGGGTAGAATCGAAATTTACGCGATAAGATGGTGGCCAGTCGAAAACCCTCAAGACATACGTAGCAAAAATGTCACAGAGAGTAACGACGTGACCAGCGTTCTTTTCGAAGAAAATTCAGTGCAAAGGGTGCTTGTTGGCGATCTGATGCCAGGTGTTCAATATTCCTTTGTAATCTACACGGTCTCTTATAATCTATTCAGTGATATCACCAATCTAACAACTAGAACAAGTAAGTATTATTATTCGTTTGTTCTCACAGCGATCCTCGTGTAATTCAACTAATGGCTACGTTTCTCTTTTTCGATGGATTGTCCAACTATTTCCGACCGAAATAGTCGAAATTTGCTTTATCACGAGTACTAACCCTATACTTGAATCAATACCATTCATGGTTATTTCGTTGCTAATCGCGTGTGTGCCGCGTGATACAGTGACACCTTTAAATGCATTTGTCACACGTGCAAACATCTTAGAAACAATCTTATACTGTAAAATAATTTATGATCGTTGACATAACGCGTACCATACATATAATCTTATATAATACTTCCGTTTAACCGAAATCCTACGATATGTAACACGTTTAAATTACTTTATTTTATTCGAAGCATTCGATTATTTGCATTAAAGCTAGAACTAAAAATCTATTAAAACTAAAAACCTATCGTATATAATAATCTAATTTTACGACATTTTCAACATAGATATCGCAAATACAGTAAGAAATTCTGATTACACATACAAGAGAAAGATCTTGAGAGAGATCTTGTATCTATTGCGGTTAAGTTCGTTCTAGCCGTTCAATTTGTCTTTCATCGAGAAAACCAATCGTGTATATTTGAAATACAAGAAGGAAATTTAAAACGTTAGGAAATTGTATTAAACGTAAAAGAGTAAATCTGTTCGATGTTCGATCCAAACAAAGAGAAACGTGATTAAAGCTGCGGTAAAAAACGTTGCCTATAAAAGAAAACAGAAAAAACGAGAAAAGAAAAGAAAAAAACACGAGTCTGTCGAATTCAGTGCCGCTGATCCAATCGGAAGTCGTTGTGGTGGTCGATCAGGATCAGCCCGACTCGTTAACATTGAGATACACACGGACCCCCGTTCAGTCATCCAAGTTCGATTTGTATCGATTTCGGATTAGCGACGAGAACAACACGACGAAGGAGCGGATGGTCGACGACATCGACACCAAGGTGACGTTCACGGGCCTTATACCTGGTAAACTATACAACGTCACAGTTTGGACTGTCAGCGATAACGTGGAGAGCAGACCTTTGCTTAGGCAGGATCGACTTTGTGAGTATTTTGCCTGTGGAGAAGCATCTTCGTGTATTTCACCGTGATTAGACTTTATCGATAAAAATTGCGATAAAAAAGCGTAAAATTGCGATTCGAAAAGCGAGAAGTTTACGTGTAATGGCAAATGTAATTATGAAATTAAAAAGAAAAGAAAAGAAAACGACGATTCGCTGATTTTTATTCCAAAATGACCAAAGTCGAACAATTTCGTTTCATTTCAAATAAAATTGTAAAATTAAACATTTTTTTATGAAAATTAACATTTGTGATTATATTTTGTATTGTAGGAAGAAGAGGTTTAGTTTTAATTTGCCGATAGGTACGTTTAAACGCTAAGGTTTGAATCAATTTAACCAGTTAACACGGGTTAATCGCGTGAAGCCTCTACTTATCGTTTCGTAACGGAACTCGATATCGAGATACTATATTCGTTTGAAATGTTCATTACGCAGCTTGCGTTAACAATGCTTATTGAAGCGTACATCGAGACAGTACGAGCTCCAACGAAACTCCACTTGAGAACGTGGTGCTTTTCTCTTCGTCGAAGTTCAACTTGCCCATAATGCTCGAAATCACACGTGAATGTAATTAACCAACGAGAGCAAAGAAATAACGATTTAAGCGAACTTTTTCGAAATAACTGTGTTATCTTTCTCGTAAGTCGCTTCAAGCGCATTTCAGTCTGAAAATGCGTTGGTAAAGTAGTATTTCGGAATTGTATTCTTCCATGGTTAAATCGTTTCGATGCAAAGATAAGAACCTGAAGAATTAATGGTAATTGTTCGAGAACAATCTCCTTTCCTTATGAAAGACAAGAAAATCAGAGAGGCGAATTGTTATTAAGAAATCGAGATTGACCACGTTTTAAAGATGTACGTTTTAAAGACGCGTAAACGTACGATATTTCTTTGATCCTGGATAACCCACGATTCGTTGTTCGACAAATTTATGGTTTAAAAAACACCGTACGGAGTAAAACGACGGACGAAAAGTTTCGAATCGCTACGTATGCGATGGAAAAATGAATAGAAAGTAAGAATCTTGAAAAAAGCCAGCTTCGAAAATCCTGTTATCTTAGAAAGTCTATCGATAGTCGTAGCCTTGAAATTAGCCAACTCGCGTCATAGAGTTAATCATAGAGTTATCGTCTATTCGTCGTCCGTTTATTTTAGAGAATTAAAGAAAACAATTACCATTGTTTGTATCGTAAAGTACCGATTTTACTTGTAGTTTACGTCTCTCCGAAACACTTAAAATTCCATTTGACGCGCAATATAAATAGGTGAATTGCTGGCAAACATGGTTGCTTTTGTTGGTAACTTGGCGAAATCTATTTTCAGATCCCGAACCAGTCACATCCATTCAAGCGATAGAGGTGAATGATACAAGAATTACGTTAACCTGGGATATTCCGCGTGGACAGTACGACGCTTTCGAAGTTCAGTATATAAACACAGAGGAAAATTATATTCAAAATGTCACGAGCACGAATTTAATAACCATCTCCGATTTGAAGCCGCACAGAAATTATACTTTTACGTTGGTAGTACGTTCCGGTACGGCGTCCTCTTATTTGAGAATATCGAATCCTGTGAGCGCAAGTTTTACAACAAGCGAATCTTATCCTGGCAAGGTGGAAAAGTTTCATCCTACGGATATTCAGCCTAGTGATATTAGTTTCGAGTGGTCGTTGCCTAGTCAGGAACAAAATGGAATCATTAGAAAATATACGATCACGTATGGGTTGGAGGTAAGCATATCTTTGTTATTGATATACATTTTTTAATGGCGCGCTACATGTGTTTTACGTTAACAAACGGTAAATAGATGGTGAACAAACAGGACAAATAATAACCGCGAAACAGCGAAAGATAGAGAAGAACTATATCAGGCAAAGTCGAATGGTTTCTTTGAAAGATGTAGCGGTTTGAAGACTTTCAGATTGTTTCTGTTAATAACGCGTCTATTATTCTCTATATATGAAAGTATTAAGACACGTTAATTTAAAACATATCTTAAGTACACTGCTTCGGAATTACAGTTCGGAACAAGTCATCGGACACTTTTTGCTAAGATATGGACGTAATAATTTCATTTTTCTTATAATACGAGTGGGTCGATAATTACCAATTTTCTTTTATAATTGCAACGTTCGCCTATACCAGCGCTAAATTTACTAATCTAAAACTAAGCGCTAAATGTAAGTGTCGAACGATTTACGAATAACGGAATTAATTATTTCCTACTCTTATATTTCGATTCTATCTTTTGATTAGTTTGATCGAACCACTGGTCAAAAATTATCTTGCACGTTATAAATTTCTGTCATCGAATAAACCGAAATAAAGCAACTAATAGGATTCGCGCACTTTCCCCACCACACATTCGGCATACAATGTGGCGCACACGAACAAATATTAAAATTATCTGTCTGGTAAGATTAAATTAACACGTTGTTTCTTATTACTGTCATTAGGGTTCGACTCATACTCAAATGCAGGACTTCAAGCCAAACGAGTATCGCGGCATCGTCAAGTCTCTCATACCTGGAAAAACGTACATCTTTCGGATTCAAGCGCAAACGAGGATCGGCTTTGGTCCCGAGGCGGTGTGGAAGCAGAAAATGCCGATTCTGGCACCGCCGAAACCGTCCACCCAAGTAGTGCCGACCGAAGTGTGCAGGAGCAGCACCACGATACAAATACGGTTCCGGAAGAACTATTTCAGCGAGCAGAATGGTGCGGTTACGTCTTACACGATCATCGTGGCCGAAGATGACAGCAAGAACGCCTCTGGTTTGGAAATGCCCAGCTGGAGGGATGTCCAGGCGTACAGCATCTGGCCACCGTATCAGGTAAGAATATTCCGGTAATTTCTCCGATATTTAAGACTATCTCTATTCTAGATACAGATATTGTTCTGTTAGGTTTCGTTGAATTCGTTACATTCTTCGAAATAATCGAAAGTTTATGTAATTCCATGAGATTACGTTCGAGTGGTTAGATTAAAAAATTACATCGACATTCGGAAGTCTATAATAATTTCCGTGGAAACGTTATCGAATGCCGTATTATACGCGTATACGTGCCGTAGTACGTATTTACCTTATTCCCGTCAAACGTACGGATCTGTAATTAACTAGAAATATTTTTAATTGCTTTTCCTATGATTTTTCTACGTTAAAAGAAGCAATTGGAAACGGTAAAGAGGAAAATAATAAATGGAAGCGATAGGAATATCGTATCATTTTTTTAACGCAGTTCTTCGATCCAAGTATCGCGCGAACAAATATCAACGTAATAGAAGGAAATCCGAATGCCATCGAGAAGACACACACTTGTCGGTTACGTCAAGCTTTTTTCATTGCAAATCGAGCGACGAGATGCGATGCGTCATCGACACGGCGAATGATATTGCAATCGAGATGTAAAATAATTAATGCAACGCGTTACAACTCGTTGGCTTGCAAGATCACGAACAAACAACGCAAACGACCAAGAAATACGTAGACTCAAGACCACGCATAAACAATTAGCGTTTCTGCGATCGTTGCATTATGCGTTATACGTATACGTGTCGTATGTGCGTCTTGGCGTGCAACAGTCGATGGGCGAGCGTGCGTGTTTCTAGTTGTTGTTAAAGAGACGAGTTAACGAGGCCGAAACGAAATATTCGAACGTTGTAATGGTGAAACGCGTAGAAATGGAACAGGTAGCACCTTTGCGCTACGTACAAATCAGGGAAATACGATCGTAAGAAATACAGAATTGTAAGAAATATCGCGCGAATTGACACGACGAGGAAACTTTTATTCGACGGTTGAGTTCTACCGATAGCGATCGTCGTATAATCGTTGCAAATAAGATGAGAAACGTGGTTGTTAGTGACAAGTCTGATTTCGAACACGACGTTGATCCTGAAAAGTTTAGTTCGTTCGTGGAAGTTTCTCGGATTAAACGTTTCCGCGTGAAAAAAGATTTCAAGTAAAAATGCAACCTTTTTTTTCTTCGACACGATATACGTGCCATATTACGTATAGTTAAGTTTCGCTTACTATGGTGTCGAAGCATTGTTCTTTCGGTTTATGCGTTTGTCGAACGTGTCCTTTTTCTTTTTGATGGAATACGGATAAATGAACGTTGACGTACGATTGCTCCAGTTATACCATGGATGTTGTAAAAAATTTGATCGCGAACACAAGAAAAATAGTTACGCAGGTAATGATCGTTCTTTTTGCTGTCAGTCGTTACATAGGGCATATAATTATATCGTTATACGGTAGACAGGGTGGACAGGCGGACCGTACAAGTAATGTCTCCACCTAAATGTCTCTTCGAATTCTGGCGATGGAAAAAGTCCAGCGATGGAAAATCGTTTCCCCGCGTAACGCGAATAATACGAAAGGAAATGCGAAATCGATATTCCTTTCAAGGTTGTTCTTTCCGGAACTTTCAAAGTTATCCGTGTTCGGATACGTAGAATAACACGATGTTGAAACGATCTTCAACTTGGAAAATTAAAGTTTTACGCGAAACCTATATCTAGTAGCTCTGTAGTAGGGAGCCTGTGAACGTGAATAAATGTAAATAATTACTTTAGAGATAGTAATTGTCTTGATCATTTTCGATATCGACGAACCGTTTACGATTAATTGCTAAACTTTGTATATCGTATCGTAGTATATAGTTCGTAAATCAGAATGATAAAAAACGCGATGGAATTAGCAATACGTTTATGCGATTCGATGCGTGTTTGATTCGCAGGTGATGGAACCTTACTATCCTTTCAAAAACGGCTCCGTGGAGGATTTCACGATCGGTAGCGAGAATTGCGACAACAAGATTGGATACTGTAACGGGCCGTTGAAGTCTGGATCCACGTACAGAGTAAAAGTTCGAGCGTTCACCGCGCCGGACAAATTCACGGACACCAGTTACAGTTTTCCAATTCAAACAGGTGAGAATGATCGTGCGAAGACGCTGACGTTCGTTCGACTCGCTGATGTTAGGAACCTGTCCGGATACGTCATTTTGCCTCCTTCGTTAAGAATGTATTTTTCTTTTACGTTGTCTCGCGTGCCATACATTACAGTAGATTAAAAATCCTCTCCATGGGAGTCTGCTTGTTATAACATAGCTATGTAGAAAGCTTGCTAAATTCATGCCTCGTTATTTCATGCACATGTCTGCTCAAGGATTGCTGCTGGCAGGTAAAGTAATAGAAATAAACGAATAATTAATTGTAAATTTACGATCCATTACGATTCTAAATTAACAATCTAGATTAACAAGACGCAGTTCCTTTATTACCTGTTAATTTCCGTTAATTCACACACGTCCTTCGACGTTTCTAAATCTCTTTAGAATGGTTAACGTATTCGATATTTCGTATTTCGATATTTTAAAAGCAAACATAGAGCGTGCACTTATAAAAACTTATACACGGCGGATAATCGTAATATTTTATTCGAAACAGATAAGGACAATACGGCTATCATAGTTGGTGTCACGGTTCCAATAGTGCTCTTATTGACTTTATTGGGCATTGGACTGCTGGTGAGGCGAAGAAGAAGTCAAGGACGTAAAACGACCGAAACGAGGACCACCGACAACTTGTCTTTGCCAGATAGCGTGATCGACACTAGGCAAGTAGGATGACAAGTTTTAGGTATTTCGACGAAATCAGTCGTCAGTTATGAGCAAAGATTCGTTCTAAATTTCTATATTTTCTATATGCGAACTAGAGGGATAATGTCCTGTCAAGCTTAATATAAATTGACATATCATTTGTACCGTATCGCGTAATAACGATTGATTTCTCGACTTTATTTTACGAATAATTAAAGAAAGAACAATGGCAGGAAACGAGGAAACGAAAACTACTATTTATCTGGACTAGTGTTTCGTAAGATCTCGATCGGAGAAGACAAAAAAGATGAAGTTAATTTAAAGTCGTCCAAAGAATCTTTCGTGTTCGATTTATGGAATTTATTTGTTAAATTGTCAAGCGAAAGTAACGCGAATCGATCATAAGCGATAATTAAATCTCTTCCTTACAGTCGGCCAATCAAGATAGAAGATTTTTCGGAACATTATCGCACGATGTCGGCGGATTCTGATTTCCGTTTTTCGGAAGAATTCGAAGAACTGAAGCACGTCGGAAGGGACCAACCGTGCACAGCTGCGGATTTACCGTGCAACAGGCCAAAGAATCGTTTCACAAATATTTTACCTTACGATCACAGCAGATTTAAGCTGCAACCTGTGGACGACGAAGAGGGTTCTGATTATATTAACGCCAATTACGTTCCCGTAAGTTTGAACTTTTCTGTCGCATTTGGAATTTTGAAATTTAAAGGATTTACGTGGTTGGCAAGATTATCGATGAAAATTGTATTTAAAAACACGATGGCTTATAAATAGCTACATCGACACTTTCGACGTTACGACTGGAGTCGACAACGAGTCAGGATCTAGTGGATAAAACGAAAGTGGTAAAACCAACGCAATGAAAACAAAGAACGAACGATATGTTGACTTTCGGTATATTATGGCTCGTTTTTCAATGACGAGTTAACTCATCGTGCCCGACCTAAGAATTCATCGATATCTTCGTTGCTTGCTTATCTTGTATTTTAATATTACAAATGGATAGTACGTCGCTTATAGATTAGTTCGCTTATAGATCAGTACTCTTTGAGAAATCGATAGAGTTGAGTGAAAATAAGATTCGAAGTAATAGGTATATTTTCTGCACCAGGGTCACAATTCTCCAAGAGAATTTATCGTCACACAAGGACCTTTACACTCGACTCGCGACGATTTCTGGAGAATGGTGTGGGAAAGTAACAGCAGAGCCATCGTAATGTTAACAAGATGTATCGAAAAGGGCAGAGAAAAATGTGATCACTATTGGCCGATGGATACCCATCCCGTTTATTACGGAGACATTTGCGTCACGATATTAAACGAAACGCATTATCCCGATTGGAGTATCACGGAATTCATGTTGTGCAGGGTAAGGAAACATCTGTTATTCCTATAAAATTCTTTCTATATTATATCGCGTATGAAAATAGAAAAGAAACAAGGATTGCGTATATTTTTACAAAAATATACCATTATGCTACCCTAATAGAGCCTGTTTAGTATCTTCGACTCTTCGTACTTGCTCGCTTCATTCTTATGAAAGCACGCGAAGTTGCGTGTTTCTAAATTTCGCGATATTACCGATTCTTATCTGGACTAAAAATAAAAAGCCTATCCAAGACCGTATTATCGTTCTACGTTTCTCAAAGATAATGTTTTTACAACGATATATAATTCGTAAAACGAAAGCGATCGTCTCGTTAAAATATTATACGTATGTGCATATAGGCGATTCCTTGTGAAATAAAATAAATATTTGTTAAAAAAAAAAAAAAAAAAAAAAAAAACGATAGTCCCACTACGGAAAACTAAGAAAAATAAGAAAGACAAGACGCGTATGCGTTTGATCGAGGTACGCATCCGTATACTTTTTAAGCGACTGATATAGTTACCGAATTCTACGGACAAGTAACGTTAATATGTCATAGTCGTGTAACGACTATTAAATTACGCGTATATCTTGTTCCCTTTATCTTTTTAGCTTTGCATAGTCGGTTATTATTTTTGTCAAATATCTATTTCGTTCGCTGCTTTTTAGAAAAATAATGCTTTTCGATACTGTGGAATACCTATAGAAAAAAGGGAAAGAGAAGAAAAAGGAGGAAAAAGGAGGAAAAGAAAAATAATAGGTAAACGTTTGTTCGACAGGGAGACGTGAAGAGGGTCATTCAGCACTTCCATTTCACAACGTGGCCGGACTTCGGTGTTCCAAGTCCGCCACAAACGTTAGCCAGATTCGTTCGGGCGTTCAGAGAGAGAGTTAGGCCGGATCAAAGGCCTATCGTCGTCCATTGCAGCGCAGGGGTTGGTCGCAGTGGTACGTTCATCACCTTGGACAGAATACTTCAACAGATTTTGGTATCGAAGTACGTCGACATCTTTGGAATAGTGTGGGCAATGAGAAAGGAGCGTGTTTGGATGGTGCAAACGGAACAACAGTACATTTGTATACATCAGTGTCTTCTGGCTGTGCTGGAAGGTCAAGATATGACAGGGCCACCACGGGAGATTCACGACAACCAAGGTTTCGAAGGTGAGTTTCCATTTTTCAGTTCCATAATTTAGTAATTTTAGCGAATTCGAGGTGTGTTCGTTATATTTTATACGTTAATAGAAACGATGCTCGAAGATCCGCGAAGTAAAGAAGAGTTACTTCTTAGAATGGAAATTTATGTTAACGATGTTTGAATCAGGGAAAAATGCGAGAACGTTGATGATAAAAGTTTGCCCGATTCATTTCCTAAATATAATTCACCTTTGTAAATGCTATTCACTTTATGAATACATTTCCATATATATAATAAATAAAAGTAAGAGATTTTTTAATATATGTACATGGTATATATGTACGTTGAAAACTCAGGTATATTTTACCTTAAAGTATCAGAAGTAAATGTGCAGGAGAGAAATTCATTGAAACGTAACTTTGGATATCTATTACTTTATTTTGTTGGACGACCGATGCATTTTTCTCTTTTGCGTGAGTTCAGTCGTTACAAACAGAGAACAGTAGTGCATGAGTGATTCGCAATGGACGAAACATCTGCCAAAGTGCGAGATATGCGCTTTGGAGGAGAAAGTGAATCCATAATTCTTCGTCTCTTGATCTCGGTAATTTACGAACTCGAGTTTTCATCGATTAATTATTTTTAAATACGTTGGCTGCCGCTCGTAAGTACGTGGACGCTACTTAAACGGTCGATTTCTACTAAGATAGATAATCTACGAATGTCACTAACGTATATGATTTAACGGCGTGCAAGTAAATTACGAAGCGCCTTTCCGTTCCATATGTAAAATTCAACTTGCATTTAAAGAAAATATTCGTTATGTTACGTAGGCCCGTTAATTTGGAACAGGCTTCTCTATCTTGTATACCAGCCAAAGATAATGAACCGTTTAAATAAGAGAACTGCGTAACAACGATGTGTAATTTAGAGAAGTTACGTTACAGATACCAGTTTTTTAATTAACGTTACCCTGTCGTAATATTCTACGACGGGTTTAATAAACGATAAGATCGTTTTGGGCCTCTCCATTTGTAATTCTATAATTAAATTACATTTTAGCAAATACAGGCGAGCGTTGGCAAACTTTTGAGCGGTAGCTCGAATTAGCATATAAACAGTATTTTAGTAACAAGCAAGATATAAAAAGAAGAGAATCGTTAACGATTCAGGTGTGAATCGTAAGAGGCTTGGTGGTGGCGACGGTGACGGTGTAGCAATGGTTTTGACTTTTATGGTTTCTCTAACATTAGAGAACGAAAAGAAAAGAAAAGATACATTCGGTTTTGTGTCACGTGCAAAAGTGTTTGTTGCTTTTGGTAAATCGTATCACATCCGTACGTAGTGAATCACTTTCCTTCTCCAACCTCGTAATCCCTTTGAATCCAGGCAAGAATCGAAGCTCCGTTGAAAACACAAAGAGTTCTGCTGAGGATGAAAAGGAAAGGTGACCCTCGAACTGCGATTCCGGCGTCGATGGTAATTTCGATCCTCGCTTATTTCATTTTCCACCTGTTTTCTATTGCTCTGTTGTACAGCGTGTTGCATGCGACGACTAGTCTTACCCATGCACGTGGCATGAAAGCTAATCGATAGAAAGTGGCACGTACGTTTCGAAGGTACGGACAACGACCATGTTGATCGATATACGGATCCATTTCAAGAGTAAACGTCATAGACTAGTTGATACGAAAGCGTCGATCTATGCATCCGCTATCCTTTTGATTTCTAATAATCGTGAGTTTGAATAGCAAACGAAAATCGTTTTGTTTCGTTCTTTCACAGTTTCACCAAATTTACAAAAGATAATCTAATTTTCTTTTTTCCCCACGTATAAATTTAAATTTATAAATACAAATTCATTACCGAAGAAAAGAAAAAATCTATTCGTAAACAACCTATTGTTTGTAAAGGAACGGATCTTTTACTTTTTCGTAGGCGTTACATCTTTCTTATATAGTGTTTTTGCATGACATTCTCGGTGATCTGTGTAAAAAGAGTTAAATATGTTTTGCGACGCAAAACTTTTACGGAGAAGAAACTGTAAAATTATCTCTCGTCCGAAACGTCCAACAGTGAGAAATAAGGGGAAAAAGCTTGTTGTTTTCTAATTTCCAATAATTAGTATGTATAATTATCATTTAACGATATTACGGACAATCGCTATAATAAATTATACGTGACTAATAAATCGCTAATGAAAAGTAGCTCAATTATATAACAAAGCCACCCCCCCCCCTCCCGCCACGATATTACATTAATTTGCTGCATTCGATTAAACAGCTTTACGATTGGTTTCTATGATCGCAAATAGCATGATCTTTTATTCGATTTAAGCATTTAAGCATTTAAGCATTTAAGCATTTAAGCATTTAAGTTTGGAATTAAGTAAAATTAATCGGACATTTCATTCTCGTTCTCGTGTATTTTTACAGACGACGAAGGAATAGCAGAATCAGGAATGTGATGTTCGGATACCTCGTCTCATGCAGGAACACGAGGATATTTTAGAGGTATTTTGAAGAGGTGCAGCGCACCGTACGAAGAATAGTATTACGATGATACGTACGTAGCGTGTTATCTAAAGCGTGAAAATGGTAATGAGTGTAAAAGCGAAGAATAATCGTCGACCGGATGGTTTTCGTTCGGTTCGTTTCGATCGTTTGTCGATAGTTATGAAAGTTAATTCGGTAATACGATAGCACGAAGCCACACGATGCTTGTAAACGTGCTGTAAAGGAGAAAACTGATTAATCAGCGCTGGACGTTAAAGGAAGGATGATGCGCGTTTCCTTCTTTGGCGACGACTCGCGACTTTGCTTGGCAAAAAAAGAAGCGAATGGTAAATCCGTTTATATCGCATAAACGGATAATCGCACGTTAACGTTGAACTTTCACGATGAGAACGTTGGTCGACCGAACGAAAGTATCGACGATTCGATGTCACTGATGTTTCGCGAACCGTCCGTCGAAACATGAAAGCGACGGATGTGTCTTAATCGATCGATGCGAAGGGTAACGTTATTGCTATTTTTCGCGTGGTAGACGACGATGTAATTTACCTTTGTCCGATCATACTCGACACGTTCGTTTCGCGAGCCACGTAGAAAGAGGAATTTCGTTTCTCGAGCAAGACGCTGGAACACGTTGAAAGTAACTAGCCAAGGAATCGAATTGCGACGACCGAGGTCGAAAATGGACAAGGACGCTGAAAGGGCCACTTTAACGAACGACGATGGAATTCTCTGAAACGTTTCAGACGTAGATAATTCGTAACACGCATAGAAAATTCGATCGAAGGCAGCTGTACACGTATAGCTTTAAAAATGGATCGTTTTATCGAAACATACTGAATCGAAGGTAGACTAAAAGAGAATAGAAAATGCAGCAACGATGGTGTTATTTTTCAACGATTGTTTAAAGACGGTACGTTTCGGCAACGAGTATTCGCAACGAGAGAACGTACGACGAGGTAGCATCGTAATGAATTCCTACAGATCGCCACGTACGTTCGATCGTTGATCTGTCTCACCGTGTAAATATAAATCGATGTTTTATTTTCCACTTAATTAGACGATTTTGACGTATTCGATCTCGATGTCTCGCCGAGAGAATGTTTCTGCCTCGATTTTAATGTCGACGCGATCGATGCTCGCGTTTAGGTACCTATCGTGATGTAGATAAGTCCAGGTTGCATATCTTAAGGATTGTAAGATGCGTATCCCGCATTGGGTTGCCACCGTTTCGATCGAGACGTTCGGTTCGCAACAAATCCACTTTCGTAAGAAAAATGACAAATGCTGGGAAAGCCTGATAAATCCTACGTTCTTTTCGTTTATACGTTTTGTAGACGGATCCCACTTATCGTTAAATTTTATTTTTATTTTATTCCGCGTATAATTAAATAAATCAGTAGACGCATCTTTCTCTATGTAATTATCGCTTTTATAGAAATATGACGTAGATCCGTCATTTACGAATCGTAAGATCTAATCGAGAAATCATTTTTCCAAGATATTTTTACGAATTTTCAATCTTATTTTCAAACGAACGTTTATTTAACATTTAAATATTCCCTTATTTTGTTTTTTCTTTTTTCGTTTTTGTTTGTTTCCACTTCTATAAATTATTCTCCGTTGATCAATAAACTTTTACTATTATTTATCTACACGGGTTTTAAGACAATCCGTGAAACTATGATAAATACATGGCATCTATTATCGAATCTTTCGCTTGTTTCTCAAACACTAAAATTCTAAAATTACGTTGTAAATTTGAATGTGACTTGTTGGGAACTGGCGAGAACGAGAACGAGAATTGGCTCTGCGAACAACAATTGCCGATTCAAATCGTGAGTGGCAACTATCCGTCCAAGGGCTGTAGTAGAGACGCAAATTAAATGTAAAACATTACCTAGAATGGAAAAAAAGGGAAGGTGAGAAACGCGAGAGAGAAGAACGATTTCCTTTTTTTTCCATGATAGGAAAAAGACACGTCAGTGGGAACAAGAAACTCGCATCTTCGTAGAAATCATATCACTTTTCACAAGAATCATTCGACGATCCGTATAATATACATATTTACTTATTAACAGTCGATTCGAAACGACGATCGCGATATCCTTCTGAAGTTAATTATAGCTTATAGATCGTTCGTTCTTTGACATCGTCGTCAACGTCTCGTGCCGTTTATTATTAATGTGAGACTAATTCGTTGAAAGAAAAGAAGGTAAACCAAACGACCATCGAACTGTGAACAAATCTCTTCTATGCGAGAGTTTCAAGAACAAAACTTTATACAATTTAGACGATTAATAGGGCTACGATTTAGAGAATATCAACGGCCAAACGTCCGAGGAAAAATGTCAAATCTATGACTCGTTATTAATTTTACTTACCATCGAACTGAATGGAAATGAGTACGCATTAGGCGTAGTAACAAGCACGTTTACTTACTTATTTCCAAAAGGATCGCCAAGTATTATTAGTTTTATACGATCATTCATCCGATCAAAGACTAATCTATTTATCCTGTTTCTTTATACATATACGTATATCTTTCATTACACGTCGATTCAAATACACGTATTTCGTACTCTTTGTTTTTTTAACGATTCTTATAATATTTTTCGATATTAGCGATAGAAAATCCTTAGTTACCAGTAACGATCGAGTAAGTAGCAAACGTTGAACGACGACGCGTTTAAAGATAGAGTACTTAGAGTGGGATTTGCTCGATGCTACAAAGTCGTGTACTTAATTTTCTATTTACAGGTGAGGCAAAAGTAGGCGCGATCGGTAAATTTTTAGATGTTTAAGAGCAACAGGCAAGTCGATTACCTGCTTTCCCCGTAATTATTTCCCCGTAATAATGATTATTTGCCCGTAATGATTTGCCCGTAATGGTTTCCCCGTAATGGTTTCCCCGTGATGGTTTCCCCGTTACGGAGAAAGAAAAGAACCGACAAAGGGATTGAAATTCACTGCCCGTATGTATTTTTGGAGAAACATTTTTATATCGCTTAAGCACGTATGTAGAACGATTCGTAAAACACGTGATCGTACTTGTATCAGAGAGAAAAATGTCCGATCGAGACGATGTTCTTTTATCGATCGGTTGGTGCGCCCTCGATGTTTTACATCTTTCGCTTGCACGCATTTTTCTATCTTTAAATTTCGCCTAAATGCCTGTAGCTTAAATACTATGGAAATTCTTTATCGCGTAAACGGAATACAAATACAAATTGTACAAAAGTACGTTAAAATCGTATAATTTAATTCAGCTTGCGCGATAACTTATCGACTGATAATATCGATAAACCGTTGTAAACAACAACGAGTTAACGATTACCATCCGATCCGCTTAATTAGCAAGTATTAGCAAATTTAACGAGTTACGTGTTACAGATTATACATTCGTTTTCTACGATTTTCCAATCTACGTCACGTAGAATAAAAATGTAATAGCGTAAAATTTCATTTCTCTTTTCACCAAATTCGTTACTGCAATGAAAGAGGCTTTATCGGTATCGACCATTTGTTATCTTTGACTCGTTAAAGTTCGTTAATAGCGTTGCTTGGATCGCGCAAGAAGCTGCTGAATCGTAAGTCGTGTACTATACAACGACGTCGGTTGACCGTTAATTAAGAAAATTGCCAATCGATTGCCAAATGCGTTAGAGTATTACAAAGTGATAAGACTAACATATACATATATAGTCGAATCTTATTCCGAGCTTGTCTCCTTTGACTAACAAACGTTTCATCGCTTCGAATATCCTAAGATGTCGTGAATATAATTATACTCGCTTATATTTAGCGAACGAAAAAACAGATTCACACGCATAGGCTAACAGATCGATAAAGAAGAGATCGATCGGACAACTGCAGTTTCCAACTCATCGAACTTACTTCTTTGCTGTATAGCAATATACGTATCGTATATGTATAACACAATGCTGTACATTTGCGCGCATATATTATCAACCGTATCATCGATGTTTCTCGTATAGGTGAATAATCGTCGAGTATCGGTATATTAGATCGGTTTTTCAGTTTCAACGTTTTGATCGACTCATTTAATACGGATCTTATTTAATACGATCACGGGAATAGGAAATAATTCTACGATTTATACGTCTTTTCTTCTTAAATCTAGAAATTCGTCTTAAATCTAGAAATTAATGCAATTTTGTTGATCGTAAGATGCAGGTTTTATAACGCGTTTCAATTGGTTTCCTCGTTGAAAAAGTACTTGAATACTTTTAACAGATGCTCGTAATGTCATCGATTTACCACGATCGTAGATAATTTTCAGTAAAATTTATCGATCAATGTTTAAACGAACCTTTCCCATTTTTACGAGTATGCTGTCATTAAATTTCGCTCTCTGTCTGTTTCTCTCTCTCTCTCTCTCTCTCTCTCTCTCTCTCTCTCTCTCTCTCTAGGCTTGTTTCTTATGGGAACATCATAATTTTTATATTTCAATAAAATTTTAATGTGATAACATTATCGATATACAGAGCAGTCTTCGTGTAAATACGATAAGATAAAAATCGAAGCAAAGGATATTATTTTGTTTCTTCTTAGGATATCGGAGAACCTGTAACGTAATAATTATTTCTATGTATTAAAGTAAATAAAAAATACGTGACGTATATTACGAAATTAAAAGTATAACGTAACGAATTGCGAATAAGTCAATTTTGCTAATAATATTTTACTGTTTTTACGTTGGGATAAATTTACAAATCTTCGTCGTTATGGAATCCTATATCGTTGATGTGACGTCAGTTAGGTCGCATTTAACCTGATAACGAAGGAAAGCAGATCGTAATCTTTGCGAACTGACTGAAATTCCGTTTCCATTGAAACGTGCGCATATTCGCGTAAAATTTTCCATTACATGTGCTAAAAATTAATTAGGCAATTATTTGAGAAATAAATTTGATTAACTTGTACGGTAATTATTATACGCGATCTCTTATTAAAGATTATATTATTAAAGGCTATATGTATGTATGTATGTATGTATGTATGTATGTATGTACATATATATTTGCACTCCGATTCAAAGGAGATATCGTATCGCTCGTGGAAAAGATTACACGCTTCGTTACTGTTAACAATTTCAAACTAAATGTCGGTGTATTGCTTTCATTGGATCAGCTTCGGAAAAGTCGCGAATCGGTTTCATCCGTTCAGGTTGTCAGTATATTTGCAACGTAATGCACGAGCAATTGAAAAATTCGGTCATTGTCCGTGCAAGTGTGTAGATACCACCGTCGCAATGTAATATAAGAACGATCTATGTATATGTGGTAAGCTCTCGATTACTCTGTACTAAAGCGTTTAACGTTTCGTTATTATATTGCGTTACATCGTATTATTTTTGTACGTGAGAAATAAGGAAAAATCGTTGGATAAATTTTGTCTGTTCAACCGTTATCGCTGTTTTACCGTTTGAAAAATATCAAAATGTAAATACCGCGCTTGCGTGAATTCTACGTGAAAATATGCAACTTAATTTTCATTTATCGTAATTAATATTTTCGCTTAAATAGATTTGCTTGTAAAAGGACAAAATTTATCGAACGATTCGACGAAAATAAATAAGAATTTCATTGGAACAAAATTCATAGAATCTGTCAAATATTTCTATATACCGAGATTAATTAGAGGATCGAGGCTGCGAGATGTAAGTTTTTCGAAGCGTCTCGTAGCGATATTTCCAAGACATATCACGACAGGTAAGAAACGGAGAGCGGTACCGGCCGTCAATCGTATCGAAATTATCTTCGTTTTTACGGTGCTCGATTCCGATGTTTATAATCTCCGTCGGAAGAAAACATTTTTCTCGATATATCGGTATGTTCGCTGTTCGTACAGAATTGGTCAACGGACACCAGCCAATCGTTAAGAAGATCGAGCACAGGGATATCTGGTGTGAAAATTGCGTTGTCATTGATACAATGAATGTGTTATTCTGTGATAAATCGTAACTGTCGGCCGAGTATGCAAGATTCTATGGACGCGAGTTGGAAAGATGTTTTGGTTTACACGGATGATTAATTATAAATAACGTTCGATCGATCGTCGATTCGTGCCAATTACTTTTTAGTCGATCGATAAATATCCAAGTGTACGGTGTAAGAGAACGACGCGGTTGTATAATAAATATGATACGATAACGCGTATTATCACTGCTGTACATAGTATGATAATTAAGGATGGAAAGATATATATATATATATGTACGTTTATATTTTTTAAACAGTGCGCACAAATCACAGATCCGTTAAATACCATGAAACATGCTTAAATAACGGTGTCCGCGATTAAGTCGAAGGTGTTAGACGATGTATAGCTAGTCTATTGAAATTATGTTACCATTCAAGACGAAATTGTGAAAGAATCGGCAAAATTTCTCCAACGAACCGATCTTTTCGAACGAAGATTATAAAAGGCGAGCTAAAAACGAGATCCCTTATGGTTCTAACCGAATTATTCTCAATAATATCTCGAATATCAGCTCTCATGGTAATAACGTTGTCTTTCTTTCGAATTTATCGTTTCTGTAACGCAGCTGCATGAAAGTAAATTATATTTTATTCTTGAATGGATCATTCGTGGTTAAATCGTTGGAACGAACGATTTGCTTTTGTACAGAAATATTTGCTTCTACACGAATATTTGTACAGAAATATTGGTTAAAAACGTATACTTTGGTAATATACTAATTCTATTTTGTCGTAATATGTATTTTTATACATATTATAACGTAAACCCATTAAACTCTTTGCCTTATCGCGTTTTAAGTCACGCTCGATCCAATTCATACTTTTAGTCTCGAACGCGTTGTCGCGTCTACTTACTAATTACCGCGGCATTAACTAATTATTTCCACGAGTTATTAATTAATTAATAATTAACGATAAATGTATTTATTTTCGATAAAACTGTACATTATTACATCGTTGTGGTTATCATTGATACATTGCGTCTCCTTTACTCAAAACGATCCGAACCAAATTATAGTACTCGTTAAATGCCAGTTGTTGAATTTGGACTTTGTTGAATTTTGGAGAAATCGATTAAATCGAAGATCAAGTTTTTGATTTTACGCGCGAACAAGGTTAAACGCGGATTATATCTGTATATGCGTAACGTTTCGATATTATAGCAGCGAATAGGTGACACTGGCGTAAGTAGCTACTAAGAAATCGTAAGGCAAGGGGTTAAGCAACGTACGAAATATGAAACTTTCGTTGCGCGGGAACGAAGTATATGTTTATTCCTTTCTTCCTTCCTTCCTTCCTTCCTTCCTTTTGAAGCAGTAGTGGCGAGGAGATTTGCGTGCGCCAAAAGGAAATTACGTAAGCTACGTAGGTCTACGTTTTTTCTTTTGTAAATATAGAATTTTGTACCAGCTGGCAGAACAGCCGATCCTTAGGCACGATTTTACGAATCATCGACTCGTGCGATTTCTTTTAGGATTCGTAAAACAATCTCGTGATAATTTTGTCGTAATGCTACCAGTAAAAACGCGTTGATCCGTATCTAGAAAATGGTACAGCGTGCGGAGTACGAAGGGACACCGGTTGTCTCGCAGAAACAAAACGAAAGACGAAATATACGTACGTAATAAATATGGTTCTTCCAATAAACTAAAGTTTCTTTCTTTCCTTGGTTTTCCCAATAAATATACATCGTCGCTCTGCAAGTCGTTTATATTGCAAGTCGAATATGATTTTCCGATTCTAAGTCTATCTTTAAGCTCTTTTTGAGCTTAAATATGCTTTAAATACGCTTGCTTTCATCCTTCCAGGAGGATCACCGCAGGGTCGATAGGATAATTTTGCTTTGCGATCTTTGCCAATCCGTTTGCACGTCGTTGTTCTTTGTACATCGCGTTTATCGTTACGGATTGTGAAAGAGAAACCGAAAGAGAACATTCTTCGATCCATTAACGTGAAATTGTATTAGTTACAAATACAAAAGCTGTTCTTAAAATTCAACGACCTGCTGAGACAGATACGATCTGCAGACGAGTCTGAATTCAGAAATTTAGGTTCGATCGATAGGAACGTTAATAAGGAAAATTATTTTCTTTCAATTAAATTACACGAATTTGGAATGTGTTGGAATTCTTTGATCGACTCGTTGGTTTGATAATCTTAGTCTTATCCTAAATATGTAATTATTGGACAAAAGAATGTGCACGATAGACGCACGCCTAAGTAATTTCGACGCAAAGATAAGAATAACGATTTTGTCTACGCGGAAAATGGTCTACGTCGGTCTGAATAAAACTGACATGTTAAAAAATGCTACGCGTTGAAATACGAGTAAAGTAAAACTTTGTTTTATCGTTTTCTTTTCTCTTCTTTATTCTACAGTCGCGTTTACGCGTATTGAAACGATTTCCATAATATATAATGCATTGGCAACGTGTCGATTGATTTTCGATAACGCTAAAGCTCGAACACCGAACGAGCCAACAATTTTTACTCGTCGATTCTGTCTTACAATTATACAGGTAAACGTATTCGTCTTTTTTTCTTCCTTTTTCTAAATGCATCGTACTCGATCGTTTCGTTTCGTCACGTGCCGTCGTATCTGAAAAATGCAAATGAAAGCGAATTTCGTTGCTATACGAGTTAAATACGACGACGCTGCAACGAATCTACAAACGTTCAACATCGATTATAATTAATATTATAATTATAATATTAATTGTAATATAATAAACGAAATGTTAATTACCGTCATTTTTTATCGCGTATCGATACTTCGAACGGCGGCGACTTAAATCGAATATTCGAAACTGGACAATTTTTGCGGCGATTCGGTGACTCGCGTCTGTGGCGACGAAGTGGACGTCGACGAAGATAAATTAACCGTTCTTGAATTTAACGGCACTTTTGGAGGTAACGAGCTTATTTTGTCGCGTGTCTTTAAGTTAGGCTCGAGCGTGGCATTTCCACTTTGTGGCCGTCCTGAACATCGAAAATCTACATAAATACCAGGTAAATAGGCCTGATTTACGATTTTTTCCAGCTTTTTTTACTTTCCTCTCAACTGATTCAGCATCCTTGAAAAAATGCCCAGTGCGTTTTCTTCTATCTGCTTTTTGTCATCGCTGTCCTCGTTATTAGGATTGCGACGCAATATGCGGCTCAGAGAGCCAGCTCGAGGATGGAACATTTTTTTCGGCGAGCCATCTTTATCCACTAGCTTCAGCATTCTACCTAAAGAGTTGCTCTTCTCTTTTTTCGCTGCGTCCTCGCTTTCCATAGTTTTAGCCGGATTCTGAGAGAAAACATTTGAAATATCATTCGTCTTTCGTTAGAAAGATATCTACTATCACGGATCTACGATTTAAAATCACTCGATCGTTTTATATGTTAACGGACAAAAAAAAAAAAAAATACAAAAATACGTGTAACTCCTTTTCTGCCCAATTATTTTTCACTGTTCCCCTCCTCTCCTTTCTATCTGATATCGCGTTACGGCAAATAATATACCTTTTGCAGTGCCGAGTTGCTTACGATATCGCTATCGATATCGAGGCGTGATTTATCCGCTACAGGTGTTTGGGAGCGCTGCTTAAACATTTTTCCCATTCGATTGAGCGTAGCAGTTTTCAATTTTCTGGCATCTTGTCTGACAGTCTCGGTCCTTGACAGTCTTTGCGTTAACTCCGCGGACCCATCCTTGTTCTTCGAAACACTTTTGTCTTCGCCCGAACCTAAGCAAGCAAATTAAACCGTTCAAGTTGATTCAGACCGTTCAAGTTCAGATTTTCCAACAGATACGTATTTTCTCCTCGACAGAGTGTTTTACAACTGGGCCCCCTACAACCTGCAGGGTAAGCTTAATTTTAAGGTACGTTCAGCCACCTCGCAAGGTTAGGTGAGTTAACGCTCCCGCTAAAAGTAAAGTATTCCATTCTTTGCTTTGCATCGTTCACATTTTTTTCTTACTTTACGTTCGAACAAATCGCTTAATAGGTTTTACCACGCCAGATAAACAATATACAAATGTAACCACTCGATATGAAACGAGTTAAGACAAACTGGTGTACTACGAGACAAATCACTCACTGTGAATAGTACATTTGCTTTATACGTTTTTCTCGTTTCTTTTGTCCTACGAGGCTAATTCTTAGCCGAGCTCAACGCTCAACGTCAAATTTTTCATTTCGATCTCGCTATCACTCACGCGGATGTCAACCGCGTTATTCCACTATCTGTTTACAACTGACTATTTTAAATCCCGCTGTTTTTCCCTTTCACGCGTAATCCTTCTTTTCTTGAAAAGCTCAACGTTACGTCCTTTCGCGATAAACGATACGACAGCTTCTTCCGTGTAAATTAGTTTACTTACTCGATGTGGCCCGCAACACGATCGATCGCGAATCCTTAATTACATCCTGTTGCGTGGAAGAACGATTCGTCGAACCGTGAGATTCATCCAAACCAGTTGCTGCTGCCGTAGCCTGTTAAATTAAGCTTCGTCTTTTTATTTCGTTTCTCAGTTGCGCGGTCACACGATGAATGTTTTTATCATTTTAAACGACGTTCGAAATTCTTTTAACGAATCTTTCAATGATTCAGCTTTCATCGTCATCCTCGTCATTCTATACCGGTAAATGGAAGCCACAGTTCTCTCGCAACCGGCACGATCGGTAGTTAAATTACGATAGACTCAAAAGATAGAATCGTAAAGTAGCATTATAGGAACGAATAGGAATAAATTTAAACTCTGTAGCTCGTGATGTTTAACGCGATGAAAATACAAGATGGCAATATTATTGATAGTTGATATTAGGCGATTCGATATAATGGCATTGAAATTTGTACTGTTTGATAACGAGAGTGGAATTGGAGAAAAAAAGCAAGATGAACGTGTGATTGACGCGCGAAAGAAGCGACTCACTGATTTCTGTGGTTTTACTCCTTTCTGAGCACCGTCGTTCATTTTTCGTTCGTTTCTTTAGCCAACGAACAGAACGCGAATCCGTGAAAGTAATCGAAAAGGATTGAAACGTGGTTGCGTTTGTTTTTTCCTCGCTTGACTTTTTGATCGACGATGCGCGTCGTTCATGCCTCCGCTTCCGTCTCTCCGATCTTGGTTTTCAACCTCGAGATTTTCTTCAAAGCTTAAACATTCGCCAACAATACGTTAACGTTTCCATTCTCTCGGTGCAAATTCACGAAACGTGCACGAAAACGTGATTCAACGTTGTCGTCTCGCGACATTCTATCGGTAAAAAGTAATTATACCTCGTTAGAATCGATGTACGAGCGTTTTCCTTCTTCATCCCTGACCAGCAATGGCGGAATGACCGTTCATTGTTTCGCGAGCTGAAAACGTAGTAGATGGTATTGAATATATTTCCATTATTAAGGCTTTTTCGCGTCAAGACTATTTATATTGCCCGGATGACAGGAACTTTCATCACAGTATCCACGCTACATTTTCTTCCGTGTGAACTAGTATTTATTGTTTTATTTCTGTGCACACGAAATAGAAGATCAGATAGACTTGTATTTAAGAAAGAGGAATTTTTGTGGAAATATTATAATTTGCTAATAGTCGTAATACTAGTCCTCCTTTTACATCGTTTCCAGAGTAACTAATCTTTCTTGTGTCTCGTCATCGATCAGCTGATGGAACGCGTTTTTGCCATTTGTTTCCAAGATATCTCTCTGCACATGGACTGCCTGGAACGCATTGCTCGAATGTAAAATAGTATTTAATCTATCGTTGTGTTCGATACAACTAAACTATCCTCGCAAGTTAGCGGACAGGCAGTACCGCGATCGTTCCACTATTCGTTAATTGGACAGCTCGCCTGTGTTGCAGTTTTTGTGTGTCAAACGATATTAGAACCTCTGAAACTCGACAAATATATAACTCTTTTGAAATTTATAATACGAGTTACGCTAGTGTATAGCGGTATCCCATACCACGACGTCCCATTCCTAGATTTCCGCGTAATATTTAAGGAAACCATGATTGGTAGCTAAAGAAACGCAATAACCGAAATAGACTTAGACAAAGGAAAAGCATTTGATTCGCAACAAGAAACTCTGTCCTGAATTAATCGTTATTGATCCTCTATGACTGACTCATTTGCCGAAGCGAATATACTTGCGTGAAATTGTCTCTTATCGTTCGTCAAAAATGTGGGATGGAATATTAATGTATAAAATAAGGCGTACAAAGATTTGAAAGCTTTGATATATAAAAAATAAAATTAGATATTATTTAACAAATAATATACAACATTCTGGAATGGAGGCGCCGGGTATCGATCCCGGTACCTCTCGCATGCTAAGCGAGCGCTCTACCATCTGAGCTACGCCCCCTATACGAACATAATTTTTATTTTATAATTTTCTATTCATTATTTTCTTTTATACAAGTTATAAAGCTCAGAGTCGCATAATCGTAATTTATCAAAGGTGTCGATATATCTACGCCGGTATTCAGCGTACACGGCAAGATACGAGGTCAAGCCAACCACAAGAAGACGCTTTCATCTTACATCGCTACGTTCGTTTGTAGCTGCAACGCAAGCTTCGCTACCGACAATGTTAGTAACGCCACTCATCATGGTAAAAACGCGCAGGATCGAAAACGGTTCGCTACTGTTTCGTGAACAGGTTCACGTTATTTTACAACGACCGCTGTATGCACGCTTACCGTCAATATCATCAGTTCTATGCCTAATACGCGTCACAATGTAGGTATAATGTGGACAGTAGATCCTTAGATTGTATCGTTCCTATATTTACGATCATGCAAGCATTAGCAATGTCATGTTCGATCTTGATAGAACGGTGATTTACTCTGCAGGATCGTCGTCATTCCGATCGTATTATAAAATTTGTGTATGCCCGAAGAGTATACAAATCCTAACAATAACTATAAAAACGATGTATACAGGCATTTGAACAACTATGAAAATTCATTGACATTGGTCGATGCTTCCGTGATTCGACGAGTAACAATTTGTTTACGGCGGGATGAACGACAATTTCAGTAATTTCTTCGTTGATATAAATTTTAATCCCGCTAAAATATTAATAAGTCCCGTCGCAATATTGTCAAAATAATAACGTACATACAGTACAATCGGTTGTCACCAATTTTCAGACGTAATTTTCTCGAAAACGAAGCCGCAAACAAATAATCGTTATCCTATATCTTTGATTTATCTTTTCATAAGTAATTCACCGTTGTCATTCTATACTGTCTGTTCCGAAAGACACTCTATAGTGGAACAAATAAATTGTTCGTAGATGTAATTTTGTTATCATTAAATTATTGTTTTATTATCATGCATTTATTAAATTACTTTTATTAAATTTTGTAATCACATTGAGGTAAAACAACTTTTCTATGTTATCCCCTATATAAATATTAAACAATCGAAATTATTTTATTTCGAACAATTTTCCCATGAATGAATCTGTTTATATAAGTACAAAAATCTTTAAAATAGAACATAAATATTTTGAAACAATTCGCTGTCATGAAAATTTCTAATAAATAAACGTATATAGTATAGTAAATAAATAAATATTTGGTAAAGTCTTTAATGTTTTGACGAATTATTATGGCGTAAATGCACCAAATTCTCACCAGAGGGACACGTTTCTCGCTTGCGAAAAGGGCACTGGCGTTAGATAAATTTCAACGTAACGACGGTACCTATACCTTCGTTCCCCTTCAAATAACGTATAAATCTTTCGCCTTTTACTAAAGATTTCCGTGGAGGGGAACATTGATTGAGTTTACAACTTAATTTTTGTTATGCCCAACATCTGTTGGGTAATTAATAATTCAAAGCTTAATTACTTAGGTGATTGTTAGTGGCTAAGGATATGCATATGAGTTTTTGCACGGATAAATAATTTAGTGTAGAAACGCATTGCAATGAAAGTCGTGAATATACGCCTAGGTATGTGTATTTTAAACTTTGGCTGTAAAAAATATGACAGCTTTGCGCAACGGTATAGCGAAACCATTAAATAAGAAAAATACGTAATTGTTATTTTAATCGTGACATTGTTTGTCAAGAGAGTTTTCAAATAAGAACTAGCAATCACATAGAGAGAATAAATAAAATTTGTAACGATAATTATGTAAGAAGAAAAAAAAAAAAAAAAAAAAACGGGCTCGTCCGGGATTTGAACCCGGGACCTCTCGCACCCTAAGCGAGAATCATACCCCTAGACCAACGAGCCGCTATGTACTTGGGTCAGTCGATTAAATATTATGAGAGTGGATAGTTATATTGTAATATTAATAATAATGAAATAAATGTACAATTAATTGTAAATTCGGTTTGACTTCGAGGTTCACTTCGTGTTGTCGAACATAACGTTATTGCCTTTTTTGTTTGTCATCTAATAGTTTTAGGTTCTAATAGTTTTAATATATATATATATATATAATTTTCCTTAGAAGAACAAAATGGACCATCATATGTAGTCCAGGCATCTTCCTAAAAAAATTGCATCCTGTAATCACGTTAAATTACGTCCCCCTCGAAACCATCCAATTTTTATTTGAAACATTTAGCGGTAAAAACATTACTTGCGTAGTAATCGGAGCAATTACAGTTACGAGCTCGAAAATGCTGCATTCGTGTTCGTATCGTTGAAACATCTGTAATGCAACGACGAAACCTTTTTATTTCAAACCTTTTGGTGATAAAAATTTTATTGACACGTTTGTGAGATTTTCCTGATTGAAACGAAACTAATACTGTCGCATCGCCCAATTTTATCTCTGTATTTTGTGAAAGTTTCAGCTCTAAATGTTAAGGATTAGTAGAGCTACAGTGACAGTGATCTCGGTTGATAATTGATATGGATTAAACATTTTTCTCCGTACATTCGTATATAAATAACGGTTTTTATGTCGATTCGCTACGATAAAAATTAGAGGAATTGTTTCATTTCCCTTAGAAGAAAGAACGTACGTATTCTGCGGAGTCGTTTTACCATGATAATTTTAAAGAGATTACATCGTTCCAAAGTGTGCATGATAGAGTAAAACTCTTAAAGAATAGGAAGAGCATCGTAGGTTGTTGCTCGAAGCTTGTTGCTCAACTTGTCAAAGCTGTAGAAATTATCCTCTGCGGATAAACTTTTGGAATAAATAAATAGTTTTATGCAAAAACTAACAAATGCTTTGAGCTAAAATTTATCAGGCTCTTTTATCACTACGAAGACCATATTTTACCAAAATTTTAAAGTCACAAAGTTGTTCAAATATCTACGAATAACGAAGAAACGAAAAAAGGTTTGTTTCGATGGTTTTCATATTTTTTTTTTTTTTACATGTTAACACGCGGTCCGATTTTAGCTTCGCAGGCCTCCGTTTATAGATCTTTTTATGTACGAAAAATCCGCTTTTCAAACCTGTATGTTTTTTTCTTAACAATGCTGCTCAACTTTTCAACAAAGTTTCAAACACGTACATTTCATTTTTAACGATCTTTCAAATCATTTTGTGCAAAAGAGTCGCCGTTTACAATTTTTCCCGGCGCGCCGCGACACACGAAGGGCCTTGTCCTTAAGCGTAAACCCCATCAGATTTATAAATACTTCTTTTAGACAATTGCGATATACTTAAGTTGATATATTTTTTAAATGTTGCTATTTATAGTGATTGAAATATTAAAGAAGCGTGAAAATAAGCGGCGCCGTGGCTTAGTTGGTTAAAGCGCCTGTCTAGTAAACAGGAGATCGAGGGTTCGAATCCCTCCGGAGCCTAAATCTCAACCTAATCCTGGCATAGCGTAAGAAGAGAAGGGTTGTTGGTTTATTTTTTTTTTTTAAACGTAACATTGAAACTGTCGATATTTACGTAATTACATATTTTAGAAATATCGATGAACGTTAAGCAAAATACATCGTAACTAAGAAATTTCTAGACGTATAAAAGTATATATAAAGAAACGAAATTCCAATAACAAGCCTATTCAAACATCATTGGAAATGAAATAAATTCGAGATAATAATATGTGATAAATTTGTATTTTCATGTGTACACGGACAGTGGACAATCTCCTGGTCTCGACGGTGCTTAAAAGACTAGATTGCGTGCCGAAAGCACGATGTATGGCGTAACCATATTGCAAAAGCAATAACGAAACGTATCGTTTACCGATGGCAGTTTAATTTTGTTCCGTCCTATAATTCCAAAGCTGTTCGCTCGAATTCATACGATTATTGCGTTCGAAATTGAAATAAAATTCCTTCGAAGCAGATTCCTTATAAAACGAAAGAACGGTTTCAGCGTTTTAGCGTCGTTCTTCTTTATCGCGTGGACGTTTGAAAAATCATGTTTATTTCTTATAATTCTTCTATTCTTCGTGTTCCTATATTTATAAATAACGTTATATACGATGAAGGCATATATAGTCACGCCACTACCTATTGTTAGCAGGGGAAATGCAGCCTATCTGTACACTGTGTATAACGTATTACATTTCTTTTCGTCTATACTCGTCGAACTTAATTTCTTCGTACATAGTATACTATACTTAAGGTCTACTTACAAGCATTCGCACGACTCGCGTCATCTCTCACAGTTATATTCAACTTTCGCGTTACTCAATTACATCGATCATTCAACATTGATTGTAATGGTATCTACAATGCGGATGATACAAAAGTATGTGGTACTCTGCGCACAATTGTTCGCATTATGTATCGTTAGATTAAACGTTGCACGTGCTAGGTACGATTTACAAATGTTCAAAAAACAGAACAGAAAAATTAATTACGACTTCGATTTGCGTTACGATTTCGGATTCGAAGAATCTGTATAATACGTGGTAAAGAATGTTCGATTAATACGGAACCTAAAATTAATTTTTTCCGAGAATAGAGTAGAATGTAATTTTATATTTGTATCTTAAAAATTTACTTTGACGACATATTAAATCAACGTGCGAGATACAATATCGTTATATCGCATCAATTAAGATTATATAAGGCGTAAAACTTTGTTTCGAGCATCATCCTCTCCTTTTGATATAACGTTCGCATTTGCGAATCACGAATTCATCAATATGTAAGTAGATTTTCCTTATTCGACAGTATCCAACATACGTATGTTCTTCGATTACTTTCGTAATTCAACCGTACTGTTTAAGCATTATACACAGGCAAATAAAAAATTAGATTTTCACACCGAAAATATTGGTTTTAGTATCTATATCGATCGAACATATTTTATTCCTTTTAGTTTGCATTACGAACGTTTACAGTTCCGTAGCTTGCTTAAACGTCTTGTATATTCAGTGAATCGTTGTTAGTTCTATTAATGCACGTTTACGTGATATAAAATAGACATTTTTTGGCCGTCGCGACAGATCGGTTCAATCTTTTCTGGGATGTATTTTGCAATTGGTACGAGGAATAAATTGTGCAATCAGTTTCGACATTTTTAAACGTATAGCCAATCATTTGCTAGATACATATCTGTATGGCGTCAAGTAACTTTTTACATAATTTACATTATTATACTGTCAAAGCAAACTATTTGAAAGGTGGAACTGCACGAATGCCTACTAGTTGAAACGTAACGAAAGACAGATGATAATTGACTTTTCTAACAATGGTTCCTTATAATTGAACAAGAAAGAACACGGACATTTGATATGTTCTGGTGGACATTCTTCGTTAAAATCTGCTACTCGAACGTTAAATGCTATACAATTGGACAACGAATCGTGTCTAAGTGCTTAATATCATGATTTTCCACAGATATTTATCCGTCGGACGTCTTGAATATTTACACAGAAGGGATACAAATATTCGTTAACAGAATTTCATATTAGAAATTAATTACGAATAAAAGTGGCACGATAAATTGGAGTTTAATGAAATATTTTATCTAACGTTCTGTAATAATTCTTACTCTCACAATTGGTTAATGTCATGTAATTAGTTTAGTCGTCTAGCGCGTTTCACACCGTATTTGCTGTTTGAAAAATTTACTCGTTTGTTTGATCGTTGAAAATTCTTGTATTCCGATTTAAAATTACATTCGAAAATTAACTTAAAGCAAATAAACGAGAAGACTAAACTAAAAACACGTTAATTATTTTGATAGGAAATTTTAACGCAGAACGCAGAATCGTTAAGCGATAATCGTATTAAGCGCGCAACCGATAAACATATTTATCGATAACTTGGTAAGGATGAAAATAACGTATTCTTCGAGAATTATCGAATAAACGGTAATAGTTTTAAAGAAAGGTTCGCGTGTTCGGATATGTTTCGCGTCGTTGGATGATAAAAAGATTGTAAATTCGTTTCCCCTCGGTTCTTTTACGATCGCTGTAGAATGCATGTGCGGAGAATCTCAAAGCGGAATACCACATTGTCCGTGACGTTACCAACGATCCTTTTATCCTGTCTCGCGATCCTTCTGATATTATTTCTTACGTTGATCGCTAAAATCCCACAATCAGCTTTCTTTCTCTTCCCCTCCTTCTTTCCGAGTACGTTGCGTTTACGAACTGATGTATCGAACGCAAAACGATCGATCATCCGATTCATAAACACGTGATCGCTCGACCAGCGAAAATTGTATGTACATAATATGCGAAACGTAGAACCGTTTCGTGTCGAGAAAAACTATATGTGTATGAAAAACTATAAACCTTTATTTCAATCATCTAAAAGTATGCAGTGAGTAAGCGACGATAAAGGATTACTTGCCAAAGTTAAAGCGTCTCTATCTCTAAACAGGCTCAACGCACGGAACTCGTGTATGTAGAGTGGCTCACGAAAGTATTTGTACGCTCGTAGAATCTTTTCATCGATGTATTATGTGTTACGTAGGTGAAGACGTAGGAGGAAAATATTTGGACATTTCATTGGCGATGTAACGAGGCTCGACCGTCGTGACTACGAGTATATTGGTCAAATTTGAAACGAATTTGAAGGTGTACAATACGACGGAGATTACAAGATATTTGATGCGAGCATACGACGCTTCAGAAACATCGGCAAAGTGTCTGAACACAGTCGATTGTTCATTGTATTAATATCGCGCAACGTTCGGTAAGATCATTTTTAGCGTTAATTAGACGTTTCAGACGATTTACTTATGCTATTATTTACTACTAATTCTTTACTAAGTGTATGCTCTTACGAGTCTTAGCCACACGGTAGTAGTTGTCACGGTAACGATGTCTCGTTGCAGTACTAATGAAATTTCGGAAAGTTTTGTACAATGCCTATAACGTGTTTATACCTTCGCGAGCAACTGTATATTTTTCAACTAGCGTCGTTAAAACATTAAAACATTATTTATTTCGAAATTAATTGATTAATTTTCGTGCTACTGTCGCATTAATTCGCAAATAAAATTGCAGACACGCAAAGACGACGACGATTGCTTTTCGACGTAACAACGAATTTTCACGTTAAGTCGTCGGTCGTTGAACGATACGTTGAACGTTGAAGTTACGAATAAATTAGGTGGCAAAAAGGTTAATAGGTTTTCTTAACACGTCGGATCGAATTTTAGTCGGTACGTTCGGTTTACAGTTATTTTACCTGTCGTACCTTCGTTATACATTCGAAATACGAGAAAACCGATAAGAGCACAATGCGAAAATTCCACTTTGTAATTTATTTATGCATGATGTTCGAGTTTCAAATAAAAGACGAAAGAAATCTGGTATTTAGCATTAAGAAATACTCGTTGTAAAATTGCCATAAACCTTTGGTCCTTGAGCTACGACAAACGTATAGTAAATAATTGAAAAGTCCAGTATCGTCGAAGGACTTTTTAAACGTGTTTCGTATTTCATCAAAAGAAATAATTCTGTTTATTTCCGAAACACGTTGCACGTTTCCATAAATAGAGAACAAATTTTCCTGATTTTACAAATATTTTTCGACATTATTCCGTCATATTACGTAACGGATAAACTTTCTCAAATATCTATCGACGTTTCATGATCCGTGAATATAAACGAACTTTTCTATTTACCTACTAACGTAATCATTATACCGGTATATGCATTCAATTTCGACGTATTCTAAGTACATACATCTATAATCTTTGTATTTAAATGTGTTTTAATTCTAAAGCCTATAAGCTTCACGCTCTTTCGTACATTTTAATAAAATCTCTATGTCAGTGTATCGCTCGATTAAATCTATAAGTTTCAATTTACATTCCACTCGTATTACATTTATAGACTATATAGTAAAGTTAATGGCGTTTCTTTTTTTTTTTTTTTTTTTTGTTATTCGAGACTGCTTAATGTCCCCGTTATTACAAAAATTTCACGTAGTTATGCATATGTATATAGCGTATATCTTTGAAATTGTTCAAATCTGCATCGAATAGCGAACAATATGTAGATGCTGCCAATGGAAATGGAAAATTTCGTTTTCCCATTATTTAATCTCATAGTTATTTGCCAATTATTCGTACCAGTTTAAAACATGATACCGATGTGGAACGTTCTTTGAGAATTTGTTGAGAAATCGTATTTGCGAAACAGATTTCCAATCACTGTCTTCTCGCGTAACGATAGCGAACAATTTCTCGTATGAAGTGTGCTTCGTAACGTATTCACGGCCGGCCACGTAAATATTCGGGCACCGTCTAAAACAGAGTAACCTTTTAAAATTCGACTTGAAGTCGATTGGAATGTTTGTAAAAGAATTGGCGAAAGGATTAGTTTGCCGGCTGACGCGTAAACAATTTTTGAAAAAATTGGAGTTGACCGGGATCTAGAAGAAAACAGTACAGGTCGTTTTTTTACAACTTTCTTAACCGAGCTTGTAATGAAAAATTAAACGATACATTTTGTAGATTTATGTCGGCGGTTACATAGATATTGCACAGTTTCATGGATTCAATCGATCGATGCAGAAATAAGCGACAGACATAGAAAGGTCGAAAGACGTAAGAATCTTTAGATTTGCTACAGTTACAGATCGATACAGTAACAACCGATTTCGATGAAATTTTCAACATGTACGTACGTAAAAGTATAACTGACATAAAGCTAGAAAACGTATTGTTCAAATTGTCGTTACGAGCTGAAGCTAAAAAGTTGTAAAAAGCCATCTTACTATTTTCTTCGCGATTCCAACCAAACGCAATTCTTTGACACGTCATCTAGTAAATCAATCGTTTTAAGTCATCGAGAAAACTCATTGTTATTATTTGTAAAAACGAAATTATTCGTAATAATTTCAACGTTCAAAATAAGGGAAAAGTTTAGGTGGGACGTGCCTCCGTAATTTTTTTCACCTGACATTGAACGTTTCAAATTTCGGTTAATGTTTCCTGTAAAGAAATTTCTTTTCTTCGCGAAGAAAGATTATCTTGGAGAACACTAGCGTAATTTAGCGACGACAATGCGATTTTCTTAAGCAATTTTCACGGATAGCTGTTTCACAGAGAGATTCCATCTTCGATCGATCCATGATTTTTACGGGCCACGCGAGGAGTGATTCAGTTTCGGCCATCTTTCGTTATTTAATTATTTAATGCAGTTCAAGAGCGTCGAAACGATGCTCTCAGTCTTTGGATGATACTATATCTAACGTACTACATACAGTTATATTATATACATATATACGAATATACGATTACCTATACAAATACATGGGCCGTATTTTAATACTTTATATATATATATAAAGTATATAATCATATATAATATGCGGTCGTATATGTATATGCATATGCATATGTATATGTATATGTATATGTATATGTATATGTATATATACACGAATGCATATCGATAATCGTTTCGTTCGATACACATTGTCCTTGGTATAAATACGAATCACTGGAGGCTTCCACCGAGGCTGTTGGTGCTAGTTGTCGAGCGCTCGTTATTACGTATTCGCAAAATCGATTCTACCAGATTTTTATACGTTATCGATCTTCCTCGAGACTGAAACGATGGAAACGAAAAGTTTGATCTATCGTAACTTAACGTTCCTTTTTTTATTACGCAGCAATAAATAGTTCGCGATATCGTTGTCACAAGAGATGTAACTTTAAGCAACAGATAGAGGTAAAAATTAGATATTTGTAAAGAAGAGTAAAAGTAAAACGCTATATATTGTAATTCCTTCTTTCGAAGTATAATCGTAGTAGATAGTTTCGAAATTTTAGACAACAACTTTCCCTGTGAACATTTTAGACACGCTCTGCGAAAAAATCTATGTGACTCTGTGTATCTCTTACTTTATTATTATCTTCGTTTTCCTTTGTTCGATTATCTTTACCGCGTCTGTCTACACTGCGAAGAACATAAGAAAGAGTACTAAAAGTACTAACGTCTGACTAGCGAAATATAAAGACGAATTAAACAAAGTTTTCTAATTTAATCGCGTGAAACATCGAAGATGTTCATCGAAGAACGGCTACCACGATCTTAATCTCGTTGCAAAACGTTAACGCAACTGACTACGCGAAAACTACGAACGAAATCTGACATTGGCTGCTATCTCGAAGTATAGCGTACCATTGAGCATGATCCAGGCTCGCTACATAACGCACCTGTAAATTCAATTCCAGCACAGGATCTTCTCGTGTTCCCTTACTTATTGCTCGCTACGTGACGTTCTCCGTGATAAAAGAATTTTTCCGTCCGCTTAATCTACGCGATTACGGTTTACGAATAACTTACGACAGCTAATATCGTTACAGAATAATAACGATACTAATCATAATAGAGTATGTCGTCTTATAATACAGGTGTGATGGGTGGTCAACGCGATTTCATGATTTAATTTATCCTCGGTATGGAGTCCCTGAGCGATGGATTTTTAAGTGGATTTACAAATTGTCGATGGGTGGCGATCGAAAGAAGGATCTGATGATAATGTGCTGGCACGGTGGGGGCCGCTCTTCAAGCCGGATGTAGCGTTCTTAACTGCGGATGATGGTAGAGGTAAATGGTGAATGTGACCAAAGCGAAAATCAAGCTGAAAGAGTCCTTGTTCGACGCCGCAGCGGAATCTTCGTAATCATCCTCTTCGTTTCCGCTGGTTTCTTTGCGGCCTCGTAACTTTAGATCTGCAAGAGGAAATCACGATACTCTTACGGCGGCGTGTACAAATTGATTCGATGAAAATAGTTTAACGTAAGGTGTTTCGTTTATTTCATTTTTATTTGTTACGAATAACATCCGATTCGGAGAAGAAACGCGCCTTTGCTTCAAAAATGAGAAATTTCGAAAATATTAAAGAGAACGCGTAGAGCAGAGTCTTTGAATACGATATAATTGCTGAATTTATATTACGATATATTACGATATAATAACGATACGTTATTTTCTTAATTAGATTCATTAACATTGACGAAAAGAACAACATTTATTTGTAGAACCGAATGAAACGTCGTTTTTCTCATTTCTCTAAAGGTAAAAAGAGAAACAAGTATTTCCACTGTTATTAGCTTTATAGCAGATACAAACGAGATACGAGTATATACACGTGTATGTGTATATCTCATCCGATATATTGCATAATATCAAGCGTATGTAATTAATAATGATAAGCGTTATAGAGATGAATCGTTTACGAAATACACGAGCGTATCTGAGACGATTTACCTCTTTCTTTCAGCATGTCTTGGTTTCCTTCGAATATATCGTTTCTCGAATTGTGCCTTAATTTCCCTGTAACAATATCGATGTTTATCAGATAAATCGTATCGAGTCGTGACGTCTTATCGAGATACGAGAATTTAAACAATCCTGTAAACACGGCACGGCATTTACCGTTCTAAAAAAAAAAAAAAAAAAATATGTCCTTCAGAATGGAATACACGCTATATCTCTAACGTATTACAGATTGTAATATAAATTGCTTCCTTTATCGTTTTATTATCTTTTTGTCTTTTTCAACCTTTCAAGATATTCTGCGTTCCATACTCTAGTTTGTCGTCCATTTCTCCTCAAAGAAGAACAAATAGGTGAGAGAGAAAAAGGAATCGTTGCATTTTTATCCGGTTTTTTCAAGTAAACAGCTTGAACCAGCGTTGACGTTAAATACGAATGAAAATGGAAAATGGAAAACCGTGGTTGCCTTTTCGCTGCAACCGGAAAATCGATCGGACGTTTTGTCGAAGTTCAAATCTAAGT
Organism: Bombus flavifrons; assembly: GCF_040668555.2. Lineage (NCBI taxonomy): Eukaryota > Metazoa > Arthropoda > Insecta > Hymenoptera > Apidae > Bombus > Bombus flavifrons. Next base: position 13,248,566 of record NC_138452.1, on the reverse strand, counting down.
TCGTTTGTCACAGTGAAAAATGCATCTTACAGCTGCCTATTTTCTCAAGTAACGAGGGAAGAAGTTAAGAACAGGAGGTGGTTGCGAAACGACAGGATAAACTAACGTAGATCGACGCAACGATCGAGAAATAATTGGCACGTTCCTTCGTGCCTTGATAAAAGATTCTCGCTAAATTCTCACTCATTTAAAACTTCCTTGTATTCTCTTTCATGTTGTTCGATCCACTCCACATATTTCTTTTCGTTTGTTTTAATATTTTTATCCGCGAATCGAATAAAACAAAATCGAATAAAAGGTCAAAGAATAAACAGGATACAAGTTCATTGGCATTTTCCAAAGAAGATACGTTTTGCGTTAAATTTTATCATTTCTCTGTTCTAAACGCTAAACAAAATTATCGGCCATGTTTTTCCGCGAAAAATCAGTGAACGCTATAGAGTATGCGGGAGTTTGCTGGAGGAAAGAAAATTTATTTTTTATATTAATCCATTTTATCTATCGGATGTACGTATCGACTATGATTTTCGGCTGATCTTGAATATAGAAATTGCAAACGGTGCTAGGACCATACGTGCTGTTTTTCTTTGTAAATTGTCTCTTTATAAATCATCGAAGCGATACCTATCGGCATCGATACAACGTTTCAAAGCGAGCAATCGTCAATCGCTATTCTCTTCCAATTGCTTCTGGCATCAGCGGGAATTCTAATTGGGAGATTTCATTGTCTCGTGGCAAGAGCTAACGCGATTAATCTTTTCGAGGGCTTGATCTATGCGCGAGTACGTTTTTCATGTCTTTATAAAGATGGTGAACGAATAGCGCAGAAATAATCTTAAAAAACTGGCCTCTGCACGACTACCTCCGCCACGTTTCAGCTCCATCGATTTTTTGGCTTTTATACGAGGAAAGCGAAAAGCAACTTTTATCGCCGAGTCTTTTCACATATGCACGTTGACGAAACTGTATCGTCAAGGATACCGGTGTATATTCATCCACTGTTTCATCTAGTCTCGTTATTTGTATCACTGGTTTTTCCTATCGCGTCTAATGCCAAACGTCCCTGTAAATAGATTCAGATTCAGAATTCAGATTTCAGGCTTAATTATATAGAATTGTTTTTAGGCCGCTATCTTTCGGAAATCTAAAATTTTTTACGTTTTTCTAATTATCTGATTATCTAAATCGATCGTCGTGTTTTCTATAAAACCAGCGAGTGTTCCGCTGCTTAGGAATCCAATCTACATAAAGTAAATTCGCCAATTCCAATTCCATCTTTGTCGAAAGAAAATAATTAAAGCAAAGAAATTAAAGTAGAGCAAAGAAATGAAATGTACTTAACGCCTATGGACGTTCATAGGACGTTCGAGCTACCGAAAGCCGATCGCGAAATCGAAGCTTGGCTTAGACATCGAACGTTTAATAGTTGAATAGCAGCGCGTCACATTTCATTCTCGTGATTTTGTTCGTTGGTAATACTGCGATATTTGCTCTAAATCCCGAAGCAGGTACTCGTGCAGAGAAGAGTGGACAGAGTTCAATAAAGTTGACCTATGGCTCGAAACGGCTCTATAAATCTTCCATCGAACGCAACGTCGCCTCTCAATCTGTTAGCATCAAAATATTTTGCATATATCGATTTCCGGCCTTCGAGTGTACACGCAAATGCGGCTGGACACTGAGCCAATAATAAATCCTGGATTTTTCATTACAATAGAACAGAGAGAGAGAGTATGAGAGAGTATTCATGAAATGGAAAAGTGAATGGTATCCCTTGTTGTTAAGAAACATGCCTATCGAGTATTGAATTCAAATCGATCGAAGCAAATTAATAGAGATGAAATTAATCACCCGAATATTAATAAAAGAATTTCAATCTTAACAAGTGATCGAGCAAGTATAAATATCCAAAAAATATTCATATAATTAACGACATTACACTTTTTCGATCGATATACATAAATATATACGCGTATATACGCTTAGATAGTACATAATTTACAGATAAATACACAATGTTGACTAAATATAATAATTTAGTAATAAATTTACATCGATTTACGATGGATTACAACTTGAATATTAACTAGGAAAAACAATGAGCTTTTACTCCCTGTGTAATTATATGAAATAGCGTTCTCAAGAGGTTATTTAAACATACCCGAATTATAAATCATCCAGTAGGTACGAGATTATGAAAATGAAGAAATCCTTCCATTGTTCATTTTTCAAAGAAAATCCCTGAGAAAATGTAAATGTGGTATAAATGAAAAGAAGCTCCGTACGGAACTGGTTCAAAGGGAAAGAAGATAATAGACATAAAGGTATATCGGGTGATATAGCTGAGGGAAGTTGCATATGTGTGTGTATATATATATGTTGTAATATTACAAATTTATGTAAATTTAAATGTACAAAAATGCATAGAACGCGTAATAATATACGATAACAATAATATACGATACTATACAAAGTATCCAAAGTAAGATTTTTTACAATATTTAGAGACTGAAACTAATCTGTGCTTGGATTTTACTATTTTTTAATCGATCGCGTTCGTAAAACTATGTATTTGCGCGAACATCCGCAGCCTAGTAATTCTACGTTAGGATACGATTAACCGCAAAGTATTTTAATACAACATTCGTACATACTCCTCCGTATTTAAAATTTTGACCAATAAAATATGACTCCAACTATGATGGAACGTACGATGAAAAGTCGAAGCACGCGCAAACTATTTTAACGAGTCGGAAATTTTTGTGTTCGCGTTATATACGAAATAAAAATTTCAAAACGGTTATTTCTACATCTTTCGATTAGAACTATTTTTCTTGATGTTTTCGATATTGGTTAGAACGATATTTGAAATATTTGAAAATCAAACTTAAAAGTCAGTTTCGTGAGATTTATTTGTACGAAGTAGAATCTCGTGTTCTGCATGAACTGTTAAAATACCATGATACGATACAATCTCAATTTGTAGGGTATAATTTTCAATACCGTTACGCGTAGTATTTCTTTGTACGATCAAAATTTTATCCAGTCATAATTCTTCGTATTTGCGCACATTTATATTTCTTTCGAATATTCTCCAGCATTATGAAGTGCTGAAAAAAATATTCTCTGCAAGAGGTAGTTTAAAAAACACGGCCGAATTTAGTTGCTCCGGGTAGAAATCGCGAATAATGTCGTCCAAAGTTGTTCAGAAACTAGCGATAGAATGCGCAACTATTCATACGCATTGTTCGAGTTGATGACTATCGACACTATTGACGATAATTTGTTGTAAATACCAAAACGGTCGATCTACGAATATTTCGGTTATATAAAAGTGTAGTTCGTCCGTTACACAAGTTTTATTATTATTGAGAAATGAACGAACACCTCTTACTAAAATGCTCGATATTAGTTGAAACGGTATATTTGAAATATTTAAAACTGATTTCGCAAGTTTTATTGCTATTTAATACAGTTACGTGCTATATGTTATGTTCGGGCAAGGTACACGTATAAAAAGTTATCGTTAGATTTTTCTAAACAGATAGAAATATACAGAAATATGTATACCACAGATACGTTAAAAAAGCGAAAGAAAGAAATTCTTCCATCGAATATTTTATTCTTCGTTTACGATTTAACTTCCGCCATCGTACTAAATTAATCCAATTTTTCCCCTAAATTTTCCTCTATCCCATGAATTTCAAACATTACGTAGCATTTTATTTTAAACGTTGCGCGAATTCTAGTAATGGCTTTGGAATTATTTATTAGAGGGAAAATTGAGAAAATTGATTATACCGTAACTTTTTCAACATCGAATATCCACAAGATATATTTTAAATGTAAATATAGAAAGGTATAATAGAGAGAATCGACGTTTTATCGAAAAGTATAAAACTTGGATGAAGAAGCTATTATAAACCACGTAAGAATTTATAATTCATATGAGATAGAACGTTGAATATTCGTAGGATTTTCGGAAATTTGCGCGTGTATTGAAAAACGAACTGGAAGTTTAGCAAAAGCCTGGCATTCTGCTCGTAGGGAAAAGGGTTTGATGAACAAGGTGTAAGTTCAAAATGGCATTCAACCGTGGCTTTTTATAGAGGCGTTCTTCTAAACGTCTAGCTCCTCTGAAACGGGTTCTATCGACTTTTGTACGTCTTTTTCGCAACCAGCTGCCTGTCGAAAGCAAATGAGATGGTGAGCTTGTAAATCTGACACGGCGGTTCCTATTCATTCACGATTTCACACAGAAATGGTTCCGTCTCGACTTGAAAAACGAGCGTCGTGATCATGTTGAACCTGAACTGTCCTTGGAGAGACTTTCAAGAGTTACACGTACAGATCTCTGTGAATTTTTCGCAGCAAAATCCGACTTTGCCAACGTTTGTATTTCACAGAGACTTAACGCGTAAACATCGAGTAAAATAAAATTTTAAGATGGGTTTATACCAGGTTCGTCGAAGTGTCCTGCCATTTTTATTCCCTTAAAGTCTGTATCTCTACGGATTGACCTATCAAAGTATCGAATATATTTCCTCGAAATTTCGTCACATAGTTTCGTAATGATTTCAGGCTGTCTAAGAATGATTGTGAAAACTGCCTCTAGTCGCAAGTTTTCTTATCTGTAATTGCAAATACAAGACGCACTTTGTTATTTCAACAACGGATGATTTGTTCAGCGATATTAGATGCTTCGCTTTTATCTATAGCTTGTACTTTCATCGTTCGGACAGAGATATAGACTTAACCGCGACTTGTGAAATGTAAATATAATAAGGAAAATGACCGGTAATAGAATTTTTCGATCGATCTAACGTATGAAAGAAACGTTATATCTTGACGCGTCCTGTCCATTTATATGCCCGAGTTTGGTTCAAGTGTTACAACGCCATACATTTGCAACGAAATAGGCGTGTATCTGCAAAGTTGTGGTTCGTGGCTTTAAAGCAAACAATAGGGTCGAGATACAGCGATAGAGTGACCAAACGATATCGTGGGATTTATCCTTCGATAGCCTTAAACGGCCAATTCAATTTACACACAGAGGATACTAGTACGTTTTATACAGCTACGAAGGATACTGACATCGGACGGTGTACCAACGGTTAACAAAATCGATATCGAAGGTGACGCCAGTAGAGTACACGTTGCACGGATATAAAAGTGTCGATTTGTTTACCAGAAATCGACAAAGCTTAGTAACACGATTGCTAACTGACAAACAATCGTCGAACGGCATCTGACTATGGTCGAATAACCTCGTTTGTTTGCTTCCACGATAAACGAATCCGACGTAATCGAAACATATTTTAGTATTAAATCGGTAAGCGATGCGAATTAGGTAAATGGAGGCGCATTTCCGCCGCGTTTGACAGTTACGCATCGCGAAATGAAACGTAGCTATAACTACTACTACTCGCGAATATTTTATTCTATACCATAATCATATTATTAACCGTGAAATAAATAGTTTCACGCGAGTTAATCGCGAAGCATAAAAAACGCGTGGAAAGTTGGAAATATTCGAGAAACTTGTAATAAAAATGTATTTACGCAAAAAGTATACTGGTATTTTATCCAATGAAGTTGTCACTGTGTATACCGCGTTGTCACTGTGATATTACGCGAGACAAATACGAACGCTGAAATTCCTTTGATATCTTTGTTCTTCTGCAAGCGTTCGATCAACGTCAAACGCGAAGAAATAAACAAACAGAAAAAGGAAATTTAATCGAGTTACTCGGTTCATCGGAGTTGGTGAAAAAACGAAATGTTACCGCGCTGTGCATGGTAAACGTAATAAAGTTGGGTCGACAAAGTTCGGACAATTTCGGACCAGTTATTACCTTACAAAACTAATCCACGTGGATTCGATCCACATTACCGCTGGTGATGCTATCCTGTGGCTCATCAGAGGAAAGGCAATTTTATTTTCGAAACTGACACGCGATTATCCCAGGGCGAAATAAGCTTTGATGGGGGCCACGTCGGTGAAAGCAAGGGACTCGTGTCTAGCTTTTGTAGAGGTTGTGATTCAAGAGAATATCCGTTGAGTGGATTGGCATGCACAAACCAGACACTCGATCTAATTAATCAGCGACCCGTTATTTCATCGCAAGTACGTTACGCTGCATCATTCGGAAAGTACTACTCGACACAAAGCGAGCAATAACACAGCGAGCGATTTCTGGCTTGCGTGTCGAGCATAAAAAATAAAGCACCACCGCGGACGATCTGGATTCTCTGAGACTGACAAAAAAAAAAAAGGAAAAAAAGGAAAAAAAGAAAAAATAAAACAGAAAGAAAGAAAGAAAGGAAGAAAAAAAGCAACATACCGAACGGAATAATAACAAGTAGATTTCGAAATCGTTAATCCAGCAAGTGTTGCCTTCCGTGATAAAAATGCGATATTATTTGGAAAATGTATCGTGCGTGGAAAGTCGTGCGACAAAAGGGATATCGAAGTATAAGATATACGTACGTATCTTTTCTATTATAACGAAATTAAAAACTTCATTCTATACCGATAAATATCGTTTAAAGCAACATTTTGAACCAATTATACGTTTTAATCAATTGTAATGCGAGAACGGTAAAATTACTGTAATTGAGCAAAAAATTACCGAGCTTGTTGGAAGAGTTCGCAAAGTAACAATTTATTGGAATTTTAATATTACCAGAGATTGACGATAAGAAATCCCATTTGCGTTTCAAATTGTGTCGTGATTATGTTTGAACCAACTAATGCATTAACACCACTCCAAATTGATTCTATTCCCTAACCAACTATTTGGATTACTGATAATTTGTTCCCGATTTAAAGGCATGCTTGTACGTGTACATGTATTAATATAGCGAGGCTAATGCTCGGAAATAGTTCGAGTAATTAATAAACGTAACGTTTAGTGTTATGTTTATTAAGTTATATAAACTTTGAACAAAATTTCGCCGAGATAAATTTTTCTAAATCGATTTAGTGGCAAATTTGCGGCAAGGATAATTTCTAAATGTATATCACATACATTTAGAATTGCCCCTGGATCTTATTATTATTGCCTTCGATCTTATCATCGTACTATCTTACAAACTATGATTCTCAAATAAATAATATTCGCGGCGAAGAGAAATAAAATGTAAACTACGGATTTACCTTTGTATTTTGTATTACTACCAGTAGAGTTCGAAGATGTTATTGCTAAAACATATGGAAAAGATACATTATAATTATTTTATTAAATTATTTATACTAAAATATATATACAACCAGATACGATGATTAGGTCAGACGAAACGTCTTATTGTTAGATACATATATGGCTATATATTGGGATATTCGGGTGCTAATATTTTAAGGCGTAACGAGTATAAACAACAGCGGAGAATTTTAGAAAAACATACAAGATTGAACTTTAGAGAATAGAATATTATTGCGTAAACGTTATACATTGTCGTTGTATAAATAAATTCGGAAGATTTTATCTCTTTCCGTAGAATTTAAAGATCTCGTGTAACTACGACTTTAAGTAAAAAGAGCTGTTTGTCGCGATAGGATACGAATATTATAAAATAACGATATAAAATATAAAAGATCACATCATATTCTTCGATATCGACTGACCAAACGATACGTACTGGATGATCGGAAACCAAGTTTCACGACCGTCGGATCGATGGAGAATACTTTCAACGGTATAATTCTGTAATTTCTAATAAAAAGCAGGATAACTTCAAAATTGTAGTAAAAAAAAAAAAAGATAAAATTTGTTATCGTGATATTACGGTGAAGTAATGAAATCTGGTTTTTAGAAGAAACGCGTTGAGAACACGGAGAGATTATTCTGATAAAATTTTATATCACGACAAAGCTACCGTTACGAGGTATTTAAAGAGTTTAACAAAAGGCTTCAACTAGGAAGTAATTTTCGATGAGTTTCCTTAAGCGTGGTTGTTTTAACGAGATGAGCCGGCCGCTCGTCTTACTATAGGCTGAAAAATCGCCTGCAAAATCCAGAAAATTTTATCGACATTTTTTATTCATGTACGATTTAAGATTGAAATAACGTTTTACTTTATTAGCAGTAAAATCGCTTCTATTTGTAAAAATAACGTGACCTTTTCGTCGTTCTAAAGAATATAGTTGTCGAAAAGAAATTAAAGCGGCGTTCAGACGATACGTATTTTTAAATAAAGATTTGTTGCGAGTTCGGTAAAATTTTGTTTCCGTATACAGGCAGTGTACAGGTAGTGTTATACGAATGTTGGAAGAATACATAATTATACTCACGATAAACTTTGATGGTGCCATCGGTGTCTCCTAACGCATTTCTAGAGACACACTTGTACGATCCAAAATCGGATGGACTGACGGAACTTATCGTTAATTTCATATGAACTTTATACGCGTTGTCCAATAGTACAGGCTCGTATTTCCCTCCTGAAAGAAATTATAATCCTGTCAATTCATGAATCGATGTCGACATTAATTACCATTGAAATTATATCGCTTTATTATTTTGACACGTTATTAAAATAGAAGTCTACATACACCTGACGCGGATCTTATTCTTCATTCCACGTTAAATAAAGAATATATTAATAAATTTTATTGTAGTTTATTAAACTTTATTGCAGTTTAATGAAAAGTATTGTATTCAAATTTGAAATTGCGATATTTTGCGAATCCTATAAAATATTTTACAAAATATTACATAAATATCGAAATTCCGATTACGATCACTATTACGTTTAAAATTATTAAATCGAATAGGTAATTTTATTACATATAAATCGATATATTGATTAGGATGAAGTAGAGTAACGATAAAATATATGTACGAAGACGAATTACTTAGGGATGAAGTTGACGTTAAATATGTACGTATCAACAAAACGCGATTAAATGGATTAAAATTTGTAATTTGCTTTAACGAGATAAGTATCATGCGTCGGAATCGAAGTTAGTAAAATGTCGATAATATTGTAAAACTTGTCTAAATACGTTATCTCTATGATGATAACAAATCATCGAGCATTTGAGTTTCGTGCAAAAAATGTCCATATCGAATTTGTTACGTTTTTACATGTATTACGTATGAAAAGAAAAGAAACTTTGTATTTTTGTGTTTTTGTATTTTGGTGCAAATTCACGTACCCTCTCGAAGCGATTCAAATTGCCTTCGATAACGTAGTATGTTAGACGATCGTGCAAATTTTTAATAAGCAAAATCTAGTGTATCGTCTTGTGGAATGGCGAGTGTCGCGCGTGTTACGGTTTCGTATCTAACGAGTATTTCATCGCTGTGTATCAAACGTGTTCGGTTGCAATTAAAAGCTTTAGTTTTTCTTTTTTTTTTTTTTTTTTGCGAAACAACCCGTTTAGATTTCTAGACGGTCATGAAATAAAACATCTACACACCGTAATTTACAGAGAAAAGTTCAGTTCTTTAATTGGTGGGCGCTAAAACGATGGAAAAGCGAAATGTATTTAAACGACTGATATTTTTTGCCGCTTGGCACCGCTTATAAAAACTGTTTACAGGATGGTTATCTCGCACATTTACAGCATAGCAGTTTCTTTAAGTCGTGAAAACAGCATAGTAAAATGTTGATTCTTTGTTGAAAGAAATTTAATAGCAGATTATGCTTTGTACATTTCATTCGTTACTCTATATTTTCCTTAATTTGCGCTTTCATTTTCATTCTACGCGGTTGAGCGCGACCGTGTGTTCCTTTTCCTTGTATTATTACGTTCGATAGTAAACATTGTTACAAGCATAATTTAGAGGAATTTCTACTTATACCTAATATTCTATATATTTTCATATTGTTGTCGGGCCAAGGTACCGACTGTACTGTACGTAGACCATCGTACGATGAACTTAAAAAGTTCGTAATGTTGCGATTACGAGAAAGTATAAAAAATAAGTCAGTTTATAAATCGTATCATCGATTATCATCGGCAAATTACGATCATAAAATCGGCGGGTTAATTCCGTTTCTAACGAAACACTGGCGCCTCGTAACCACGTGGTCATCTTAAAATGACGACAAGTCGTGACGATCGATCCGACAGATAATAAATAACTCTTCGCTCGCCGTTTTTTTTTTTTTTTACGGAAATGGTCGTGTACCGTGCAAAACGAGTATAGAAATTTCAGCGTCTTTCGAACGAACGTCACAATAGTTCAATCAGTTTGAAAGATGGGCCAGCTTATTTTAGTATTCGTCGTGCAGCAGTCTAAGTTAACGTGATTTCTGTTTAGATCGACACCATTCACGGACGTTTCCGTTCTCCGACTCGTAAGATTCGAGATTCTATCGAACGATGGTAGCTATCTTACGCGAATAGAAAGGCTACGTGGATGCAAAGCGAAATAATGAAAGGAAAGTACGATTGCGAGGTGAATAACTACCGGCAATGTCCACGATTCAGTTTCGAATGGTTAAAAACAGTTTGCTATTTGGGAATCTCTTTGAGAATCTCGAATGAATTTTACGTTTACCGAGCCGGATAACCGAATTCTACAATCGCAATGACGATGCCTCGAACCATGCTTCGATAAGCACGAACGATCATTTTCCGAGAATAAGCTAAATATTTTCTGCTAAGTAACGATTATTATCGTCGTTCGCATTCGAATTATCGTAGTAGCGTCAATTTTCGTCCGTATAAAGAACAAGTAAAACGAAAATCGACCAGATGCTACGGAAAAGTTATACATAGAAAGCTGTAGATAAAAATGTCAAAGCGCAAGTAGTAGAAATAAAAGGAAAGAAACGAATTTCTTATTCGTTCCAATGATAAGTTCTAAGGTAAAGTATCGATTAAAACTGTAATTACAGCGAGAGGCATTTAGGCTTTTGGAATATTTCGATTTTTGAATTATTTGATATACGAAGCTCCTATGTTTGAAATTCATATTTACGCAAGAAAATATTAAGCGAGGAGAACATGTACATCGACAAAAATTGCTTGTACTTGTATTGAATTGAATTCACTTGACAAAGAGATCGGTTCAACGCTGTTAGCGCTATCGGCACCTGGCAAATTAACACGTATCGTGCTCAAATCTCTCGATCTTTTATCCTTGATACTTCATCGACTTTAAAAAATGCGCAGTAAAAAAAAAAAAAAAAAATATGACGCATCATCGAGCATAACGACGGTGGAAATTGTGTAGCAACCAGATTGTGGCATCGAAATTCACGTTGCAAGTATTACTATTGCCTTCGATACGGATGCAAATATCATCAACAAGGTTATCGACGTAATAACGACAGCGGAAAAGGGCACACGTTGACGCTTCGGTCTTCATATACATACACGCATCCTCGACTCTTCTCATAAATGCCAGATGAAATCATGTTATACTTCTAACGTCCTGCTTCGACTCTCATGCATTATTCAAAAGCTAATTCTGTTCGAACAACCCACTGAAAGCTAAATCAGACGAAACATTTGGTTAGGCGCGTGATGTATCAGCCGGATAAACGCATTAGACAGTCGATTCGGTTTTTCAATCGACGCATCAATCCATATACATGTAAAGAGGTTTCCAAGTCGATTGTAAAGTTGCAGAGAATATTTCAAAGTATCGGGAAATTATATGTAACATAAACTGTGTAGAGCGAAAACGGAATTAAACTGTACCATAATCATTGCATAACAATCTACTAATAATATCAGCGAATGTACAAGTTAGAAATTATTGGTTATCTAGGCTTTTCAGTTGCAATTTTCCAATTCTATATCGATGATCAAATTTCTGCTAATTCGTAGAATTTAATTTCTTTTATTACTAAATTTATCGTCGTTATAGAACAAGATTTATCAATACCGATACTTTGTAACTGGCTAGTTGTAAATTTACGTCGATAATATTATTTCAATTGTGCAAGTTAGGGCCCACATACATACCTGCATATACAGTGAATAACAAAAGCATAGACCGACTACTACGATGTACAGAGCATAGATTATTTATCTAAATTTCTTTCATCAAAAACCATGACATTTTCGGTTTTTATTTCATAATACTTGTCTCGTGTTTATCGTGGCCGACATAGATCGACTCTCGTTAATACCGAAATTCTAGCAAAACCAACGGTTCAAAACATTCAGAGTACACTGAAAAAATACAAAAAATTGGTGTAATTCGAATGGACGACCGGAAGATCGATCGAGTATCTGACGATGGAAGTGGCAATTGAAAGAAAATAAATTCGGCCAGCATGGAGGTTGCTGACGCACGATCTTACACACAGTTAGGAAAGGATGGACTTGCAAAATGTATTTGACGGAAACCACTAAACGAGCGGAGATCGTGATACGAGGAAAATACGAGGATCTGAAAGGAAAGGTGGATCGATGAAGAGTACTAAAGCTGCCTTTTATAGCTGCCCTGACATAAAGCGAAGCTGAACGTTTATATTCGCGCTTCCTTCCACGCGTGTTTATGCGTTTGGTACGAAGCTTTCGTTATTCAAAGGTCTCCTTACAACCAATTGCTCTCTTTTCCTCCTTTTTCTTCTTCTTCTTCTTCTTCTTCTTCCTTGGAAGATAAATGCAAGAAGAGTGTACGCGGATACGCGATTACACCTTGGAAAGACCAGGTTGAAGGCTATCGGAAGTTTTGCATAAACGACTGCTGGAGAAAATAAACGGTGAATCGTTGTTTTAATCTACCTTGCGGAACTATCTCGTCCTTATCCCTTGTCCAATAATTGATGGATTTAGGATAAGCCTCCGAGTGGCACTCCAGAGTCAACTGTTGTCCCTCCTGAGCGCCCACCAATTGATTCTGCACCGAAATCATGGGTGGAACTGAAAGAAGAAAGAAGGATCTCCACATCGCGTAAATAAACGTTTGCTTTTCCCTTCGTGTTCGCTTAGCTTTTGCATTTTATCGCCGTGGCTGATAAATCGCGGACGAATAGTAGAAAGCACGATATAACGATGGAACGACTCGATTCAAGTTTTTTTGCTAATTAATCATGTCCAAAATAGAGAATAAGAATTTGAGAAGGTTCGCTTTAAATCCTTTCGCTATGGTGGTTTTAAAATAAGAGAAAATAAGAAATTCGGAATCTCGGTGACGTGTTAACGCGTCTTATAGGATTATTAGACTAATAAGATATGGAGTTGAACAGCTAAATGCTTTGCCTACTTTAATCATTAAATATATTTTTCTTCTAATATGAATATGAATGGCAATATTAATTACGGCATTGCATGATATATATCGCACAAATGGAGATAAAGATACTTTTGCATTATATGGCACGTGTTTTTCAGCAAATAGTTACTTATCTTATATTATATTGTATTAATGTACGTTGCTCGATGTATGTATATACATAGCGAAATTCTAGTAGCGAAAGAATCAAAGGAGATTTTAATTGGCTATTGGTAATATGTACTTACATTGAACAGTCAGCATAATTCTTTTACTAACTGATGGTGGCACGCCATTGGATGCGATGCAAAGGTAGAAGCCCATGTGTAACCGATTTACTTTAGAAATATTAAAATTTGGTCCTTCGACACTCTGCACTGTAAAATAAATTTTAACGATAGTTGAGCTTAACTCGTTCAAGCGCATGCTAAACGGTATACGGTATAAATCTAATCTTTATATGGATATTATCCGTTTTAAAATATAACGTTTTCTAACGTTACTTAACATTCAAATATTTTAAAATAAGCTGTCATATATAAAATTATGTTTCATCCAATAAAAGTCAACATTGCTTTCGTCATATCAAGTATCCGCACGTTTTTACGAATTAGAAAAACAAAGTATCTGAAACCTTGCATTGTCTTTGCGTTCTACTTTATACCATAAATTTGAGAAAATGTTACTAATACGACTTCTTCTGTTCTTATTGGATAAAAAAAGAACTGAAACCGACAATACTCTGTTCCCTGTAAGTTGGACATTCAAAAATAATAAGTATTCCGGAAGCGAAAGGGCTGAAGGACGGAAGAAGGAGAAAGAAGTCGTCGATATCGGTAGAGATGAAATTATCCATGAAAATGTAGTAATATGGAAGTAGTAGCTGATGGTATTGCACCACCATGGTAAGTACCACTCTCTTCATATTTTTTTTTTTATTCTTACTACAGCGTCTCGTTACTAGAACATTCTGGGAAAAGTTGATAAGAAAATGCTGGAACACAGTGTATATTGCAAAAGAAACGAATTTTTACATATGACGTATCTCTTCTTGAAATTGATATTTACGTACGCTATTTTCGATTAAACAGATTTCACATATAGAGTGGCGTGATACTGCTCGTTGAAGCTTCCTGAATGTACGCCTTTTTTCCCGGGAAGTTTCGGTGAAGTTACACTTTCAGACAGTTTGGTATACGAGCATGAAGTTTTTGAAATGGGCTAGAACAACTTTTTTAGCGTCAGTATATTTCCCGGCAGTACTAGCTGCAATACGATGAAAACTACGTCGAAATTTTCTCCTATAATTTGTTTTGCAAAGTAATCAAAAGCATAGCCGAGTTCACAAATTTTCTCCCCAATTTTAATATAATTTTTAAAGTCACATTTTTTTTCTTTTTTTTTTTTTGCAATTTCACAGAGTATTAATTTTTATTCAAAGCGATAGATCACATCGAAAAGTGTAAACTGTATCGTGAATAATATACATATGTACACATATCAAATGTCGAATGTTTTTAACGGAACGTCGTCGTAAAGAACGTAAAGTAGCGCAAAACTTTAAATTCGCAGTCGAACACTGAAAGGTTTTGGAAAATTCGTTCGTCTGGAAAAACAAACTTTTCTCTTAATTGCTTTACATATATTAGAATATATTATATACATGTATCGTATAAAAACTAACTTAACGATATCTCGTGGATTATACGATTACATAAAAACATAATAATTTAAAAGCTTTTTACTACCTAAACGAGGAATTTCTCACATTTATCATTTAATACCTGATTACTTGATCTTTTTATTTAACGTTAGCCTTTGTTCGTTTATCGATTTACATCGAATATATCACATCGTATAAAATTAATTTATTTCTTTGTTTCGCTATTTCTGCGTTCAGCGAAGTTGTTTCTCTGACGGAACGCGAACAATTGTTTAAAGTCTAAATCTCGCGTGTTGCGCTACTAGAAAATTAGTTTCGACAGCTATATAAAATGAAATTTTTCGTTCATATGGTCAAAGGCCAAACGGATATTTGCAGGAAACAGACAACCGGCAGTAACACAGTTTTGGTGTTGTCTTGTCCAGCTACAGGTCGGCAAATTCAGTTTACTTATCCGAAAGTCTGGGTAGTCTACGTACGTCGTGTAACCACGATTAAATCTAGCGGAATATTTGTGCCCAGCTAACAAACTGAACGACGTGAAATACGAAAGAACGAAAACTGGCCGAAACCTAACGAGTAACCACCAGTGACCAGCCCAGCCCTTCGTTACATTTCTTGCGAAACAAATCGCAATTAATCGGTCACGCGGCTCACGCGTTTAAAACGTTTTATTATTGAATTTCGTTTCGACGAAATTTCCAGAGCAATATCCGACTACGATTTCCGAATTCGATTCATCCGAATTTGTCGACCACTCGAGGACAAACAGTTTACATAATTGCAGTTCGTATAGCGAAAGTTGGTCGATTTTCTTCGCTACCTATCGTTTTTCGTTTACACAACAGGAGCTCACGTTCGGATAAGTGAATTAACCGGCATAAAATTTCAATTAATCCGGCATTAACTAAAATTTTGTTCCGATAAATGTCGTTCAAACGGATAGAGTACTACCGTAAACACGCGTTATAATACAATATCGGATTTATTTAAATATTATAACGTCTGAAATTTTCTGCAACGATAAGTATGTGTTCGCTATCGTTCCATGTATCTGAAAATACGATGGCGATGTTATTGTTGGCAGACTATGAGATGTGGTGGAATACGGAACAAAATGAAACAACAAAATAAAATAACAAAAAGGATAAAAGGGACAGAAGCAAGAGAAGTTTTTTAAAATCTAAAAGCGCACGAAACAATATAAAAACTTCTTTGCTATAAAACTTGATTAAGTATTTGTTTAAAAAATTTGTTGTAACAACGTTTCCGCGTTGGTGAGGTAAAAGTAAAGTAAACATTAACGAATCAAATGTAAAATATAAAATGCAAAATGTAAAGCGTGAAATGGAAAGTAAATTATAAAGTAAATAAGATGGAGGAAAATTACTTTTATTAAATTATTTTTACGAAGCGAAAGCTTACGAAGAATATATCGTAACTTATTCGCGAAAAAATGAAAAATAACGCTCTGTATATCGTCCGAATGACGATAATGAGCCGAGAAAGAATAAGGCTAAAGACTTTATATCACTAACACAAATATAATGTCGCGAATAATATTGGATTCTTTTTGCCAAGTATCTATTACTGCTAGCAGCGTGTGGAAAACAATATTTCACTTTGCCTCGGTGTTTCCCTTTGTCCCGGTTCTGTCTACTTTAGTTTTGAGCTAAATGAATAGTATCTTTAAACAACATTTACGGACCGACGTAAATAGCAAACAGCGTAAATATCGCGATAAAAGCTTTAAAACGATATGCGTATTTATTTTACTTTTTACGAGGAAGCTTATTTCAATCGTCTTCCAATCGAATAGATTATATTTCTCGAAAATCATTTCTCGAATCGAAACAAATCCTTCGTATAGCCGAATTTTCTAATGAAATCTTAAAGAATCTAAAAGAATAAAATACAGCCTTCGCTTTTGCACTCTCGATCTTTGATCTCGTTGATAGCGAGCAATCTATTGTACGACGATCGAGACGAACTTCGATCTTCGAATTACAATAAGAAGCCAAATCGGTCGTAATTCGTTTTATCTTTGCAAGCAAAGAGAACGTAAGTCGTAGATAATAAAATAAAATTAGGGGACGAGTCATCGACAGCGCTACGATCGAATACGTACTTATCGCGTAATCTCTGATCGCCGTATCGGTCGCTCGGAATATTCATCGATGGAATAAGTCTGAATTTATTTTGCAAGTTACTAGTACTTGCCTCATATTTTCATTTGAATAATTGAAATGATAGAAGCGAGTGTTTTCTTGCTTACGAACGAAATATTTGTCGCGTATTTGATTAACGAAAGTGAGACATTTACGAGAAGCGAAGTTGATCGATTTCGCTTCTGACAGACTCGTATCGTCGATCGCTCGTTGATCGTCATTTAAGATACGAAAGATGAAATTACATAGCGGGCAAGGTGGTCGCGTTTAAACAAACGTCGGTCACAACCCATTCGGTGTTTCATTGTCGGACGCAAAAGTCAGCCACGCGAAACTCGGTACGCATAGCAATCTGCCGGTGTTTGCCAATTTCAATGCAAATATAGCAGATCTTCCCCACCTATGCAAACGTATCACCAGCCTCTAACCTATTGGCCTTGCTCGAACGCGGTGTGTTTGCTCTCACTGGAGATTACAAGACTCGGTTACAGCGAATCTGGCGAATATGCTTCTGCAGCTTGACACCGACACTTGAAAATCTTCGGTTTGCTCGTACAGAGTGAAAGTTATTACGCGATTGCATGATTACACGATTACACGAAACGTAATGCTTGTAACGCGTACCGACACATACCGTACGTAAGCGTAAACATTCGAGTATAATACACGATATCGCTGTCGCGCATACGTTGATGAATTTTGTACGCGATGTAATTGAACGCGCAACTAAATCGCAAAAATATTGGCTTTCGAATAATTAAATCGAATGGAATAACCGATGATAGATAGCGAGTTTTATCTTTAACGATAAATTCACACTTTCGTAGCGTCCTTCCTGTTTCTTTATCCGAGAGTCAATTTGATTGTTCGCGAAGAGATCATTGCGCGGAACACTGTGCATTCTTTGTTACGACTTTTCGAAACTTTGTTTCAACGGTTTTAAAAAATTAATAAACGATAGAGTAGAGAAAGTAAAGTAAAGTAAAGTAGAGAAAGAATTATGAAAATTGTTAGGTATTTGTTGTATCGTTTACGATATTACTTTTGTTCGTGGATGAATTTCAAACTATTTAAAATGTATTTTTTCAATTATTGGTCGACATAAACTCCGATAAGGATTAAACCGACCTTTTCGTCCATTTGCCAAGGGTATTAATTGGCCATCCTCGCGTCGCCAGGTGATGTTAGGTCCCGGTGATCCCGTCGCTTCGCAGTGCAAAGTCACTTTACTGCCTTCCGGTACCACCATGTCTGTGCTCGTTGAATAGTCCAGAATATTTGGAGGAACTTGAAAAAATAAAGGTAGATAGAATTGTCACGCGTGATACTATTACATCTGCGTCATATAGTACAAATTATGGGAGACTTAAAATACTTTATCGAATGTTGAAACGATCGTGGCGAATGCGAAGAAAAATCCTCGGCTTAGAGCGATGTATAACGATACATTTCATACAATTATTGGAAGAAGCAATTTAGAACATTCGTCCGAAAAAATCGCACCGATTTATATCGATTTATATCGATTTATATCGATAATGATTATTTAAAGAAAACTTTGAACTCTTTCCTTCAACTCTTTGAACGAATAATTTATTTTTGGACAAAAAAATGACACGACGTAAAGAGTAAAACAATAGTTTCTTATAAATTAATAGTTAATAATTGATTTCGTGAAACCTTCTGGAGAGCTAGAAAGAAGGAAAATAAAAGTTTTACGAATAGATCGATGTTATCGCTTCTAACGTTAATTCAAAGATCTCGTATTATATTAAACGTTCTATCGACATATCGATACATTATATTAAAAACATTTAAATTCTCTGGATCTATGCACTATTTTTAATAATAATACGCGCGTTAAATGCGATGATAACTTGGAAATCTTTTGACTTTGAAATAGCTCCCGCGCTTATAATATCGTAGCTTCTCTCTAGTTGCAAAATACGTCTGACAATAAACGATCTCCGTTTCCCTTTGCGACCTATTTCTCACTGCTATGCATTACATCCCTCTTTTCCACTCTGACAACTTACACGTTGCCGAGTCATATCCTGTTTCCAGTGCGCGTCATATCACAAATTGCGTCGAAGACAAAATTTCCCCGATTAACCGAAGATTATAGTTTTATCGCTAATTTTGTTTCAGCCCCTTGAATTATACGACAATCTATTTCCCCTGAAAAGATAAAAGACTAACCACTCTTAGAAAAATGTATTCGTTATCCGGATATGGCAATAAAGTAATTTTATATATAGAAGATGATGTAAAAGTTGTAGGTTTACCTGATATAAACTAAACCAAATAACATTTAACCGAGTACCTTATGAATTTCAATACCTTTTCTTCATACTTGATACTTCATAAAAAGGATGTTAGATTTTTGACACGGTTTACGATTGTTACGGTTTGATACCGTGCGTGGACGGCACTTAGTATCGTTTAGGGGATTTTTTTAGAGTTTCGCGCCTATCTCTCAATGCCCTGATTACGTATGCATCATGAAGCAGAAATTCCAAAGGGTCGGTTTGTAACGGTAAAAGTTTGGAGAATTTGTCCGCCGCGATGTCGCTAAAAAGTAGCCGCCACTCGTCACCACGGAAAATTGCCCACCCCTAGACAGGAGCTCGTGGGAAGGGAGAAAGCGACCTATACAAGACACGCTGATTGGTAATTTGATTTCGTGAAAACTAGCCAATCAACGTGTATTAATAATTAATAAGGCAACGTCAAGCGGAACGAGGACTTGCCGGGACAGAGAGAAACAAAGCTGTCCAATATAAAACATTTATATAAAATTCTCCGTGATGATATCGTTTAACAAGGATATTAAGAAAAATACATTTTTCCACGTGTATATAGATTTGTATCGACGATAACATTGCACGAAAAACATTTATCTTCCTGTACAAGATAATCGGAGGAAAAAATACATTTACATCGCAATAAAAAATTTTAATAAAAATGTATCGTTAATTTCTAATAATTAATACCAGAAGTTTCATCTAAATTTACAAAAAACACCGATTGTCTCTAACAAATGCGTATGTTTCAAGAGGTTAATAATTAAAAGTTACGTTCGACCGATAAAAATAAACGTATCGTATTTATCCTGGTTATGTTAAAATTTTTAAAAGTTTAAAAAGATGCCTGCGATAATTTAGAACAACTAGTTAAAAACGTCGGGTTTGAAATTATTTTGTTTATTCGCAGTGAGTATTCTTTGTACGTTCGTGGAACAGAAAATTGTCATCTCTGTGATATTCGCGACAAAAGAAATCGGAATTTCGGTCAAAGGGTAAGCACACAACGCGCGCGCGCACAGAAGGCTTCTTCGAACATTCGTGCCATTCGAGCTGACGTATCCTTTTAAATCTACGTGCAGACATATATCCAAGATAAGAAGTATGAACTTGCGATTACGTTTGCTTCGTAATTCGGTTTCCAACAGTTACGATACCTATGGAAACGTAGCAAATTTCATTTAGAATCGTACGAGTCGTACTGATCTATGGAACAGCTGCGAGTTTATCGCTTAAACGAATAAATTTCTTTCATATTACGGAAGCTTCTTTTGTCTCGATGCTCGTAATTTCGCCTGCAGAGAATTCAGATTTATCAGCATCGCTATCTTAATTTCAAGTAGTCGTAAATTATTCTTTATAATTCCGAGCCATGATTCTACCATCGCATTCCACGTCTCCACCTTTGTCGAGTACCGACATTGTGCCGGAGAGAACGTTTGATACTTTTACAAGCGCAGTTTCTAGCTTTGTATCGTGCATTTTGTATCGTTTCTCGCAACGGGGTCAGCAGGTGTTTTGCGGAAATAAAATTGCAACCTGTTTTCAGTTTACGAAACATAAATTCAGATTTATCAGCGGTAATGATCTGTTACGTCGGATCATAAACATACGTGTCTACGTGATTCGTTTTACGATATTGGACGATGTATCGTCGGTAAAACGTTTAGCATTATCGCAGTAATAGTAACGGTACTTCTGTATTTTACCAATTTATTTCATGGTTAAATAGATAACAATTTTTAGGATAACAGGACTCGTTTCGTGCGCGAAGAAACATTCGAGGGGAAATATATGTTAAATTTATTATTTTTTTACAATTAGTCTTCTGTAAACTGAATTTTTTTTTTTTTTTTTCGTGAGTGTATAAAAATATATATGATGTGAGACCAGTAAATACGAATGTCCAGATATACGCGTATAAACGATAAATTCACGATTTTCAAAGATCGTATAACGAAGAAAACGTACGAAAATCGCTGCAAAAAGTGCGAAATCGTCCGGTTCACCGGTTATTTCTACAAGTTGACATCGCACTGACCCCGTGCCATCCAACATCGCATTAGGTCATGCGTGACGTCCCGCATACAAGGGGATCTGGATCTCCATCGCCTCTGTTCTTGCGTGACTACGTGTTTGTATTTAATCGAGAATTATTAATTAATACGCGAGAGAACGTTTTCTTTCCGCGTTTGAAGAGCCATACAAGCGCGTTCATAAAACCGTAACACCTTTTAGCCTTGTATCTACATAATCATCGTACATGCGGAGATTTGCTTGCTATTACGTAAATTTATGTGATTCATGCGTGTATCGCGTAAGGGGCGGGCTTTTCCAAAAAGAAAAAAAGAAAAGAAGAAAAAAAGAAAAAAGATATAGGAACGTAGAACCTGCAACTTGATACAGCACATTCCGAGGGAAGAGTAAATTTAAAAGTATAGAAACGCGTAAAACTAGTAACTTGATACGGCACATGTCGAGGAAAGAGTAAATCTAAAAATATAGAAGCGCGTAGAACTAGTAAGCTAATACAGCAAATTTCCGGAATAAGTTAGAAAAATAAATTAAAAGGATAAATTAAAATAAATATAAAGTATACGTATATATTGTATATTAAAGATTAATTATTTATTAAAATTTACCTTTAATATCATTCTGAGGTATTTAGAATTTATAATATCGAAGCGTTCATACAAGTGAGAAGAAGGTCATATAGAATAGTGAAATAGATTTTTATGAATTATTTATCAATTATATCTGGTGTCCATACAGACTGGTCGACGTTAATAATTATAACATTACAGCTATTATAATACAGCTTGATAATTTTAGTTTTTTACCTAATATTTAAACGAATAAACATGTTTCTGGTTATACGGTGATTACTATACATTACTGTACTATATACCGTACGATATGTATGTACATATAAGGTGTTACGTACGAGATGTATTATGTAAGCGTATTATATAGAGTAAAAATGAAAATTGTAAAGTCAATATCGCGTCGAAATACTATGATAAAGCGTAATCTTCGCTTTCTCATTTCTTTTCATCGTCCATGTTATTATCGTGTCGTACTACTTGGCCAGACATCAATTTTGTTATCACCCAGCGGTACTGTTTAGCACCGGAGCGTCATAAGCTTCGAGCGAACACGTGTCAGCCTCGCTACGTAAAACGAAACACAACGAGATTCATAAAATGACAAACGGGGAAATCAATCGGTGTTCCATTCGGTGGCCGGAAATTCGTGTTCGCGTGTACGTACGGTCGGCGTTCCCGTATTTTCGAAGCAATAAATCTATCCCTCTCTCATTCGCATTCCGTTTACGGAACGAGTTTCACCGGTTGTCGTAACACTTAACGCAACAATAACGTGCCCCCGAGTTACACTCAACGCCGTCCACGCCGGCTAAGTATATCTGTTCAGCCATAAATTCTACTACGTCGTACGCGCATTCGTTCATACGGCGCGTATATTACACGGACGGGAGTAAAATACATGGCGGATAACTCCGTGCATTCGCGTAAGCGAAAAGATCGTACGATACGCGTAATAAAGAGGAGAACGATAACGGTAACCGACGCAGCTACAACATCAACGGAGACAAAATCGTAACGGATCCCTGTGAATCTCCTCTGGCCCCGAGACTTCCAGTTGGAACAATTAAAATCCGGCTCTTTTAACTTGACCTCCGTGTGTCTCCTGTCCAACGGGGTGACTCTTCAAACCACAAACGCACCGCCGTTTACTTTTGTCGACAACAGAAGCGGGCTTTGCATTTAGCTTGCCATTTGCGGAACCGGCAGTTCCTACGTTGGATCGTTTCCATGTACCGAACTTGTTCATAGACGGACGAGTTCTTTGTGTCCTATCGTTTTTTTTTACATTTCTACGGAATTTGTAGGATTCGGCGGTTCGTATTTCTTGCTGGTGATTAACCGTTGCGGTTAAATTAAACGAGATGCGTTTAAATTCTTTGGTGAATTTTACTTTTTTATATAGAGTAGCATAGAGTAGCGGATAAAAATGTCAGGAAACCGAATAGGTGGCTGTTATTAGTAGACCGCGGGTATTCCTTCAAATTCATATTTTTACGACTACAGTTAAACAGATGGAATCTAATTAATGTAATTAGAGATTTGGATATTTCACGTGTACATACATTCTTCTACATCGTGCGTGCTGATAGATCTTTATGTACCGAAGATTAGTTTTCATTTAATCGTTTCCAAGGAATTCAGAAGAAAACAACACACTTTGTCTATCATTGTCGATTAAGCTGTATAGCTAGACGGTTCGAGATAAAGAAACAAATGCGAACTAACGTGAAAATGAATTCACCGATTAACAATTTGAAAGCGGATTCAGCATTAAAAATGTAATACGTCGGAAGGCAATTTTCTCTGGGATCTATCTAAAGCGAAAGCGCACACTCGCGTATCATAGACGGATATACGATATTATAAATACACATGCATCGGGCAACTAGACATCTCGCTGTCTTCCATTCGCCTATGTCGATTATAGGCGCGCTGACTCTCTCCTCCGTTCTTTCTTTCCAGCTTGCTTTTCCTCCCAGAGCGTCGAATAAACGCGTCCCTGGCGAGTAATGTCTTACCGGATTCGCCTACATGCGAATCGGCCGGAAGCTAGTGTGGTTAGCAGGGAAAGGAGAGAACAGGTGGAGGGCGAAGGGTCGTTCGGGGGATGAAGTCGATTTTATTCCGCCCTACGGCCGGAACTCGATTTGCGGTTGAGTACCCGTATGGGTGATGCTGAATTGGCGGGTCAAAGCCACCCGGTTAGTCTATCGATGCCCTCCCACTTGTACGCTATCCCCGTTCACTCTGCCGTTCTACCACTCTCTTCCTCCCCGCGTTCGTTTCCCTCGCAGTGCTCACGAAACGTCCATACGCTCGTTCCAACTCGTACGCTTACCCTCTAACCTTACGGTGACGTACACGCGCTGTTTGAAACCCGGTGGCTACCTAACACTTGCTAACTCGATGCGATCGAATTAGATACGGAGACACGCGGTACTCCGTCGAAATGACGAAAGCCAACGCGCGAAGGAAGCGTGTTCGAGATTAACGTACAGCTTCGCGTTTAGTTTCCCGATGCTACCTCCGATCCCGCCATGCCAGTCGTAATCACGGTTTCGTGATATTTACTCGCAGTTTGAACGTTCTATTTAGATCCTGGCAGCGAGGTTGCTTTTTCCAGATGGTGCGATGCTTCCGTCGTCAAAGATTAAGCGAGAATGACGTTTACAAGTGGTTACTTTGGCACACGGAAGTCCGCTTGCTTCCACCTTTGTTCGCATCGCTAGGTTGTATTTAGGTGGATTTACCATAGTTGAATCCATGGCCGATGATCGAGCCAATTTCGTTTTATAATAATTCTAACAAAAGTATTGATTGATATACGGTATTTTTACTTTAATATACCACCGTTTACACCTTGAACAACTTTAGCTATGATATTTACGATTATAATTCCCTATTTCCACTATGTGATAGGAAAATTTACTCGCGAAATGCTATTGTTTTAGAAGCGACAAAATTGGTCAGCCAGTTGGATAGAACGATAACAGGAAAATATAGCGTAGCTACAATTCCGGACTGTAAATATGAAATATTCGCATAGGCCGGTATTGATACGGATGATCGAGCATTTGAAAGTTAAAGTGTTAATTTCGAAGGACGTTAAAGTGGGATGTAACGGCAAAATGTAACTAAAAAATTAGAATTTGTACGCAACGCGACGTAAGAGTGATCGAAACAGACAAGTAACTACCGGCGCACGAACAATCTCGAATTGTTACGTGTATAATGGGAAAATATATGGCGAATATTTCAAGTTACAGAGTTATTTTACTCTTATCGTAAGCGTAATCGACACTGCTCTGGGTTGTTCAACGGAGCCCCGACGAATTACTCCTATTCACCTAACAATCTAAATATAGAATGGCTATTCCGTTTAGCTACAGCGATCGTCTTTGCCATCTCAAAACGCTATAAATGCGTTTCCGGTGTGACGATATATTTCTTCGTAACAAAGAAGCTTCCAATTACGCGTTCAATTACGAAAAGTATATTCCCGTCTGACTAATATGTTGTCTTTATGTCAATCCCTCTTAAATATTTCCGCAGCGTTACTAACGAAGATAAGCGCGTAATCGATTAATCAAGTACAAACGATTTAAATAGAAAATCGAAAATTTTATTTATCGGATCTTTTATTTGCAGACAGAATGTAGAATGTATTTGTACGAATACATTGTTTTGCGACATTCTACGGCAAGCTAAACGATAAATAACTTTTATCGAAAAAGATCAACCAACCGAATCGATCTGAATCTGTTTCGTTTATTTCATTTCTCTTTCGTTTTCGATATGACGGTACAGTCGTTTCGCCGAAGACACTTTATATCCCACTTTCGTTATGGATTAAAGTGAATTCGATGGAGAGTGAAAAGGTAGACGAGATACGACACCAAAAGTGCCATCGATATGGCATTTTTGGCTATATTTGGCTTCTCGATGGTAATAAATGGCAAAAAATACGATGTAACAGGTTATAGTATACTTAACCGATAGTTAATCATTAGTAATTTTCTATAACTGATAATTTGCATAAATATATGATATATAAATCATTAATCGTAGCAAAAGTACGCATTTTTTAATAACATTTTTTTGTATCTAAACACGCTTATTTTGATAAGGTAACGCTGTAAGATAAGTTGACATGTTTGGTTTATATAGAAAATTTTGACCTTTTTTTTTTTATTAACATCAAGCGAAGTAGCTACATAACGTTAAGATTGTTATCTGCTTTTTATCGACCGAGTATTAGATGTAGCGGTATGGTGATATTACACTAGCCTGTTTGAAATGAAATTAAAAAAACAAAATGATTTATTTGTAAAGTTTCAAAGAGGGATTGAGCGATTCGATTACGATAAACTAGTTGAGCAGGCTACTTGCGAGACTTGATTCGTAATGGCGAAGTAAGATCCGCGATAAAGATAGACTCCAGGGAAATTAGACTATCTGCTCTAAACAAAAACGTAAATCAGGATATACGTTCCCCTATATATTCGATCATTATTCGGCGATCAAAAAAACAAATATAGCGATACTTAACTTTGCGGAAAAATATTTGAAATTCGTTATCTTGGCGTGGTGCTAGAATACGTCAAACGGTTTAATGAGATACGTAAAAGATACGTACAAGTATCGAGTAACGTATAGTTGTAAATGTAAAATCTTTAATTACGCGTGTGATAAATTACCGTATGTCTCAGAGTCGAATAATCCAAGTTTGTCAATGCGATGTACGAGTAAAACTAACCAAAAGACGTAACTATTGTACGCGTAACGTCTAAGAAGTTTAGAACTGCCTGTACATACCATAATCTATATTCGACAACCTCTCTCTCTCTCTCTCTCTCTCTCTCTCTCTCTCTCTCTCTCTCTCTTAGGACTCGATGTAACGTTTTATATGCATCATAATATCGAGACTGTTCTCGGATTTAATTAACAGCTGATGAAATTTTCTTTGAGAAGGATTTCCTCGATATATCTCGCGAAGAAACATCTTTGAAACTGTGCTGTATCCTTAAAACGAAGCTGATGACAAGGGCGAAAAGCACAGCACGATCCGCGTATAATTTATAATCGTTAACAAGGGAATTTTTCTCCGGCCATTATCCCTTTTGTCTAGGGGGCGAGGTAGGTCTGTTAGTTCGAAAGCAACTTCTTGCATCCTGCATCAATCTGAATCTGGCTCGTTTATTCTGTGCCGTGCTTCCATCGCTTCTACACTCGCCGGAATTCACCCTTTTCCAGCGTAACCGAGGCGGTAGCTTCGTGAAACGTCCTTCCTACCGATCACACTGACATTTCGTGCCAGCCCGGCTAGGATTGAAACCAGATGGTTGAAAAAGTGCCGTTCACTGAACGATCACCGCAAGCCGAGCGTGGCTTAATTTCGATGCGTAAAGCGAACGATCGTTCGATACTTTCGCGTGCGCCACTGGACATGGCATGTACAAAAATAAAGGATTCGTTATTGAGTCCGAACGATATTGTAACCTGTGCAGCGGACTACCACGCGGGACAGCGTCTAATAAATTTCCCTCGAATAAAGGGTCTCAGTTAAGTTCCGTTCTATCTGCACGACGAAGCTAGCAACAACGCAAGAAAAAAGTAATAGCTTTTTATAGAACAGCCGTTTGTTTCCATTATCAAAATTGGACGGTTGGTGTACATACGACTGATTAGCTTAATTGCACGCGATAACAGAAAATGTGACAAGTTATTACTCACCGATAAAAGTTTGGTAGCTTTTACCGAATGGTATCGTTCGCATGTGATATTCCTTTTCGTAATTACGTAATTGGTTATGTTTGGCTAAAAATATATGTACACGATCTTTTTCTACGGCATATTCAACGTGTTTCGTTTCTCCTCGTCTCTTCTCGTTTTAAAATACCTAATATGGAGAAAACTCCCGTCTTTCATTTGATTAAATCGTTAACTGTAAATTTTATGTACCTCGCTGTTGTTGCCGTTGTCGTTGTTGTTATCGTTATTTGACGTCGCACCAACTGCAAAGTTATTAATTGCAGACACGCGAGACTTACAATTTTGGGTGGATCCCGAATCACTGGAAACCAGTAGAAACCGCGCTGAAATAAACACGATACAACTACGAATATGAACGGAGTCGCAGAGGTGCCGACTGAGACTAGGAATTCGGACCAAAGACTCTCCGGTAATTGTTAAAATGATACTTGTAAAATGTTAGCTTTTAGTTTCATTCTCTTTTGCGTCTCTTATTCAGATGGATACATCTACGTACGTTTGATTCTCTACCCAATTTCAATATATATATATATATATAATAAAATAATAAAATAATAAAATAATAAAATATAAATTTAAGTAAAACACGAGTGTCTCGAGATACGAATGAGACGACATGAGACGTATAGAAGAGAGCCATTTAGTTGTAGATTATGAACACAGTAACATAAATAACCGTGATGTGGAAGGAACGCTTCGGCCGTAAATAAAGCTTCGTTACGTAAAGAGCGACGTGTTCGATTTTTATTTATGAGCGAATATAACATTTGGATAAAACATTATTACGGTTGGATCTAAATCTCGATACAAGAGAAAACGTGACTCTTAAGTTAATTTGAAAAGATATTTCTAAACATCGTTGGTAAAAATTCGTTCTGTCGAAGACTATGTGTAATCGTCTTTTTTTATAAACGTAGAACAACGGAATATTTGTAATTGCACGCGATGGCAAAGAAAGGTTCTTTGATCATTTGAACGCAGTATGACGTGGATAATATTCGTCGTAATATTGAAATTAACAAATTACCATGCAGTTTTGAATTTTCAAACGAAAAATCGTTTCTTTCTATTTGCTGTTACTTAGCCGTATACCTATGCGAGAACCACTTGCAATCACGGAAAAAGGAACTACATTCTCGGCAGAGCTAAACTCTATTGCGGCCAGAATACGGAAACGAAGCACTTTATCACATATAAAATATGCAACTTACAAGTTTGATGCTACCAGCAAGCTGGATATTCCCACAAGAAGATTATAAAAGTGACAAGAGCAAGTTAGTTTCTATATTTCGTGAACAACTAGTTTGTATAAAAATTTCGCACAACGTGAAATTTCCATCTATTATGGAACCAGATTAATTGTTTTTAAAGGAACTTGACAAATTAATCAACCGTGTTATAAATCATAAATAAATGAAGTAGAAGTCAACGTGCTAAATAATCGTACGATATTTTAAATCGTTTCTCCGTTTTTCGTAATTCCGTAATTTATCATTTGTAGTGTAATCTGAATTTTCACAGCGTGTTTCGAAATCATGGAATAATTACTCTAAAATTCGTCGAAAATTTTTCGCTGAACATTGTGCTTCCACAAACAAAACCGTTGCTGCTTTTAATCAGAACTTTGTTGTCTCGACACTTGCAATTTCATATCCAGCCTGAATATTCATAAACTTAAATTCGTTACGCCGCGCAAAGAGGCGTTTTACGTGTTACTTCTTTGTCGAAACATTAAAACGAAAATAAAAATTCAATGACGCGTTTTCAAGAACAATACGCCAAGCCCTTTCTTTGCAACGTTATCAGTTTGCGTTACATTAAATCCACGAATCGATACGACGGTATAATACGACGTGTAACTCAACGTTAGCTTTGATTTTAAACAGCTTAATTATACCCTCTGCGATATTATGAATAATTCTGGATGTTAAGAGTTAATGGTAATTAGCTGTTAATAATTATAAATAAAATAACAAATTGGATGATAATGTATAGTGAAATATACGATAAAGAAGGAAAACACGGCATTAGCTGTGAACAAAGGATAATATAAATACACTAGCTGGCGAAAAGTGATCAAAGTTTGCGACACAAGTATAAGTATTTGGAAATATCGCAGCCACGCATTTAATACGATAATGGAGGTTTTATACGATTGGAGAGCAGCAAAGAATCGTAATATTCTAATGTAAACTGTGATTTAAAACTAGACATTACGAATTAAAAGCCATCCTCTTTCATACGAAATACTCCGATAATCGTCTTTCATTCGTTCAAACGGAAAGAATGGAGAATTTACTTTGGAACGAGTATCAAGCGATCCGTGCGATTAATTTTTAGTATACCGCTTAGTTAGCAACAATGAAAACACTCGCGCTACTTCTTTCGCGTATCTTTAAACAGGGAGGAATACCCGCGGGAAGAGGAAGAAAATACCGATTAGAGTGGCAGACGATTAACATCTTTCGGTATTTTTTCACGCGTGTAGCTGTACTTGTCGAATAGCTCGATTCGATTTCGCAACGTATTAAAACTCTGCCTCTAAAATAGGTTATTTATCTTGATAGAGCGATGTAAGCCAAACGATCTCTGGTGTTGCAACTACATACAGCAGATCCGAGTATCCATCGTATAATGTAAGTTCGCATAGCGGTGGTTCACTGATTTCTCCTGTCACTACGATTGTACGTTTATACGCGTATAACAAGTAATAATACGTTCAGGCAAATGAATTCGATTGGCAGAACTTTAATCGGCCGCTAATTCAAATTTCGTTGCAATAAACGGCGCTCTGCTGTAACTGACTTAGCTAAAAGATACTACCAATTTTTACGTCAGTGTGCGGTTACAACGACCGATATGTCGCAACCTTTATATCATTCGATATATTAGCATTAGCGTCGTACAACCTATACCAACGATCAAAGACGTTCGATCAATCTCACTGTCATACCGAAAGTATTAACGAATCTTTTTATATCTTCGATAAGAACGCTTCGATAACATTCGAGCGCGCACGAATTGCTCGATTTTCGATCGCGCATCTATCAAACAAAAAGATAACGTTTACAAAAAAGTGATCAAAGCCACGTTTCGTTCAAAGGGTCATTATAAAATCGGCCACTGATCGTTTTAGTCGTGACAACTTTGGAAATTTTGTCCATCTTCGAAATCGATCTCTTGCACGGTCGATTCGTAGGAGCAAATAAAAGCACAAAGGATTATCAGCGCAACGGTGTATCGATGTTAAACGTTACATCGCAGAGAGAAATACTGGGACCGGGGACAGTGATTTTGTCTGGATACGCGTGCGTGTCGGGCCGCGCGTATATCCAATCAGCGCGGACTCGCTCGTTGAAAAATATTGAAACCTATGGCCGCAGAGAGAAAGCTCCTTTCTCACGTGTCGTAGAACAAATTGGATTTATAAATAAATCGTAGCCCATTTATTTTCGCCGCACAAAAGCTTCGATGCTTGCGTACCGGTACGCCAAATAAACGATTAAAACGTACGTATGACCGCTTGAACGTAGCGTTTGCGGATTACCCCGACACGTGTAAGCTAGTGTCTCTCTGTGGCTAGGCTATATTCGGAAAAGCAGACACCGCAGTTCATCGCGATTAACGCGCGTATCATACTGGCACGCACGCACGCACATAATGACTCATACACTTGTTCTAACGCTGATAAAAAACGCTTTATTCACCGACAACTCGCTTTCACCCCCTTTGTTCTTCTACTTTTTTCGTCACAACTCTCTTTCATTTACGAACGTCACGAACAATACAGTCGCTTTGTACTTCGCAACGAAGTATCCCTGAATTGCAATCGCTTTCGTTCGCCAGACGAGCTTCGATATTACGATTTCCCGATTAATTCGTCACAGGCGTTTGAAGTATTTCGAATGCCCGGTCGCATCTTCGATAAATATAAGACATATGTATATGTATATAAAGAGTTAAAAACACGTGGAAGCGAAGATATTATAGACGTGAAAATGAATGTTTATCCTTACGGGCTACGCTGGGTCGCGCGACTGGGTTCGATTCTTTATTAACGATTGGGAATAGGCTGACGATCTCGCCACTCTCTCAATGCGCTGCTGATATACTTAATTAATAAATGACTAGCAAAATAAATCGACCGATAAAACGGCTTGATTTCCACGTTTGACAAACGCGATCGAATAATTATCGTACAAATGTTATCTCTGTACCAGCAGATTATTCTTAACGACGTACCATTGTCATCAATGATTAACAAAGGATCAGATATTAAAAATGTTGATGTGAAATGTGAATGTAAATGACGATACCAGGTAGTACGTTTTCTGATTTGTATCAAAAAGCGTGATCTAGAAATTCTCTGCAATGGCGAAAGGCTAATCTGATTTGTCGCGCGATCATGCAGGCACGCGCGTCATAGGCAGATGAATGGTATTTTCGCGATATACGGATATAGAATGAGAGTTATTTCAACGTAAACGAAGCATTGTGTTTATAGATAATATTACAAATTTCCAATCATCGATACGAATGCAATTTCCAATCGTATTATCGAATTACCAAGTAGTTGCCACTTCATAATTCGATTCTACAACGGTTACTCGTACAATCGATCATCGTGCCTTTTCAAAATTAATTTTTTAATTTGAATCGCTTTGAACACTTGTCGTTTAAACTCGTTTGCTTTGATTAAGCAACGTCGATCCTAATTAATTATCTATTTAATTAACGAAGGCCATATGTCCAATGAAGAATTTTATCGATACTAGTCGAAGACAGCTTAATATCGCCGATTGATTACTCGTTTGTGTACGTGTATAGGTGATGTCTATTTTGACGTTTAATTTCCTGGTTAAGGAGAAACCTTACGTGACAACGGACTGTCGGTTAATTAGCACGTTCGAGCTTGCCGTGACTTCGTGAATAATTCAAAGTGTCTTGCGTTGCATTCGCGGTTTGCCGATAGGTTACTCGCGACGTCTACATCTTGCGCGTTCGAATAAGCTCGTTTCAGCGACTATTACCTGCTAGAATAGATCAGTTTATAGAGTCGTCAAAAGGTTCGCGATCGATTTCGACGTGTACATCTGCAGTACGTGCTCCCTAATCATCGTTGTTGTATTTGGCGAATACAGAATACCGCGTCAGTGTTACACAGAGTACGGGATACCGCGTCATCCAGTGCTTAATTAGATGCCACGATGAAGCGTGAATTGCTCGTAACTGGCTGTTCAATAACAAGATACAAGGCGAAAGTAAGACGAAACAAAGCGGAGAAAAGGAAAAGATGGCCGAGATAATGGATTATCGTTATGGATGGTAGGTTGCTTGCTAGACGGAAAGCAAATAAAATGGATCGGACGTGAAAGATAGATTCGACAAGTGCCATTTATATTATATCAAATCATCGTGTCTCTCTTCTAACAGTGACGAGCAAACCCGTACACGCTTTATCAAACTTTCAAGAATATGGTATTCACGTCGATCCAGGTACACGATATCGTATTACGAGCAATCGAGTGATATTTAAAAGACAAGGTCGTATGTATTTTCGCTCTGTTATCTTCAAGGATATAAAAACTGTAAAAGGATGTTTGTAAGATTTCGAAAAATAACGTACAACGTTAACTCCCATGTATCGTTCTCCGTCGGTTGTAACGCAATATCGTGTACCCGAATCAACGCGAACGCTCTTGAAAATTTGTTCATGCACGCGCTTTAAGCAGATACAGCACGGTAGATCACATTCGATTATTGTCTTTTTAGTACAAAACTAAATCAGAGGACGAATATGCATAAAAATGTTGCAACTTGGTTTCTTTTATGAATTACAAAAGTTTGCGACTTTCTTGATCCGATAAATTAGAATAAATATTCAGTTGGAATACTAAATGTCTCCGTGTATTTCATATATACAGGTTTTTCGATATCTTCGAGCAGGGACTGCTGGAACAAATCAGTTACAAGCGCAATGGAAAACTTTCGATTCTTGATTTTTTGATCGAAGCGTTTCTGATTCGTTAGATGACACGATGACACGAATACAAAAAAATCCACCATGGTTTTAACCGAGTAAGCTGTACGGTCATTTTAGTTATTTTGGTTTCCCTCGTGTCTGTCAGTTCCATGGAATTTTTATGGAAATAGACAGTGACTCTGTGAAATAAATCAAATCTATCGAGCAAAATGGGTGAAACCGAAGCACTTTCAAAATTTATACGCCCTTATACTGTGATATGGTTTGACGAGTTTCCCGCCCAACGGACTAACGAGTCTACTCTTATTATGGTAGTAATCCAGTGCTGCGATCAGAAGTATTCCACATCGCCGTGTTGTGAATTTCATCGTCGCACACTTTTATACTAACACACTTATACCCCATGATATACTGAGATTGATTTTTGAATTGGGAACATGCCATCGAAATTATGAACACCATCGTCCAATGGCTATAGAATTGCGTCGATTAATGCGGAGATGGAAATATTAATTAAAACGCAACGTTTGAAATATCACCGAAATTACCGAGTCGGTAAATTGGATAATTTATTCTTCGAATAAAGTCTTGTCATAAATTACAAGCTTATATGTTTTGTAGAATTAATTATTTCGATATGAAATAATATTTGGATACTTAAATACGAATATTCCCACACAATATTATGGTGTAATACGTGTAATAATTAGGAAAGTTCATACTAGATTCCGACATATGAAATGTCTCATCGCGTTATATCAATTTTTTAATTAATTATTACTTATTGCGAATACGTAGCGATGACGTTTATTTATCTGGAAACTCGTTCGTGCTTCCTGTACCGTGAGGCGCATTTTACCGCGTATTGTATATTCAAGCAGTTTCTCCACTGGCCAGACAAGTAGAACAAAGAGATCTGCCATTTTTTCGAAGAGAGAGGCAAGAGGAAGACGTAGACCGTTTTATTATGTATTTGGTGGTATGTATATTTCGTTGCTGTGGGTTGTGGCTGGATAACGAGGAAAATCTCTCTCTCTCCCCCCCCCCCTCTGCCATCTCTCTCTCTCTCTAGTTACTCCTCGGTTCCCATTCGTTTTTTCGTTCTTTCTTTCGTTTTTTGCTCTCAGACATTGCTTGTGTTTTCTGTGACGACTTCTGGACAATTTTCTCCACCGGAAGATATTTTCCGTCACGGTCCGTTGCTATCTTGTTATCTGCTAAGGAAGCAGACGAAAAATGGAGAAACACGAAAATAAGAAGGCGGTGGGGAAGGCAAAAGGCCAACAGAAGAAGGAGGGGGGGACGGAGGAAAAGGCAGTTAGAAAAGAATACAAAGGAAGGAACAGCAGTCAGGAGAAGGGACGGGTGACGGTGGAGAGGTAAAAATGCGATTGGAACGGCGATGTGGCGGAGGAAACGCGAAAAGTTCGACACCCAAAACGAGCATCGAGTTCAGGGAACGATAGATCACTTCGCTGAGACACACGATCTGCAGGACAATTCAACGACCCAATCGAAATTGTTCGACTGCTGGCAATACGTAGCCAGGATGCAT
The DNA here is from genome assembly GCF_040668555.2 of Bombus flavifrons. Classification (NCBI taxonomy): domain Eukaryota; kingdom Metazoa; phylum Arthropoda; class Insecta; order Hymenoptera; family Apidae; genus Bombus; species Bombus flavifrons. The sequence continues at coordinate 13,213,332 of NC_138452.1, read as the reverse complement.
CGGTTCCGAGTGTGTTTACTTACTTGGTACATAAAGCACAAGCTTGACTGCCTCTCGTATAGATCACTAAATGCGTCATATCCCTGCAGGCTACGTAGGAACGTTCGAAACAACGATAAGATCTCGACAGCTTGATAAAATTGACCTAATACGGTAACGTAGATTTATAACTTCGTTAATACCAGAGGATTATTGCACATTCTTAATGTTCCTTTTCGTAGTTTTGTTTTGTTGCATAGTTTTGTAGATTTGTCGAAACGATAAATGAAACGTAATGTCCGTATCTAGATAAAATCTTTAATTCGCGTAATTCCGAGTTGCGTAATGCTTGGAATTCTAAAATAGGGTATCTTCTCGTATACGTGAAGAGTAAAGACGTTTACAGGAATATTTTACTTGTTTTTAGTAACTGTTATCCCGTTTCACGTATTCGTGTATATTATTTTAAGTATTATTTTCAAGGTATACCATAAATAACATCGCGTAAAAAGATCGATAAATTACGCTGGCATGCGTATCTTTTTACTTAATCTTATCGTAGTAGGTACGTTTAAACGCGGATTTTGATTTGACTATGAAATTTGAAGTTGGCTGTTAAATACACGCGCAAAGATTAATAGCATGTTTTCCGAATTACAATGTAACCAATAAAACGAGATAAGATAACGCGTTAGATAGATGCTAAATTCTCCAAACTTTGTATTTCTCAATATGCGTTATACGGTATAAAAGCGATACAAATGCGTAACTATTATTTTAATTAGATTCGTTGGAATATATAGAATCTTTTGTCCGGCGAATAGTCGGATTACATTCTTGCGTAAAATGCTTAACTCGGAAGCGGCGCTCGCGAGTACATTTTGTTCTACATAAAAAAGCTATTAATTATACTTGACGATGAAAGTTTTGTCTATCCATACGCAACACTGCGATCGAAGAAAGTTTATCGCGATATATTAGTCCGTTTAGAAGCGACGAGGGAACATCGTTTTGGCAAATGTATTAGCGGGAAATTCAAGAGAAAAGAAGCAGATACACAAAGAGCGTAGTTTAAGCGCGTCGGATAGCACAGGCTCCATTGAGTACGCGAAGAAATCTCGAAGATAGGGTTCACGATGGATTTACGGCGTGACGGTCGCTGGCGAAGCGTGATATTTGCACCTTTAAAACGGGTAATCCACGGGTTCTTCACGGCTGATTACTTGGCCGTACGGCGGAGAATCGGATGGTTTTCTTGGTTGCTCGAGTAGCGTTCCAGATTGTGCGCATTTCGCGATATTAGAGGAAAAGTAATGGCACTGAGTGGCAACGCGGAAGGAGGCTGCCTCCTCTGGCTAAAAGTACCACGGCAAGAGGTTGGATCAACAGCTCGAAAGATGAGAAGAAGTGGTTAACGTGCAGCTTAACCCTCCCCGAGCCACGTAATGAATAACAACGGCACGAAGTGTTTGCCACGGGCAACAAGGAAGAACTTTCCAGCAAACTCTCTCTCTCTCTCTCTCTCTTTCTCCTCTGTTTACAAGGTTTAATTAGGGTGTTTCAATTGGGACAAGCGCGATGCCCACTACAACGCAATGTGTAGAATAATTCGTTTAATAATACGCTTTGCGCTTTGACCCTCGGCTTTTCATAGTACGAAAATGCTCTGCTACGGTACTGTAACCAGCTAATGGAACTCAGGAAACTAAGGAACTATAATTATTGCACATTGATCGTCGAATATTTTGGGATATCGATGGGAAAGTTTTTTGCTTTGGCACGTAGAATAACGATTATTTTTGTATTGTACGAACTACGTGAATAGGTTGTTTAAAGCAGTAAGGTACAGGTTCGCCACCTGTATAAGCTTTTGGTCTCTTTGCGATGATTGTGAGCAAGCAACGCAAAAATAAACTTCAAAAGATTCTTTGTTTACCATATGTATGCAATAAATATATTTGAACGTGGTAGGTACGCGGCTAAGAACACGAAGCAACTTTTATCGCTGGATTTTTCACATATGTTCATTAACAAAACTGCGTATCACGAAGGTAGCAATTATGACGTAAATTTATCAAGTAACAAAAATACATTTAGCTTGATAATTGTAAAGGAAATTCAGCTTCGTACAACGCGAATTTTTATAACGTTCTTCGTCGAGCGCGTATTAAACGTTCGTGGATCTTGGCGCATATGTGTACGCAGATGTTTGCAGGTCTGAAATATAGTTAACGATAATCGTGTTGTCATATTCGATCGATGTTTTACTTGTGGTTCTTCGGATAGGCAATGAAACTCTGGTACAAGCAGTTCGAATCTTGAAAATCGTGTAACTTTACGCGCGATATAATTCACCTGCACAACAGTTTCGAGTTACAACGATGATCGTTTGATTTTGTTTCTCAATGTTATCCTATAGAATTAACAAGCGCAGGTATGATATGATACGAAGGTATGAAGTTTACGATGTTATACATATTTGGCAGTTTCTATGAGTCTTTTTTTGCTATATCATGCAAAGGTTATAACGTATCTTATCGAACAAACGCATACCTGATACTGGTCATTATGAAATTAATATCGAAGAATTACCCTACGAAATACGTTCTCCTATGTGTCCGATAAAAAGTAAAAATATAGAAAAACCAATAATCTCAGTCTGAAAAGAGAGCAAGTGCCATAAACGTTATTCTATGTTCCGTGTGTAAAAGAACGTTGTTATAAATTATGCAGAAGTATGGATATTTAATATTTTTGCTATAGAGAAATTCACTGGTTTGCCTTTGGTGATCGAGCCGATACTTCAAAGAACGGATACTTTGTGCAATTTTAATGGTTCATTTCACTGTATCGTATGTGAGAGGCATATGTAATATTTACATGGCACGATATGGTGTACTTGCAATAAAATCAGTTCGACAGTCTCGCTTTTGCACACTTTATATTCGTGGATAAAGATACTGACGAAACTAGAATGGACTTGCAAAGCGTACAGTGGAAAGTTGCCAACTTCTTTACCAAATAGGTTACAGGGGGTAAGAAATTCCGCTAACTTAAGATCATTTGAACTCTCGTGTGTAAAATTCAACGAGACGTTTCACGTGAAAGAAATTTTAATGCGCAATTTGTTTCGAGAGAAAGTCAAGTGTCTCGGTGAAAATACATATGCATATGGAAACTAGGACGGTCCTTTAATCGTATACAAAATAAGTTTACCCTGTTCACCTTGCTTTATATGAAATTTCTTCGCCAACAATTTCGCGCAAAATATTTTCAAACGATCTTGCGACCAATTACAGCTTTCAACAGAAATTCTTAATACGCGACATATGACGCGACTTTTTAGCGAAACGTTTCCCGTATATCTTATAAAGCTATTTTTATAAATTTTACGTTGTCAAATCATGCTATGAATTGTGCCAGAGCACTAGAAAATAAAATTACAATATCTCGAAATACGTATTTGTTATATCTGTGCTAACCGTTATAGTTACTCTCGCACGAGAGTAAAACGCACGAAAATTCTTTTCTTCGCAGAAAGATCAAAGGCAGATCGAAACGCCGAATCGTTTGTATGTTCTAGAAAATTAGTAGTTTTCTTGGCAAGATATTTTTTATCTTTTTGCTCAAAGATATCCAAAGTATACAAACTAAAGTTATAACATTTGATAACTGAAACGAATCTGAAATATTTAGATCCCATTTCTTCGACTATATTCGTGCAAATATGAAATTGTATAAACATCCTTAGTCAAGAGATAACGATAATAGTTAACGATTGTGCAAAGTTGCGTGGCAAGTGGCAGAAGCGTAATTAACTATGTTACCGATGCGTCCGCCTGAAAGTGTTAATTTTCCAACAAATATTTTAATGAGTAAAGTTGGCGACTCGATGGTTTAGCGTATTATTTTAAAGGAATCCGTACGCGAATTGGAAACAAGTGCTTGAACACGAATCTACAAATTTTACTGATAAACCGGTGAGAGTGACAAGGTGAGTGGAGGTGAGCGGAGGTGAGCGGAGAACAGGGCACCCGGTTCGAAACTCAAAGCCAAGTTTCTTTAACGATGAAACCAACGAAAGCAGTACCTGCTAGCATTATAATCTGTTCGTGAGTGCAGTCGAGCAGCAATACATCGTTGAATCTTTGCGCGTCTACGAGCCTCTATACACGCACAGCACAGCGAATTATCTAGATGGCGAAAAGCGCTGGAAGAAGTAGTTTGTTTCTCCATTGGCATAATACGTTATGGCGAATAACATGTTATTATCGGAACCTATGATCGAATCGTTTTGTCATAAACGAAGATTCCAAGAGAAAAACACGAACGAGAAAATACTTTTCTCCATTTTCTTCGTTTCAATGTCACCTTACGATTAAACAAGACAATTTCAATATGGCATATAGATTGGAAGAGAAAACAACCTATTAGGTTCAAAGATGTTCAAAACCAATTGATAAATTGACAAAGCATTAAAATGATATGGAAGCCAAATGTATAATAATCGAGCGATATTTTAATATCTTCGATATTCTAATATTACGATGTAACATATTTTAAAAGTCTCGAAGAGAATAAAAGAAGCACGAGTTTATCTCGAAAATCATATATAAAGACAATTTTGTAATATCAATGTTAAAGCTACTTCGCTGTAATAAGTAGGAAATACGACTTGCCATGTTCTTCCTCTGTAGAGCATAATCGTATACGGTAATATGGTAAATGAGAGCAAAAATAAAAATATGAGCCGCTCGAAGGGCAAAACGATTATCTCCGTTTCACGAACTTTTTTTAAATTTTGCCATCGATAAAGTCCAGCGGTAATTTTAGCATCGGTAAAATCCATCAACGTACAAACCGTGTCATAAAATTTTAGCGTTCTTATAATAGATTATCGACTCCCTACAACTTTGATTTCTGTAACTTCTCGTTCACATGATACGAGTTTAACTTTCATTGTCTACCATGCTATATGTTGAAAGAGAATTAGTGGCAGACTATACCCTGCACGTTTACCCTGACATTTCTCAGTCTGTGTTTTTCTTACTTAATTATTTATCGTTTTATTATAAGTAATTATCGTTTATCGTTATTTATAAGCAATTTTCATATAAAACACAAGCAATAATTAAGTATTTGAACGATCGAAAAATAGAAGTAAATCTTATTCGACTATCACAAAAGTACGAACAGACGATAATTTCCCTCGAAAACAGTTATAATATATATAAGATATAAAACTTTATGGATATCAATAATTGCGTGAAATTGATTGTAACGTGTTCGCATCTAGTATAATATTTACATAACGACTTGATCGATTTACGGGTTACCGTACTTATACCGTGAAAGTTGCGGTTGGAAAATTACCGCTTGGAAAGCAACCAACTCGCATATACCATACGCGATATACGTATGTAGGTGTTAACAACGCATTAAATGAGTTAGGAACATTTATCGGTACCTGTCGAATTATATCGCGACTAGTTACAACAATTATCGATTGCGCGAAAATTATCCGAATAGAAGAATTTCAAGTATAATTTAAATGTCTTCGAGTCAGATTTATTTAAGTTAGACATTTCAGACTTTTATACGAAGTGTCGCTAGCTTTAATTAAACATATCTCACGAGTTGTTCATTTTTTATAACATTTTACCTCAACATCCTTCGACGTAGAACGTTCCGAAGAATCCACATATGTAAAAAAATATATATCGTTTCGTTAAAAAGAACAAAGTTCGTCTTCGTATGTGGTCTATTCCTCTGATAAAAAAGCTAATCACGTCAAATTATGTTCCCCCTCGGAACGATCCAAATTTTATTCGAAATATATCTCGTTAAATCATTGTTTGCGCGATAACCAAAGTGGCTGCAATTACGTGACCCACCCTGTATACGATGTATACGATGGGTTCGCTCGTAGTTGCATCTGATTATCGTCAACAGCACAATAGCAATGTCGTCTTTGGTCTCGTTTTGATCAGGAAAATCGCATCAATGCGTTATTGGAATCTTTGTTCACGGAAGATTTCAAATAAAGATTAATAAATGTCGTTGCGACATTAATGACGCGAAAATACGAAAGCGAAAGCGGAAGCGGACCTCACTGTGGGGTTACCGGGTAACTGGAAATACTTTTGAAAGAAATTTCTTTGACGAGTATGAGCTGATTATTACTACGATCATCGAACGATATTGCACATACTTGTACGAAAGAATATGAAAACTTAGATTTCGAAAATTCAGAACGATGATTAAATTCTCGATAATTTATGGTTCGGTGCGCGTTTATGTGCACGCTACTGTTCTTTCTGGCCTACTAAACAAGCAACTTGATAATTTATTGGAACGTTTCGATTATTAGCACTGTTATTTGAAAAATGAAAACGAATAGAGCGAAGACGGTTGAATAAAACATTAGAAAAATGATTTCACGAAATTGTAGTTTGTCACGATGAGGTAAAATTAAATAAACTGCAATAACGGAGATGTTAGAGAGCCGCGTTGACTCGGTCGACTGGGGTTCGGATTCGTGGCCAAAGGGCTCACGGCACGGTTCAAGATCCGGTTGATTATCGGCCGGCATTTCTGCAACTCGATTTATTCGCAATTACGTTGTGCTTATTTCAGCGTGGTTCTGGTGGTTCGGAACCCATCTAAAGCTGTAGCTCGCACATGTTTAACCATTTACAAACTCGTCTTTACTCGCTCCGCGTGTGAACGTTTACATTCTTAACTGGCATACTTAAAGAGACTAAAACCTCCAGCAAAAATGAAAGTATGCACGTACAAGTTGCAAAAAGTAGTCTCAAATAATCCTGACAGTCGATGCGACTTTAGATAATATAAAAGAAACTAAGATATTCGCCATACTGACGATGACATCTTTTATCAATTATCGTATTCTATACGGTTAATGAATTGAATATCAATAAATTCCATCACTGACAAATCGGTAGTGCTTTACGATCGCTCGATCAACCAGAAGAGAAAGTAAAATTTTGTTCCGTGTTGTATGACACGTAGTTGACTCGAACCAAACGTTGTTGGAACAAACGAGTAATAATTATTTATCGCCATTCGAATTACAATTATATTACTTGCTTTTCTATCCGTTGATATTAAGCACAACTACCCCCCTCGACGATGAGAAGGCGGTGTTTAATTCTCCCTATTCCTTACAAACCAAACTAAATCTACGCGAACTGTGCAAGATCGAGCTGCGAAATTAACGTCGAATCAGGAAACAGCCAATGGGAGTCTCGTCAAAAAGTTCGATCTCACATTCGATGATTACACCAGTCCCGTTACGTAGACGATTTATTAAGCTGCTGCGGCAAGGTTGCTCGAATCTCGGTCTATTTCTTATCATACAAATCGTACAGTTTCACGGAAAGCAGTTTAAGCGATGTACACGACATGACGTGGACGATTTCACGAGGAAGATAAAGTTCTATAAGTAGTTGGTCCGTCGTAGCCAGCACGCAGACGATTTCGTAGCTCGAATAAGGCTCGCATTTCCGAAGAAGGAACCGACTAAAAGGAGGAGAAAAAGAAAGAGAGCGAGAGAGGGAGAGAGAGAAAGAGCAGAAGACTCGTAGAATTATATTGCCGTAGATAGGATGCAAGAGACCGCCGCATCTCGAGAATACCAATTTGATTTCGCTAGAAACGCCGGAAACGCAGCCGGAAGCTCGTAAAGTATACAAGCAACGTGGTCAACGAACCTTACGTCTTGCCGCTGCAGACTACCGGAAGTACTGTCCGTTACGAAAGGGTCGAGCCGGAGGCGAAGGTACTTAAGGAACGAACGATGACGCATCCCGAGTCCTTTTTCAGCCACTGATGTGGTCGTAAGAAGGATCGTGCACGTTGCTCGACTTTTTGTCCCGACTCGAGCATTTTACTAGTATTCGCTAATGAATGCTGACCTTATTACCAACTTATACAAGGTTCCCTTTGTCTACCAAGTAATAGTTTGGTCGATTTTGGAATTCAGCAACTTTTGTGCTCGTTGGTTCGATTAGTTGTAATTTGAGAGTAATTAATACAGAGTTAGTTTAGTTCCGAACTTACAAGTTTGATTATTATTGGCAAATGTTACAACATCGAATTGCTTGCGCGAGAGCCTTTCACAAGTCAGACTATAAATTAACTTCACTTTTTGTCAATTTTGTTACACGAAAAAAAGCCAATCGACGCATATAATACTACGAGGTGTCGAGAGACAAACGACCCGATTCCGCAAGTCCATTTATTGCACAGAAATGACATAAACAATAGCAAATTTTAAGGTATACGTTTGAACGAATAGAATCGTTCAAAATGGTCCCTGAACGGCTCATATTATAACGATATAATGGATTTTGTAATACATACACTTTCGAGAGTAGAAATTTTGTTTAAGAATAAATATATCTTCATAATTGCGTGACACTCGCTTTAGTGAATTTTTCATCGGTATATGTTTGAAACGTTACTTTACGTTAACTTTACGTTAAACGGAAAATAAGCGTGCATGTATATTTCTGTTCAGCAACCAACCTCGGCCCCTGTTCCTCGAGAAACACGTACAACCGCAATTTTTCTCGAGCTTCGTTAACAAACGTTGATTCGTAGTATTTGTCGAGGAGCAAATCACTCGAAATTTTTCATTTCCGTAACATTCGTATTTTTGGCTCGTAAGATGCGTGGCAAATAAATATCCTGAATTGAGTTTACCCAATTGAATCGCATCCGGCCCGGTTATGCGATCGTTCGTAAGTCTAAAAGCAAATATCAGGTAATTTGGTTAAATTTCTCTCGGGTCTGGTCGTTCGTTTAAAGATAAAAATAAGGACGTTGGCGGCAAATGTTTGACCAAAAATCGTGTTACGCGTGTACGGGTCGTTAACTTTATTCGCTTCGAATATCTTGCTCTCTAGCCATAACAAAATCATTAGCGTTGCATCGCAGCCCCCTTTATGGGATAGAATTCTGCAAAATGAAACCAAGCATTTAGTCAAACGATGTTCAAACGTTGATACGTCCAAGATCCTCATTACCTATCGAGTCGTCTATTAACCCGACGGTGTTATACCCTGAGCTTCGTAAACGATAAATTTCAAATGTTCTCTCCACGCAGCTATAACGTTGTGACATCATTCGTTACATAGGGTGTACCTTAAGAACGGAAATTTCTATCTGTATAAATAACGTCGAAACGGCGCGTGCGGAGAATTTAGATCAACGATCCGAAGGAGCCATGCAACCGGACCTTTTCGTCGCATCCATTTTCCACCGAGAGTTCGATTTAAATGCTTCCTCGGTATACTTAAAACCACATTCGTAACGTTTCGCTGAAACTCGTTACACGCGATAGACAGAAGTAAGTCATTTACATTAGTGAAACAGAAAATCGGTTTCCACTTTAACGGGATTGATTTGCAGTTTGATGTTGGTCGAGCATTTTTAAATCGTTTCGTTTAACGCTAGGTTTACGGGCGTTTCGTCTATACCACCTATCTCTACGAGCACCCGTCAAATTGACGGGTAAACGTGGTGGCACCATTTAGCGTTGCGTGAAATGGTCGACTAAAATCGTGTCTTACGTTTCTTTCTTACCTACGTTAACGTAATAATACAAACGCGATTAAACGTAATCGTTTTTTATCGAAATGATTCAATTTTTATGACCAATTTCAACGGAAGAATCAACGGAAACTTAAAAATGAAAAAACTCACGGCTCAATTAGGAATGGGAGGAAGTTAGCCCGTGGAAGTGAACAAAGTATCGATTATGATTCGATAATTCTTTACGATCTGCCAATAGTAAGAATGGTACGTGTTTATGCCAGCAGAATTAACTGAATCGCGTTTAATTAAGGTACGTCTCCCAGCAACGTCGATAACTCGATGACTCGACGGAAAATGTTTTCAAATTCCAATTATTGGATCTCGTTGAAGTTCTGTTTACGAGCACACGCTTAACATTATGTACTCGAATTCGTGTATAATCTGCGACTTCATAGACATATCCAACCTCCGTGATTGTAATTTCCCGTAAATGCTCTTAAACCACTTAATTTGTGGCTTTTCACTTTTCGAACAGCAGTTGTAACATAGAGACGTTATTGTATCATTTTAGTCAGTTTGTTCTCTATTGCGATAACTCGCGTCTATGTTATTTAAGCCGCTTTCGAACGAATTAAACTTTGAACGAATTCTCGAAGAGAGAAGATATAAAATTTGAGAATTTTCTGCATAATTTTTTAATTATACGCGAATGAGAGATCGTAATCGAAATACTCGAATCGACGGTAAAACGAAAACAATCGAAACGATCTCTCGGTAGATGGTTAAAAATAGTCAGATAGAAATCGCGCGTCTAAATATATTTTCTCGATCAAAGACCAATTAATCAAACGTAGCAAAGCTTTTACGATTAGTAATGATACCGAATTGCGATAGAATATATATAATAATTTAGCCACAGTGACCGATATACATAGTTACCGTGAACATTTAGACCACTTAAAAGCACGATTAGAGAGCTGCGAACGATTTATGGAAGATTAGTGAACTAACTTTTTAACTTACGTATCGTCGTAGTACGTGTAAAACGCGTTTGTTAATTTATACGCCGAACGACTTTTCAACGATAACTATTTCTTCTTCTATCGTGTCACGAACACCGAATTCGAATAAATTCATATTCTAAATAAAAAGAAATCATCTTGTACAGATCGGTGTGATAAATTATATTATATATTGTATTATTATTATATTATATTATATGTATTATTATTATATATTGTATTATTACGAAACATCTTTTTCAAACCGTTAAGTACCACGCTTTACAAACACTTCAAGTACACTTATATAATGAGCGATTGAAAGGAAAGTTTCTTTTATAATTTGACAAACTTTGATTCTGATGGTTAAAAAAGATACACATACATATATGTATGGGAATACGATGAAACTATTTATTAGATGACAGGTATCTGTGGATTTACAAAATATTAAAATGTGCAAAAATGTCCACAATACGCACAATGTACAGAAACATAGGCAGAAAATATGCAAAATAGAGCACTCGTATTACCGATATTTGGAAAACGAGTCCAAAATTTAAATCTAATTTAATTCTTAGTCATATTCGGCGTTGCCTAATTCTACTACCTTCCACAAACGTATGATATTTATCTTACGATATTGGAGCGCGTTGTTCATACTTTTACGTTACTTTTACAGTACGGAAGAGTCATTATATTTATAATAACATGCATATCGTAACCCACATATACGACGCGAACAAAAAAGGTAAAGAGAGCGCAGCATGGAACACGTTTACGACTGCGACTATAAAATAAGTTTTCATACTATGCAACGTTCTTCTGTATAAATTATCAATGTAAACCCTTCGCGTGGCCGGTTTTTCCATGTGAAGTTTGAAAACTTTTTAGCTAATCGAATTGGTCGTTCTGGAAAGAGCATCGTGTGCGTTTATAGGGTAAAAATGAAAGAGTCGGGGCAAGGGTGCGGATACGAGGGCCGAGGGAATTAAAAGAACGAAACGGTATGGAGAAAGAAGGGAGAGCGGACGTATTGGTGAAAGGGCGTATACGAGGTTTCATTTCCGAGAAGGGCTGTAAAGATTGTTCGCGTGCAACCTTTTATATTATAGAGAGTTACGTATTTCTCGCAAACTCGCCACTATATTGCTCCATAATAATAAGGTTAATGCCTTGCAAATTAAGCAGAGAAGCGAAAGGTCTTTTACGTGGCTTTACGTCCGTTTAAACTGCCGAAACCCGATGTTTGTCGACGATGCACGATTAGCGCGATATCGCATCGAGGCGATGCTCGTTTAATTTTAGCCAAACGGGATTCGTAGATTACGATATACACAGATACGTAGATATATCCTATATGTGTTGAATTTGTAAATTTTATTGGATTCGTAAACGCGCAACTTTGTTCAGTTTCTCTGGCGTTAAATTAAATTTGTTCCTTATTAGAAATTCTTGCAGCGAGTATTTACCAGATATAGAGCTTCTAAGTAACAATCGTTAAACAGTGGTTTCGAATTTTATCGTATAATTTAAACGTTTAACGTAGAACTATTTTGTCGTGTCCAAATTAAATGTTCAATATGTTGAGAATTAGGTGAAAAAGTGGTGTTCAACGACGGGTTAAAAGATCGTTTACTAAAAAAGATTATAATAAAACGTTCGAATGTCATTTGACTAGTCAACGTTACGTATGAATATGTATTAATGAAGCGCAACTGATTCATCGTACACGAGCGACAAATCACTCCTGTAAAGAGATGGGAATAGGGTTTGCTACAGAACGAGATTCTCACGGCTTGTCAGACTTGATTAAGATATTGCGAATTACATCCGTATATCGCTGTGTAACGTTCGCGTGACATAATCGTTGTAATAGCTGTTCCGGATACGACTGATAAGTGCGTGATACACTCTCCTTTCGATAGAAATTCATACGCGTATAGAAGATGATCGGCGAGAACGAATAGACGATTGTTCATTTCCCCGCTAAATCTTAACTTGCTGTGTATCAAGTGTACCAGCTACCTTCAATCGTTACGTATAATATTAGTTATTTGTTTTGTCGCTCTGTGATACAATCGATTCTATACACTACGGTTTGGTTTTTCTATGAAAAAAAGTCACTGTTAAGAATTTTATTCTTTCATTTTAACCTTTCACTGCTTGCAATTTCACTCTCCGATTTCACTGTTTTACTTTAAAAATATTACGCTTTTTGATATATATATATAAAAAAAAAAATAAATAAATAAAAGCGATACAAGTACGAGTAAATTTTTGAAACAAAGTTCGCTGTGTGATAAATATTTCTCAGATAGAGATTTATTTGGGTATAATATTGTTTTGTATTTTTTCCGTAGTAATGATAGCAAATAAATCAATAACGGAAATGAAAGCAATTTATCACGATGAAATTGATCTAGCGTCATGTCACTCGTACAAATTGTCATAATACGATATCACGGTGAAAAAAGAATTATTGGCGAAAACCAGAGAAAAGAATATACTCTTCGTGTTTTAATAGAAATTAATAAAAGTGGAAAAAATTAAAGGATCGGGCGTTACTTACCGACCACTTGTAGGTAACCAGTTTGACTTTTCATTGGATCCGTATTAATCTGACACATGTACCATCCCCTGTCAGATTCTTTTACCTCTCGTATGTGGAGAAACCACGTGCGATGATCGCTGTGAGAAACGGCTATTCGATGGTTTTTCGTGATAACGTGACTAGCTATCGTTAATATCGTTTGGGTATCTACCCGCAGCCATGCTACCTGTAACAAATTGAAAGTTTTCGCTACAGTATCCAACAGGATAATCGTATTTCTAATTTTCAATTTAACATCGCGAATAAGCTGTATAATAGATGTGTTTTACGCCATATTATCCAACTTATATATAGTTCTTTAATCACACAATGCTATAGAAATGTTGAAACGCTTGTGACGTAAAAAGGTATTTCGGATATTTGCGCATCTATGCGAAATTTCAAGTAACAACGATGCACGAAAATATAACACGAAAAACAATAAATATAACTATCTAATTTTGTGAAATGCCACGCGATACGATAAATGTAACCAGGTATTTAATTCCGATCTCCAACAAAAATTGATAAATTAAACAAGACATTTCAATTAAATTTTGACATTTTTACGTAATTACTTTTCGTTAAACTGCGAATGTTTGTAATTGATGGAATATTTAATTGCACAAAAGTGTAGAGAATGCGCATAATATGCGGAAAATGTACAGAATTTCAATAACGAAGTTCGAGATTTAGAAAAAATATAAATTTAGATAAACATCGATACGATACATTAAAAATTCCATTGTATTTTTTACCAACACCGTCATATCTATAAACCATAGATCCATAGATAACGTCACAGTTACTTTAAATATATAGGTAAGTATTTCTACACCTGCGTTCTAATCTAATCTAATAATCTAATGTAATACGTCGAGAATCCTATGTTATATCTTTTCCGTCGCTAATATATCGATTTCATAAGCGGTAATTTGAGAAGAACGTGATTCTAGAACGTGTCCCTCGATACGTTTTCGGTCGAAGGAGCTTCCGGTAGACTCGCGGTCTAGTCAGGCGAAAAAAATTGCAGCACCAAAGAAAAGTAAATATTCTGCCTGTTGGCTGCACTTTGGCGCTGGTCGGCAAAGAAACGGCGAAAAAGAAGAGAGGGGCGGGGAATGGGAACGCTAAAAAGACTACGCGCGAGCGCATGCAGCTGCGAAAGCGTAACCGTTGGCTCGCAGTAAATCAACCTGTTAAGAAAATGTGATCTGTTTGTAAAAAAGCGCAAGATACGGGAAGACCATTCACAACGGGGACCAACACCCCGTTGAAGTTATATTCCGGCTGCGAAGCGTCGAACCGTCCGTACGCGTACCTGTATTTTCGATTCACCCCTTTGTGCTACGATTACCAACATGTGATCACGCTTATTTCCACGCTTATGTGCACACGAGCTTTACTATTGGCTCGGGCAATATTTTCGTTTACGGCGCGTTCATTCGCCTTCAAAGGCGAAGGATAATGGAATTGCTGTTTCGTCGGGTAAACATTTATCCGGCGGTATATCTCTTGGTCCTGTAATTTTTACAGCGACGTGCCTCTGACTTTTGCCTATGGCATGCAACTGCGACGCTCGCCAACTCTTTCTGTTTTCCTCCGGAAATATCGCGGCTTTCTTATCTCCGGAGTAACGTTTGTTCGAGAATGAGCCGTTTCTATGGTAATTTTGCGAATATCAAATAGTCACAATTTTTTAGAAGCGGCTTAGTAACGAGTACTGTATATTCCGTGTCACGCGAGTACTTACAATCATTTAAGTACAAGTTTTACAAATCCTGTTAAGTAAATATAATTATCGTTGATCGACAGATTTTGTAGCAGATGCCTATGAAAATACGTAGAATATAAAGAAAGACGTTAAACGGTAATCTGCAGCGTATATGTTCGTTCCTTGCCTTGCATTTGTAAGATTTACAAAAATCGAAATTAGAATACTTTTTAAACGAATTACCTTCGGACTGAAATACGTAATACGCACGAGTGGAAAGTTGGCTAACGGAACAGTTCCGTGATCTATAGATTCGGACGATCGGCCAACGATTCGGTTATACATACTATAAACCAAATAGATCCGAATTTGGCAAATTTTCGAACCTCGGTGATCAAGTACTCGCTTTGGTACTTTTTTTACGAAGAAAGAAAAAAGAAACGCATCGATCGATATTGGTATACAAACATTAGTATATAAACATAGATCCTCTTTAAATTAAGCTGCGTGTATATCTCTTCGCGTACATCTCGTACACGGCTTAATTTAAAGAAAGAAGAAAAACAGAGGTCAACGTTAAACGTTTCCACCGCCATAGCAACCGCATGATACCATAATACCGTACGACGCACTACTCGAAACCGCTCAATTTTGCCTCGTAAAATTTTCCATCATCTATCATTTTGAAGCTATGGCTTGGCCCAGTTGTGAGAAACGCTGTATATTTGACTGCGTTGAAAGAGAATTATTTATTTTAAATTTCTGCTGAATAATGGAATGCTGAATTCATTATCTGGACAATTATTGCTCTTAGTCGGACATTAATTGCAGCAATTGAATGGAACATCCGTAAATGGTCAATAAAGAAAGGTATCGTTCTTCGATAAAACAGTATTAGCCCTCGTGTATCGACAAAGAGTCTGCAGACACTATTGGTCTTTAACTGGAACGTTCTGTTCCATCTGTTTCATTCAGTGGACACAGTATCGTTCAATTATCATTTCTGCTGGTACTTAACAAAATCGTTTAACACGATCATTGTTAATCGAACGTTCATCGTTTATTGTACGTTAATTGCTAAATAATTTTCATGCGAAATTAATTTTTATCGTGTGAATTATTACGACGAGTCCTTTCAAAATTTTGCGATCCATTTAATAAATTTTCCATTTATTAGGATTTAGCGAATAAATATCTTGACTTTAAAAAATTGTTAATTATATGGATATACGAAACAGGTTACGCTTATCGATAACATTTATCCTGAAACGACATCTAATTACACGACGAATTAATAAAAAGTGGGTGATATTCATGTTGGAACGCAAGTAACTTTATTAAAAAGAATCGATAGTTTCAAATTAGCTTCGAATAAATTGCAAATAACGTCTAACGATAATAAGATTTTTAATAAATGGAAAATCTCCTTTTAGCTTTGGATAAACGTGCGAGATTCGCAACGGTAATCTTAAACGTGACGAATAATACTAAACGTTCAAAGAGACTATTCCGTGTCGAATATTGCGCGAATACTTTATCCCGAATATCTTTAAATACGTGTTGAAAGTTTCATCGATCGAACGAAGCAAACAAGGCGAGCAAAGCAAATCGATTTTAATTTTTCATTTTATTTGTTTATATCCGTCGAAGAGCAAATTTTATTTCTATAACCGAAGTTTATATAATAGTTCGCTAATAAGTACAATAGGAGTTTGCGTTCAGATAAGTAGATTCAATTGGCAGAAGCACAGTTAATCAAGCATTAATTAGAATTTCCTAATAAATAGAGATTAGATAAATGGAATTCTATCGTATCTCTGGTGCTTTTGCTCGGTATGTTCGTTTATTATGATTCTACGCGAAGTACTTGAAATATTCATTTACGAAATTATCGTTTAAGAATTACTTTTTATTAAACCTATTGGAAATAAAATCTATTTAAAAGCTTAAAAAATTGTTACGTATCTTCAAAGATAAACCTAATAAAGATAATACATCTCCACCCGTTGTGTCGACATTTTGTGCTTCTACATGAAATATTTAACGCTTCGATACGGGGCTCCTATTTCGTTCGAATTGTACATTTACTCGATAACGCTTGTAATAACGCGTGTCATTCACTTAATTCGTTTCTTGACTCGTCGATGTAAAATCGAAATATCGATGTATTCGAAGTGTCGTTTCATTTTGAGAGTGAATTTGTCGTCGATTCGCTATTCGTAAAACCTGTCATTCTCGATATATACGTACAATTTTTATAGTAACAGGCATTAAAGGTTCAAGATATTCGATAGTTGTTGCGCATATGGCGAAAATCTGTTTTGCACGATAGCATACCTGGATGAAGAGCTATTAAACTAGCGAAATAAACATTCGGCTTCTCGTCGCTCGACTTCAACAGTGTGTGCGTTATTCGCGGAGGCGAAGACCGCGTCGGAAAGAGGCTGCAGCAAGTGGCGAGCATTAAAAATAACAATGACGCATAGTTGTGGAAGGGTGGAGGACGGTGGAGGACGGTTGTCTCCGTAAATTACAGAAATTCGCAAGAGAAGCCGTAAATACTTGGTTATCATACTTGGCGGAAGCATGGAGGGGTATTATACCTACATTCGCGTACATCGTGGCCAGAGATGGCGCCAAGCGTGGATATGGCTTCACCGTTTCCATTCATCGGACTGGATATCAAATGCAATAGTTCATGCCGCGCTTCCGACTAGGTGGTCGACCAGTCCTCGACCTCTACCTCCTAATCCAGCCACCCACCGTTTCACACCGGTCTCTGGCAGATTTACAGGCGGAGAGGTTTGATATCTGCATCCGAGAGTCCTGGACTAGTTCCACCTGTCCTGGATCTCTGTATACTTTCCGTCAACTTGCGCTTCCGTGAGGGCACCTTTCAAGATGAATCAGCCGAATAAGTCCCACCACTAATCGGACGGATCTTTCGCTCCGTGTTTTCGTTTCTATAACGTGCCGTGGTACGTTTGACGAACGATGTTCTGTTCGACTTTGTCGAAGCGCGGTATCTTGACGCGTAAATAAGCAAGCGAGTAACGATACCAACGGTACAGTTTCGAGATCACTCTTTCTAGGGCAGGTTGTTATTTAACACCGAGTTATTTAATATTTCTTACTATTACTAGAAACGTACAGGTGTCGCTGGTGAAATTAATGCTAACTTTTATCGAATTTATGTGACAATATTCTCTTGTTCATATGTTTATGATACCGCTTTAATCCCAGTTATTCGCGTATGCTATACTTAGTTAAAAAGCTTAGTTTAGTTAGTAAAAATACTTAGTTCTATTATAGTTCTAGCGATAGCAGCGTTTTCGATAATACGCTTCCACCAGTGTTCGATTCGCTTATTATACGAATTTTCATACACGTAAATATATTTTAAGGTAAACGCTGCTCGAAATTAATTTTATATTCGTACAACGTACGTACGACGAAGAAGGAAGAATAAGAAGAGAAAATTCTCTGTCAGAACATAGTTAGGACATACAGGACAAGTTTCTGAACTTTCGTAACGTTTACAACTTTAAGAGAATGACGTACCTTCGTTACCAGATTATAACTTAGACATTGTCTAAAATCTGTTTTAATATAGATATTCAATACGTGCAGATGCCATAGCTGCATAAATTCGATTTTGCAACTCGCACGAAATATTAATCCTTAACCCATAGACATTCTCGTATTTTTAATTTCGTCACGGACAATTGCGATCCTTTAAATTCCTTGATATTCTATTTATCGAATCACCGTGTCATAAAAATTAATTTAACTGTTCTATTTGCGGAGTTTATTTGTTTACCATAGAAGACACACAAATACCGAAGCTTATAATAATATGCTCGATAACATCGTGGCGGTGAAATAAGAATTCGAACTCTGTTCACGAATGATCTCACGGATTTTTCGTAATTTTCGTTTACATCGTTACATTTGTAAAATAATTTTCTCTATAATATAATACGATACGTAACATCTGACAAGTATTGCGAAATAAATATCGTTAACACTCGACCATTTCTTGGCTTATTACACCGATGAAATATAGGGGCAATGCGTGGCTGTTATACCCCGGGACAGCCTCCATACAGGTTCGTAATGTAAGACACCGGATAGAATAAAATTTGTTAAAGGTTCGCGGTAAACGTAGCGAATAACGAGCGTTCTAATACAATGTTAATGATCGACTGTGTAGGCACTAAAATTAACCGAGATGCGCCGTTCGTTCGTATCGAAGATCTTTGATTCTGCCAGTTACATCGTTTACCATTTCAACTACTCATTTCCACGGGACACAGAAGCGTGTCGTAGCCGACGACTTCCACTCCGCGAGTCTTTCGAGCTTTCTCGGCGTCCGGAACACAGATCACGAGACATTCGCCTCAATTTCCACTTCTCAATTTCCGTTTCTAGTTCGAACTTCTTGGCAGGTCACTTGGCCGTCGATAGATAAGTAACAGCGGTGGAAGACAAGAGCCAACTTCGATCGACGGCCAGATCACAGCTTCGAATTTCTGTGCCTTCGTGATTATGCCGTCTCCCTTAACCCTCCAACATCAGGCTAGCTTCGACTAGTAAGACTAATTTTTTGAAAACGTGGCCGACTAGTTTTAGAACTGTGGCTTCGATCGCTTCAACGCGAGTCGTATCTTTTGTTCGAAGGGAATTCGACAAATTCGTGTACCAGGGAATGGAAAATATAAAACATAGATCGAGAATGTGACGTATATCTGGTAAATTCGTACGTTACCGTGAGCAACCTTAAAGGCACCTCGAGTTATCGAAGGCACCTCGAGTTTTCGCGTAGAATCACCCCCTTTCCGCTTGTACCACCAGTTACCAACCACTCTGTATACTGCGTATCGTTACTTCTCGTAAGGATTCGAACCATCTACGACTACTTCGGTAAATGAAAAACGACACTTCCAATAACTAATTGTTTCGTTGTAAAACAAAGTTGATAAAATAATTTCAATCTCGAAGCAACTTTAGAGCATTTATTATCGTACAGTGAACTAGAAAATTATTCGCAAATTCAGGTTAGAAAATTATTGATATATTTTGCAAAAGGTATCGTTCTAGCAAAATTAATATTCGATAGAACAGCCTTTTCGCTTTGTAACTTTAGCATAGTTTTAGTATAATTCGTTGCTTCGTAAGTACAAATCATCGTTTTCTTTATGATATCTATGCAGGTTTCCTTTATGATTCGGTTTGTTCGGAATCTTAATTATCTCTTTCTAAGTAACAAGTATTAAAAAGTCCTTTGTGTCGTTTTGTTATTTAAACAATTTCCAATATATCTTGGAAAATAATTCTGCGCAAATAATTTTGTAACTCGATGTACATATATCGCGCTGCATATCGCTATATACTGTCATAATTATTATTCTTATCGCGTCGTAATTTTCGCTGTGCGACGATTTGTTTCTTTCGTATTCTCGAGTAACGTTTCGAGTGCGAGCTATTCGTTTACATGTCCGTTCGATATGAGTAAGAAAATCGAGTTGACGTTTAAGAATGAAACGTCCTGTGCATCGAAACAGCAGTTTGAGTGGCAGAAACGAATTTTGAATCGAAGCTTTCATCAGACTAGTAAACGTTTCACTTCGTTCCGCCTGTATTGAAATAAAGTTAGCAAAACCCTAACCGCCGAGCGAGCTGTCCCAGCCTTGCCGCCCTCAACTTTTCCAGGGTCGATTCGCGTTCACGGGAACCACTCTTAAGTTGTTCGATAACTATACGGAGCTACTTTGAAACTTGCCGCTGCCGTAACTTCATTAACGACAGGTAAATGCTTCGTATTGCCTGGTTACATTTTCAAATATTAAAAGGAAAACGGAGGGAAAAGGGGGGAAGAAAATATGAAATTTCTCTTCCTTAGATCCTGCGGAGATTAAAATACGTTCTTTTGAATTGACTTTAGTTCATGGAATCGATAATGGTCAAAATAACGCTGACGATAGAATAAAATTTCTGCCGATAAGGGAAAGGCGAAGAAGGAAGTATCCGTTCTAACCTACGTGTAATCTCGCGTACTTTGACAGCTATACGTTGTAATTTATATCAAGCATTAGATCTCTCCAATAGTATATTCTAAATAAACACAGATCTATATACTTCGATGGAAAGGATTGTAAATATGGTAGGAATATTAAAATACGTTTCAGAATAATCGGGAATAATTGGAAACAATTGAAAGTACAATTAAAATATAATAACTTTGAATTTTATAGTCGAGTAAGAAAGATCGAGACAACGCTTATTTTCGCCATGTTGAGATTATGTTAAGATTTTATGACAATTCGTCGAATGAAGCGTTATTGGTTCACTCGTACAACGATACAAGGAAAATAATTCGAACGAACGTTGCTTCGGAAAGAATCGATTTTCCATGAAATTTACAGTTTCTAGAATTATTTCGTATTTCACGTGTTGATACGTTCGATAATGTCGATATGTTCGCTATGTCTGTGATAAACGTAGTTTCTCTTACGTTACGCACGATCAGTTCGATCGTACAAACAGGATCGCTAGAGATCGTAAAACACGAATGAAAATTTGGAGAGCAGTGAAAGGAAGAGTGGTGGCATTCGAAATGTTTGTCGTGCAATTAATCAGAATGGATAATACGCGAGATCCACTGTAACTTGTCATAATGACGAGCATATTAAGTTAATTATGGTCTTCAAAGTAATCTACGGCTGGCAGAGCATTAACCACGATCCCGGGGGAATCTCCCGAAATGTCAGTACGAAATGTCATACAAGTGTGGCGTTGGTAATCCTCGTCACCGCTTATCCTTTGCCTCTTCAACAAACCCCGAGTCAAAGGTTCCTTTACGTATTCCCGTTCCAGTTATGCACAAAACGATGAAGATCAAATAGAGACGACGTACCGATTCATGATCCGAACGTGCGACGTTTACGTTGCGCGAATCGACGTCGAAATCGTAAGGTATTTAGAATATAAGCTGATTAAACGTGTATTATAAAATTGTGATCGCTAAGTAAGTCGTCGAATAAAAGCAGCGAAATTTAACGTTTTATTGTTAGATCGATGAATTTATTGAAACGTGATTACAGAATTTATATCTTATTTCCATCTTTATAACGTAATTATCATAGTTGTCGTAATTTCACTACCGTTAAATTCGTCCAGGTTCGATAACTATTCGGGAATTGGAAAAATTACCGATAAAATGTACAGCTTCGTTAGAATCTCCATTTAGATTCACTATCTGCTGGTAGATTCGGCACCAAAGTTTCCTTCGCATTCTCTCGCTCCAATTGTACACGAAGGAATAGAGATCGAACTTGGTCCGTTATATAAATACTAGCATACTGAAACGTAGAATTCTAGAGGACTACGTTTCAAACAAATTTATTATCCGCGGCTGAAGATCTCCGTACCAAATGATGAACGAACGTTTACTTTGAAATTCATTTCTCGGGACGTGGTTCAAATCAAATATATTTTATGCGTGCAGCACGCTAGATATTCCAACGTACGTGGTACACAATGAATGAAGGTAATTCTTCTCCGAAAGCTAAATAAAAGAGGCAGAGAGGCAAAAATTTTCTGCGCGAACCGTTGTCTCGAAGAAGATCAATTTTTAAGATTTATAGAAGACGCCGTATTCTATCTTTAACATTGCAGACTGTCGTGCGTATTTTCGTGTTCTAGGTAAAAATTACGGAATTACAAGGCGAATGTTTTTAAGCTAAGTGTACGATAGAATATCGAGTACGATAGCAACGATATTGGTTTAGAAACTCTCGTCAATTTTAGCATAAGACTTTTTAAATCTTTTCGAACTGTTTGGTAAAATTAAAAGAAAGAAAGAAAGAAAGAAAAAAAAAGAAAACTACAAAATTTACGTAGAAGCATATTTACCGTATAAAAATTTACCTTACGCTTAAAGAGATGTAGATATATTTAAAATATATTCAAAAAGAATGTATAAGCAAAAGCTCTTTTATTATTACCGTCTTACTATGCGTTATTATGCATAAAACAATGTACCTGTATCGAGCAAAGTAATTTTTCTTCCCTCGGGACATTCGCGTTTTACTTTAAAAAAAATTTCCCGTTAGTTTACTCTTTGTTCGGAAATCTGTTAAAACATATCTTTTACGGTGTTTCTGCATTTAATTCGATCCGTAGTTGCGAATATTTTACTTTTAACACAAGATACATTTCCTGGTCTTTGCGATTGTCGGTAATCACATTTACGATCGATGATGAAACGTTCGCAGGAATGAACACTAAAAATCCAAGTAAATAAGAAAGTGATTCGAGTGCATCGTACGAGCCAATATTCTGTCCAGTTTGTACCGTCTTATGTGCGGTAATGTGCACGTCTTGGATCTACGGCTTAACTGCTATACGTAGGAGGAAAATCGTAAAAAATGTTATCTCGGTAAACGAGATAGTAAAGCACTACCGTCATGTATTTAATGTTTTTGTTATTTTACATCATCTTTATGTCCCCTCTCCCCTTAACTTTACGTCGCGTAATTGCTTCGTTTCTTTGAATAGAAAGAACAGAGAGCAGATAATTTTCGATCGAACCAAACGAAATGACGAAACGGTCACCAGGCTCCAACACGCGACGAGACGATAAGCAAGCTGCTTCGAGTTTTGTATTAAATTTTTTATCACTTTTGTACTAGTGTACCATTCTTTATCATTATTATTTGTCGTTATTCCCGATAACAGATTGTAATTTAACAGCGTATGACATTAAAAACAAAAATTTTGTCCTATAAAAATGAAATGTAGGGCCTGATAGTTTTTGCGATCATCGTACGCCACTTTTGTACCTTAGAAGTCGACGAGCTATGACTTCTATTACGAAAGTACGCATTCTGAACGAGCAAGAAATACGAAGTTGCTTTAGGACGCGGCCATAGATCACGGTTTGTTTGTTGTGGCGTGGTGTGGCGTCGATCGGTTTTGTCGCTGTACGACATGCAGCTAGGCCGTAGCTTGTACAACGAAGAACCAGTACGAAAGACAGGGTTAAATCGCAAAGATTGATAAAATTGCGAGTATACTCTATTATTACTGGTATTAGATCGACGAGAGAGATATAGTTGAAGCGCGATCGTCTTGATTAAATTAATAATCTTCCGTCGCGATGCGCGTACAGGTACGTGTGTGTAGGCATTGGCGTTTTACACCGTATTCGTTAAGTGCTCGCAACGATATAATATTATTTTATCTCTTTATTTGGTATTAAACTGCATCCTTGTTCAGAAGAAAAATTTGCCCCATTCTGGAGAGTTTAATTAACTCGCTTTTATTTCATGTAATAAAATACGCAGACAAGTACATATACTTCTCTTGATGAGATTATCATATTAGAGTTATTTTTCAACCTCCTAGTGTAAAAATTTTACATCAGGTTGCTTATTTAGTTCGTATTTACTACGTACCGCTAAATATCTCTGCCAGCGTAGAAATATCGTTTAACCGTTCGTATCGTTTACATTATTTACGATTTTTTCTATGTAAACACGTATATACATATATCAGTGTAACGACGTTTACGTATTTTAATTTTACTAAATTTTTCTAAATTCTATATTTTACGTAATTGCTTAGCTTTATATGCATTTTCATACAGTGCTCCGTCCCAAGGAACAAAAACGCCAGGTTTTCCGTAGGTAGCTTTATAACGCTCGCGTTTGTAACGCACAAGAAGATGCTAGCTGCGAGTCGCGGCACTTTACCATTAACGACGATTTTACTCATCGCCTGTAACAATGCCCTTTTTATTTTCTTTATTCATCGCGTTCTCGATAAATTTATCGCGAACAAGTTACTCTGAGTTAACTCGGACGAGAACAAAGTGCAGTATAATTGCCTAACACGTGGCAAACGCGTTCAGTGGATAGAAGCTTGTTACGTACACGAAACATCGTGAAATCTTATCGGTACCGTAACGAGACACGATCGTTTTGATTATATTGGCAAAGTTTGAAACGAATCTGAAAATATATATTATACAAGTTATAAAATATTCATCGGAAGCACACGTTTGACACGATCGCCAAATCATTTCAACAGACGATTATTTATTACTTATTATCACTGACTATCGATCGTTGGCAGACACGTGTCGCAGACAGCGCGCATTTGTCTTTCGTGGAAAATCTGTAGACAACGCCAGACAAAATCCGATTCCACACTCCGTGGATGAAAACCTAATCCTGCACTGACGGACAATTGTCCGTAGACGTATATCCGCAGTTAATGGAAAGACATCCAAGGATGGAAAATAAGAGACAACGTCTGGGGATTGTGTTGGAAGAACGTAGCGATCGGACAACACACGCAGTTCGATTTAATCTTTAATCGTTTTTACGCCGACAGATTCCTTTTGCTGTGATTTTCTCTTCTTTTGCCGACCTTTCTTTCGGCAACGATCCTCGCGTTTCTTTTCATTTTTGAGTCAACTTTTTCTAATAAAATTTCGAAATCACTTTTCACCATCCTTACAAAGTTCCTAAATCCCCTTCCAGATTTATCTTAAGACCGTCTTCTAGATTTATTTCTCGTGGCATCACGGCACACTTCCGCGAGTATATACCAGACTAAACGACATTGTTTTCAGATAACCTGCGTACGTTGTCCATCGACTGTCGGCGTACAACAATATACGCAGACTGTCTACCGACGATGTCCGTCGGCGTGGACGAGGCTCGAGGCTTTAGGTTACGGTTATACTCGATGCGTATTATCTTGGAAATTACAGCCGAACCATGGTAAAAGGTATAATGGCGTATTGGTAAAAGTTGTTCGGAGTGTTAGTGACGATATGTTCAAGGTTATTGAAATCGTCGAAGTGTTCACCACTTTCTGTATAATTATCGCCGAATAAATAATTATTGCTGACGAACAGCGTACTAAAATATAAGAATAACGAGTTCGTGCAACCGATATCATATATCATATCGTATTATATCATATCTTAGTACGCAGCCATAGAATGACTGTTAAGTATTTAATCTCGTTACGGGTTTCCGTTGCAAATAAATAACGTAAAAATAACTTGTACGGTCTCGTACATTTCATGCGGCGATGTGCACACGCATCTTCATCTTCTACAAACTCAAGGTAAAAAGAAAAATAAGAAGGAAAGAACGAATTAAATAATCAAACGGAAGACGATAAATATTTCTCGGAACGTTGTTCTATTATTGTCACGCCGTTTTTAATACAAATATTGTTATTAAACGCTGTGAAACGAACGATATTGTCATTAGCATAGCAGAAAGAAAGTGAAACTATTCGATCTTTTACCTGCTTTGTACGCTTCTGTCTTTATTCGCTTTCGATAAACACCTCTTCGATAAATATTCGCGTTATTCCGCTTATACGCCATTCTAGAAAGGATAAGGATCAGCTGATTTCTCCGCTAATGTTCCATCTAAATGCATATTTGTCCCACGAGACTCGAAACAAAATTCCATCGTATTCGTAATTACCGCTACTACAGAATATATCCTTTTTCTGTATTTCTACGATAACTACGGTTTGGTTAACCACGCTGTACGACGACGAACGGACAAAGCGAAACAATTCTCGTCGTTTCTTCCTACGTTCCCTTAATTTGCCTTTTTGCGAAAAGGAAGTAAAAAGGAAGAAGCAAAGAGGATAGAAATTGAACGATAGAAGGAAAGCGACGATTTAGCCGGTAGATTCGAAGTTTTAAACGTTTGAAATTTATACGTGGTATTTTTATTCGACATACTACGTAAAACAATTTCAGGATCATTTTCCTTGTCGCCTAAACACTTTACATTTTTTAAATAATTATCTAAAAATCAAATTGCTGTAGAAGCGATTTTTATCGCGATATCGTACGAATCATACGTACTCGGACAACAGCGATCCCCTAATTGTTTCGAGCAATGTGTACGCTATACTTTTTATTGGGTAAAATTGCTCAGGATGTTCTTCTTTGTCTTTATAGCAGCTGCGCTCTAGAAAAGTTCGTCGCACATTAACTCGTTAGTTCCCTCTTCCTTCCTTCTTCTCTCTTTTCTTCTTTCTTATCGTCGTTTAATCGAAAGAAAGATTATAAATAATTTCTGTAAAAGTCGTTTTCAACGCTAGATTTGTCCCAATCCAGTTAACTACCAGTTACTCGAATACTTTCAAAAATTTCTATTCCTGTGGGACACGATCGCTTCGCAAAAACGCAGAATGCGAGATTTCTCAAGTTTCCATCAATTATTACACGAGTTTTAATTACACTAAGTGAATCGTGACACTGAGGTTACAAGTATCTTTCGCTCGATATTCGCCAGGACGACTTTTACAGCGACGGGTAAAGGCGATATTCTGCGAGTATTAGACGTTTCAAATATTTACTTTTCTGGCCGCCAGTGGAGCGTGCCACGATTACGGTATTAATCTTCCGTTTATCGCGTGGCACGTCAAAGCGTTCAACGAATTCTCGGTAATTTTTTTGTTTCGCCTGGCTGCGTCTCAATCGCTTGGAAATTAGCGAGTTGAATTACGCGTTCACGAGGCGAACCTCTCGACGTTACGTAAAACTCGCGTTAGTCCGATGGAGCTTACTCGTCCCAAAGAAACTCGTTGCGGAGAACTTTCGAGTTCGTTAGCAACCGACTAGCCGGCATCCCGGTTACATTCTAGCAGTTTGCATAGTTTATGTCTTAACATCCCATTAACGACCATAATATTGATACATTTTTTCTCTTTTCTCATTTCTCGATGAAATAGTTTAAAACGTAAGAAAGTTTCGACCTCGCTGTTGATGCTCGTACTTCCAAGAATCCATGTTTGACGTTGAAGTAAAAATTTGCACAATTCTACGCCAACTATAGATACTCGTTCGGTTTTCTCGGAGAAGAAATCTCGCGAAGAAAGACGGACACATGTACCACCAGTTGATTATACAGAATGATACATCGAGACATTCTATTAAGATCTATTTGCAAGTGTTCTTCCTTTTATAAGAAATAACAAACTTGCTACTTGATCGAATAATATATTCAAAAGATAATAATTATTCAGTCTGCCCTCGTAGATTATACAGAAATACACGGTAGATTTATGGAATCGTCGTTTGCAATTTACAGCGTGCGTATATCTAATAGATACAACTATAGCGAAGGATCCGATCATATTTAAGTAGTAACTAAAACAATAAGTAAAATGTACGACAAGTACAAACTGAAGGAACATTTTTTCTTATACAATCGACGAGATCTTTATTAGGATATTGAACGTATAAATTCTTTATACGTAGAGATCTAGATCTACGTCTAAGATCTTTACTTCGCTCTTCTTCAAATGTTTCATATTTACGTACGAACGGAAATAGAAATGGAAAGTGTTCCGGAGATCGGCGTCACACTTGATCCGTTAATTATCTTTCAAACCGGGTGAAAAATTTAAATTAATCTTCGGCTCGACGGGACCTTTCCGCCGTTTTTACCGCAACCGAATCGATTTTGCAAAACGGAAATTGTTTCAAAGCGATCTTGAATCAACGAGCTCCGAGAGCGGAGACGCGTTGGATAACAAGCAGTGTTTTCTTCGATGCTTCGGGTACGTGTATATATTATGGCGGAGTAAGTACCGGTATTGCCAGACCAAGGAGACTTTGTTCCTACCGCGAGGTATAACGGGCAAGCGGTTGGTCATAGGTTCTGCCAGGGTTTACGTCTCTGCCAGAGAGGTATCGTCGTGCTTTGAATTTTAATTGCCAAGCGTAGGGTTGTCTGTGGATCCGCACGTTCGGAGAACAGAGAGCGTTAACTACGATCTTGCTTAATTCAGGAACGTTCGGCGATTCTATTCCGTAGAAGTTGGTTCCTTGGTGGTCGTTTGCTTATCGTTTGCTAATCGTTCGCCGTTCCAAGTTGTTTCGTCCCGAGACTTTCCAACGGATTTCGTTCGCTCCAACGATGCTTTCTTCCGATCATGACTGTCAAGCGGATAGAAGCAATTTTTTGTTATTCTTTCTCTTCGGAACCCTCTCAAGTACTGATTTTTCTAATTTACGTTTTTAATATTTACTTATATTTATCTGTATTTATTCGTACGGTATCCATTGTACATATTCTATGTATATCCAACATATTTATTGTCTTTTAGTTATCATAATTTTTAAGTTATTTCAGTTGGTTTTGCGTGATTTTTCGCGGCGATTAATACAAAGATAAATAACCTATGGACGAGTATTCGACGATTGTTGGATTCATGGTAGTTATCTATAACTCGTTTTAAAGTTTTATCCTATTTATTATACATTTATTGTTATATGCGACGTAAATGATGAAACTGAAACGATCTACACGAAACGCTTGACCGTTATCGCCATACATCGGAGGATTTAGAGATTAAACAAGAATTTAGTTGATTTACCGCTATTTATCCTTCTTATATCGTTTCCATTATTTTATTTTTCTAATAAAGTCCAAAGAGCGAGCGTTTTTTTATGTTTTGAATTGTTTCTCGTGTAACCTGCTTTAACCCGGATTAACCTTGAAGAAGTTTTACCATTAAAACGACGTTTAAGCTGCTGGAAAATTTATAGTTGTGGTTATTAATGGAAATATATCGAGCGAAACGATTAAAAATCAGTCTAATGGGAGAATCGATGTTTAAAACCGTAATCTAACGGTAAAAAAAGTGACGTATCGCTCTGTAAGTGTCACAGTTATTTTTCTCTAATATTTTGGTTACGAATTTAAAAGTTGTGCGTGCGTTTGTGATCGAAAGGAATTTGATATTTAAGATACTTCGCTCGAAATTCAACCAACTCGATAGCAACGATTTCGCGAAAACGAACGTTTCAGTAGGGAATAAATAAATTTTCAATTTAAATTCCCAAACACAATTCGCTTGTTTTTCTATTTTTATTCGGCCGAATCACTGCCGTGTATATAGTGAAATTGTCAGAAGGAGTCACATTTCCTTTTACAATTGTGCGTAACGTTTGTGCAACGGTAGTAGTGCGCGGATTTTTTTTCGATGTTTGGTTAATTCGATTGTAATCGATTCAGAACTAGATTTGTATCGTAGATACTATCGTCGGTTTACGACGCATCAGATTGCCCCAAATCAATCCCTATTTGCAAACATCGTCTTCGTTCTAGCTGAGCCCGAAGGCCATTCGATTCATTGGTTTTCGGGCCACGGATTAATCATGGCTCTCTGTAAGCAGTGATGCATCTGTTAATCCGAGACCCTCTCACTCGATTCAATCATTTCTCTAGCACGATCTATCGTGCCGTTATATAATGACACTCCTCCGCCTCTGCCGGATTAAACGCACAAACTGTTAAACCGGATAACCGTTTAAAATAGTTTCCGGTCAACTTGAACGCATATTTCCCGATTTCGATTATAGCATCCGTATTTGATGGAAACGGCGCACTAACGAAATAACCGACTTTCATTTTAATTGCGTTTTCGATTTTCATTTAACGGTTGTTGTATTTCTGAGTTATCCTGCCTCTGTGTACATATTTATATCTATACCTATCGTATTCTTTTCTCTCATTTTCCGTATATCAAATGTTCGAAAATAACGGGTATATAAATAGGAGAATATCCGATTCAATGTCATCGAATTTTTAGTCATGTACCGATCGAAATAAAAATTTGCAAGCCTGTAATCGTTAACCACCTATTTTCTAAGAGAAGCACAGCTGCAGACTCTGTTGTCGAAAGAAGACCTTGCTGTACGAAGGAGAATTAGAGAGTTTGCGGAATGACGATAACGATAACAAACAGAGCAACTCTTAGCGTATGAGAGTACACGTCACACGATGTTCGATCGCGTACGATGAAGCAAACACGCCAATTATCGTATTTCGTACATTTTGTTTCACCACGTAATAAACATTTTCGGTACAAAATGACATGGAAACGATTTATCGAGTGAAATGCTTTTTCGGTTTGACAAAAAAGTAATCGAATTGTAGAGTTTTCATTGTCGACGGATGATATTTCCGCTGTCGTTATATAGTAGTATAAAGAATTGGGAAAAATATGATTTTCCTTGATTTCCGACGTTGATTTTTCTGTCACCTGATGGCTGAAACGAAGTGAATTTAATAGGAAATAGTCGAAGAAGAAAATAAGAAAATAAGATAGATTCAAAGATATAGACATAAATCTTTACTTGATATTAGTTAATATTAGTTACTTGTAATGTTCAAAACACATATTTAATAATAACGTTAAATGCAAAGACAGTTTCGGTATGCGACTGATCGACGACCTATGGAATTTTGAAATTGTTCTTCTACAAAACACGGGAAAGGAGACTCGTCGTGTGTTTCTTACCTAGGTGGTCGTTAAATCTATAGGTATACGTACTAGGTTTCGATAAAGTATTCGTTAGTTTAAATTTCTACAATTCAAAAAGGAAAGCAAAAATAAATTGTTGGAAGAAACAGTTCGATAAATACATTTATACCCTATGCAAATGTTATTGGAGCGGAATCTCCGACGACATTTACCATGCTAAATGTTTCGAAATTGAAAATGTCGGATTACGATCGAACGTGTGCCGATATTTTCCAATTTTCACACGTACGTGACTTTAAACGGACATAGTTTTTAAATTTCAGATAAAAATAGAGAATGAAATCGTGCTTGCTCGCGAACGTACACCTAAACAATGGAAACAAGATGCGTTAAAGTTTATTTGGACACAGCAACCGTGCAATACCAAATATACCACTGTTGATTAACAATAATAGCTGTTGTAATAGCAGCTTACACATATACGTACAGTAATGTACAAAGTACATAAGAATGCCAAATTTTCTAAATAATATTTGTAACATCGTCGTCCTCTTCTGTTTTTTGATTTACAGAATTCACATTTATTTCAGACGATTATGACGTTCGAATTTTCTAAATCCGACGTAGTATCAAATAACTTATTCGAACGCAGAAACGAATAACACCGAAGTCGATTTCCGAATCGTTCTTCGATATATTTCGAATAATTTGAAGACTATTTGGAGAAGGACGATTACACAGCCTGCTACGAGGTTCCATCGTACACCGTGTTCCGCCGATAAATGACTGCTTATGAGCGAACCATTCGGGAACCTAGTGTTAGAGAAAAAGAGTAGTTTGGTCTGTATGCATCGAAGCTCTTTCGTTAGATGAAATAAAAATTTTTTCCATTTCAAACGCATGAATTGCGCTCGAACCACTGTGTGAATGCATTTTCACGTGATTGGGGAGAAAAATGTAGGTAGAATCCAATCTGAAACGTATTCTGCCGCATCGAAGAGTGAAAAGTTAAAAAATCACGCACCATTGGCACCGAGAACATTTAAAAGCAATTATTTCTCGAATAGAGAAATTACGATAAAATAATTTGTAAAAAATGACACCTCGTCATACGAATATGTATATCGTCGTTCTCCAAATAGCGAGTCAGCAAACAGTCGAAATATTATAATTTCAGTTGAAATACTTTCGATACCGTCGATCCTATCGGCAAATGTTCCAGTCGAATAAAAGTTGAATGGCTCGAGGGCGGGGAGGAGGGGCTGGAGTCATATCTCGACGTTGTTAGTTTTTCTGTAAGCGAGCACGTAAAGATCGCTCTTTGTCTTTTTTTTAATGGAATAATATATTTTTTAATACGTCGATCGATGCAACTTGACATCCTTTATAAAACGAAGAAGAGAATTTGAGATCCGCGTAATTATTTGTTTCGTTCCGAAGATGATGTACAGCGATTGTTTACGAAGATCGATAAATATTAATATCATGGAAATGGGAATGTACGATTTAAAGCTTAAATACGGTGTAGCAAACTAACGTTAAAACGTTGACATATTTCCAATACTTTAGTTTTTGATTTGCGATATCGATCAGAGGCGACTGTGATCGATGTTTAATTGAAATCGCTAACATTTTCACCGCGTATTGCACCTATATATATATATATATATATATATATACCAGATACCAGAAATGATACCAGAGAGGCGTTGTTATCTGTAGATCGTGATGCTGTCAGATTTCCGGCATAGTTGCAACCGTTATCCGTCATCTTAATGCATAACCGGAAGACCGAGGGACGCACCGGCGCGGCTTATAAACGGCGCGATTATTCCGACCTAGCTCCTCCACCCCTTTACGATGTCTCATCCCATAGCCACGATAACCTATTCCTCTCGCCCAGAAGAATGTAACGCCGTTTGCAGGCTAGACTGCCGACCTTTCTAAATACATTCGTTTGAATTTCATGGAACGCGACCCGATCGGACGAATACCCTTCGATATCTTTCCCTCTTACTACGATCTACCAAATGAAACCGACGTGCAAATGTAAAATATGACGTACGTCAAGTGGAATTAATCGTTCGATGAACAAAAATCAACGATACTTTCTAGTCTAGTTTCGGAAAAGCTAACGTATATGAAACGAGTTTATCGGTGCGCTGGAATATTACGATAGAAGCTGAACTCGCTAGATGGAATAATTTATTACGAGTTATTCGATTCAAACGCAACTATCGTTTGCGATCTATATTGAGGATTAAGCAAGTATCAGCCACTGTGCAAGCATATCGAGACAGTGTTCTAAATATTCACGATAATGCAAAGATCGTACGTGATAAAACGCGATAGATAATGACGCGGAAGAGAAGGAAAATGTCGCAATGCGAATGAACTATTTCGGAACTGTACAAAATGCGATAAAATTGCTTTCCTATTTTTAATGATATATCGACAAATTTATTCGAAGAGACGCGCAACGACTTCTATATACTATAGTACTATACGAAGGAAGATACTACATCGTTTGGAAGAATAGAAGCTGTTTTGAAAAAGCGAATTTGTGCGAGACTCGTTTCGTACCGTGAATTTAACGTGTCTGCTTTAAACGTGGAAACGCGATGATGGAGCTTTCGTACAATATGCGAAACTAGTTGAAACAGCTGGAGATCGTATTAGTCGGCTTTATAGCATCTGGTGTAAAAGGCAAGTTAGTTAGAGCGAATGTCCGATTGTACAAAAGAGACTGGCGTGAATATTTTAGGTAATTTTCGTTTTACAGTGGAATTTTATAATAACTTTGTTATATCTGTATTAAAGGGAATATGAAATTGTTGGAAATCACGGAGAACTGTGCGCTGGAACGAAGACATTTGAGAGAAAATCGGACGATAACAGCGTATAAGAGAAACATACGGCTCTCGGGAACGGTGTCGCAGCGTTTCAAATCTCGGACATACGTATATGAAAAAACAGCGGAACAAATATTTTGCGAGGCCCCGCGCGCAATTTTCCATGTGCAAATTTAAATCGTGGTTGGGCTCTTACTTTGCGCGACCAAGCAAAGAAAAACGTGATAAAAAAGAGGTATTCAACGGGTCAAACATTTCTTGGAACGGAGTTTTCCTTAAATTAACTGAACCTCTTTTACAGCATGGCCGGCGTGTCTGACGCTTTATAGCGTTACCAAAGGAAGCCAAGCATTCGTAATTTTCCATCCGGACTCTCCTTTCGCCGAACGAGATTCATCGCGAGGAAACTTTTTCTTGTCCCCTTTAAAATAAAGCCAATTAACGTTTCACATTGAAAGTCGATGTGATTTTTAAAAAGAAACGTTCCGACTCTTTAGGAAACGTAATTGTTTCTGGAAGCGACTGCATCGGTGTCGACCGGGGAAAGGAATCGGCCAAGAGCCAAGACAAGAAATCGAGAAGACTTCGCGGTAACGGGTCCTCGCCGTTTCCATCATATTTCATCTCGCTCGAATCGAAGTCCGTTACTTAAAACTGGCTACTGATATTTTCAAACGTAGTCGGTACTCGTCTGGCCAGCGGATGGTCGAGATAGGTACGAGATAGGATATTACTAAAAGTACTCGGAAGCAAAAAGCAATCTAGAGCATAGACATCCAGAAAGGTTGTTTAACCCGTTGACCTCGTTAAACGGCCACGAAAAAGTTAAGTGAATTTCTCTCTGTTTCTTCGTCGCTTTTTCCATCTTTTCCCCTCCCTTCTTTCCATTTCTTTCTCCTCTCTTGTCCTTCTATCTCCGACTATCTTTCAAGCTTCGAGGATCTGCCTCTTGTCCACCAAAGCGAAGCAGTTAGTTAATTAATTAACAAAATTACGCGGACGAATAAAAACGAATACTCGTCGTTGTCGTCGTCGCCGTCGTCGCCGTCGCCATCGCCGTCGCTTGGAAAGTTGCAGGTAGGCAGGCAGGCAGGCAGACGTCGATCTCGCTCGGTCTATATCGTATGGAATTTCGAGGGCCGATCGAATCGACTCGAACGAGCCGAAGTGGCTCGAACGAAAATGTTCGTCGGCAGTAACGGCTGCTAATTATAAGATGGGATACGAAAGGGCAAGAATACCGTCTCGATGGAAGCCGATAAGATTCGAGTGTTTGCCGTTTCGGGAACACAACTAGTCGATCTTAGTTAACCCGAGCCTGGCTGAGACTGCCAATCCGGATTAACGGCCATCTATAAATTACGGATCTTCGAATATCTTTGGCAATGATAGGTTGGCGCCGCCATTAACGCGAACGGGCCGACAGTTCAACTCGACGGAGTTGCGGTTCCCGCTTGATTTCCATGGCCGCTTGAAACTTGGATTGCTCTTTGCTAGATTACGGAAGTTTAGCTGCATTGTTGCACCGTTCCTTCTTATTTTAGCTCGCGCTACAAATTTTCCGTCGAACAATACGGTATGTATAAGTTAGACACTGGCAGAAATTTAATTTTCCTAAGTAGTCGATCGAAATTCATGGAACGGCCAAAGTTTCTTTTATTATCTAAAAGAACCATGGGCTGATAACCATTACCAAAATGAAAAAACAAATGTAAAAAAATTAGATTTCTTTATTCTTAAATGGATGGTTATCAGGCTAGTTAGGTACGTTTTGACCAAGAACGTAGTGACAGTTTTTAGCCTCGTTGACAATTTTTCAAGCGGCAGTTGGTCGATGAAAGGCATTATCAGCGCCGAAACTACGCTGCCATTTAAGGTAATTTAAAGCAATTTAGATATCCGTTTTCTCGAAGGACATACGCGGAGACAAAACGGCCAGCCAAAAATTTCGCGACAATTTTTTTCCTACTTATTCGTGAGTCGTTTGTAAAATTTTAGCAAATTTTAGTATCGATTTCCTATCAAATTCAAAGGATCGAAAAGTTGTAACGTCATGTTGTAGAAAATTAAGTAAATTTCCCTTCTGTTGATAATCGATATTGTTCTGAATTTGCTAGCGCTTAAAAAAAACAAATTTTATCATCGACACTTTAATAGTTCTTTCACTTTAATAGTACAATCTTCGAAACGATTGTCTCGTTTGGTACAAATTCGTTATAAAGTAATATGAGAATGCGTAGAATCAATTGTATTTAGAGACTCACTTTGTATTCTGCTAAATCTTGAACCACGCAAGATAAAATTGCTTCCCTTCCAACCGGCGCAGTTACATTGGTAATTGGTTCCTTGAAATTCGGATCTAAAAAATAAGAAAATTCAAAGGATTAACGTTTCGCTAAAGCAACGATTCCCACCCAACATTCTCATTCTGATAAGCTACGTGTTCGTCGCATTTTCCGGCAAATTAATTATATTTTCGACTAAACACTAAATAGGTATTTAGCTGGAAAATTTGTATACAAATTAGGTTATTTAAAAGTTAATCTGCTACCACGATCGTCTACGAAAAATAAGGCATCTTTTATCCAAGGAAATGTAGTATGAAAACAACTGCAAAATCTTACTTACGTGTACCTGAGTTTCAAGAACGAAGCTCTTTTTCGTAAAATTTCATGTTCTGAAAATAGTAAAACCCGCTCATCTTATGAAATATTTCAGCGTTTGCGTAATTTGCATATTAGTCGAACACGACTAATGTTCGTAATGTTTGTAATGTAATTTGTATAAAATAACTAGCGCGATAGAGAAACAGCTGTTTAATGAATTTGACTAGTTATCAAGGTACATTAAGGGACGAATGAAAATTCCGTAAAGTAAAAGCCTCTTGCAATCGTTACTCGATATTTAAGGGGTTTCATCTTAAATATTTATCGAGTAAATATAAGATCATCCTACGTACAGAATTTCTTTTTTCTCATTCTACGTACAGAATAAAGAAAATAAAAACGACGAAGATAAAATTGGATCGCGAGGCTTCCAGTTTTGGTGCAGAAATTCTGTTCAATTTACGCAGAATCTTCATCCGGTTATGACTGGTTATTTGACACCCACGAGGTTTTCTCTAGCAAAATAAGAAAACGAATCTTCGACGTTCCACTAAACGTCTATACTTTGATATCTAAAAAAGAAAAACAAAAAGAACAAAATGTGTCGATAGTGTAGTTCGACTTTATGTCTACCATTTTCTAATATCTATGTTATAATTATAACTCGTAATTCGTTCGACGATATAGGTGTAATATTCGATGTAGCGCAAAATAGTTTCTTCGTGGGCATTCGAATCGCTTCGAATCGTATGAAAAAAGAAAACAAAGTTACGACCTGCTATCTTCATTTATGTGAAGCGAAATCATTGAAAAAAATAAAATTATATACGCGATCCAATAAAGGAACGTCATGGATGTAATGGAGAAAATGTATGGATCAGAAATAACCCGGTCGTCGCTGCTCGGTTAGTTTGCCATTCGATACCCGCCTAAACATGCAAAGCTTTTCAGTTAAGTACTGCTTGGAAATCGATGGTTGTCGTCGATCTATGTGAGCATGCAACAGACGTGAAATATAATGCAAAAAATCAGTGAGCAACCTTCGGTCAAAATAGAATGGTCAAAGATGCAATAAGCTTTCATAAAGTTAATGCGACTACCCGTTCTAAACTTACTGCTGGATTGTTTCCAGAGAATATGAAATAGGACAGTCTGTCATGTTCTTCCGTCAATTAATCTTAAAGCCTTCATTAGAATTTCATGGAAACACAAATATCAGGCCGTGCGTCTACAACCTAGTTGTACAATTTGCAAATTACGTTCCACGGTATGATATTAACGATTTTTGTGGCATCAATCATATTACGGTTAGATTTAGTTTAAACCTAAGACTATATATGTTTTAATTATAAACTCGTCAATAATACATTTCGCTACATCGTGTTCCAGCTTGAGGAAAGAAAAGGGTGAAATATCGTTTAAATGTATCGTTTGTATTCGATACTCTAACTTTAATTACAAGGAACACTCGGATCGATTAATTAAATATAATTACTATAAAATTGACATATTTTATTCCACATATCTACCTAGATAAAAATCTACCTAGATATTCCTGATCACATCCGATCAAGGATCTAACTAAACTAACGACGCGTTTATCAATAAATATCGCATTGCCAGTACATATTGATCCTTTTAGTCGAGAAATCGATCAAACTTGAAATATCAACGGTAGGTATATTGTAGCAATCCGAGGACGATCCGAGGACGCCCTTAGATATCATAATATTTTTACTTATTCTCTTACGAGTTTTCTTCTTTTTACTAAGGATAAAATATTACATTTACATTGGCAAGGATCAAATTGACGTCAATTTCTTTTTCGTTGATTCAATGATCGTGAAAATTTTTAATTGACATACAGTACACCAATGGCGTTGAAATTTTTCGTTAAATCGAACAACGCGTTAAAATTAGGGAAAATCGATTGAAATCCCCGTACGAAGCGAACGCTATAAAGTTAATAGAAAGTTAATAAGGATTCGGAATAATGCTAACAAAATGGACTGTAAACTCGAGCACGCCCTACGCGATTCATTCGTATCGTGCATTAGGAGGAAATATCGTCGATCAAAGGTCATTCACTCCGTAGGCGGATGCACGGTCAGTTACACGGAGATTATTTGCGAAAGGCATAAAACAGCGAAGGGCGTCGTTAAGGGCATCGAAAGGAGAGCAACCACAACCATAGAACGCATAACGTAGATGGCATAGTAATGGGAACATAGGGGAACCATAATTCCATTGTACGTGCCTATCCATCCAAGCTGCTTGCGGGGTGTAACTCTCGCGGGAAATTCGAGCGTATTAAAAGTCTCGATCTAGGCCGGTTTGATAGATCGGCTGTCTCGAAATGGTTACCGATGCCAGCGTCGTTTTAGACCGCATCCCCTAAAGAATACGTTCATGTAGTTGGAAATCGGCTCTTTTCCTTGCTTTTCACTTATTTTTATCAATCAGGTTATTTCCTTTATAGAGACTGCTTGGAATTCTGCTTTTTCCACTAGATGGAGCATGAAACACGAGTAAACATCGAGTAATCACGTAGAATAGAGTAGACTTTGTGAGTTTGCTGGTGATTCAGAAAAGTAATTTGTCAAGAACAATGTCTCGAGTTCGTTTCATACACTTTCGTCCACGAGTCGATCGATACATCGAAACGTACGTTAAATAAAATAAAATAGGATAGTATTAAAATATTGCAAACGATTAATGCGATTTTTCCCCATTTTCCTTACAATACAGACAATTGATAAGTATCGATATCATTTCGTACGTAAAACACACGCAAAATATACTAAAATGTGTTTATCCTAGGTGCGCTGAGAAGAAGCCTCCAATGACATATGGACAGTAGCGTAAAAAATATTAGTGATATTACCTTTAACGCTATGCAGATACTTTCTCGTAACATGGCAAAGTCATACTCTTGAAACGAAATAAGAAATACAGGAAAATTTTATTTAATAAAATTCGATGGTTTCGAAGTGGCGCATCGTGTGGTATGAAAGTAGGAGGAGGAGCGTTGTAAACATTTCACTTGTATCATTTTACGTTCCAAACGTTCTTTTTCATCTGTATAAATAAAAAGGTACCGAGAATCTTTCGTTAATATTTAACACGCACACATATTTAACAAAAAATGTCAATGTCAATTAAATTTTATTTTGTAAAAAAATGTCTTATTCGAAAAATTGGATATTACTGTATTAATAAATTCGACAAAAAGATCTCGATGGTTTTCTATAAAATAACGAATATGGCCACATCGATTCGAACGAACTACCGCTACGTGTCACGTGTGTGAAGTAATTTAACATATTTTCGGTACCAGTGATGTACAGACTTTGTTAACTGACAAGTGAATAAGTGTTCTCGTTAAAGTGCAGAAAATGTAATAAACTAGCTTCGTATATCTCACGGGAGAAACGTTTTTGCCTATATCAGAACGAAACAATGAAAGCTTTTAACGCGTCAAAATATGCAAAATTATTGTTAAAGACACGATATCTCATTCAAAACACACAATATTTTGTACAATAAATTTCAATTTTACACGTCACTTTATTTAAAACCAAAGAATTTCCAAAAATTAATTTTAGATTATGTTTGGCTATGCAATTTGCGATATGAAAGATATAAAGCAAAAATATATAACATAAATGACTTTTACTAAATATTTTAACAAATTTTATTTTGAAAATTACTCGATTCGTTCGTTTCTAGAACAAGAATATTTAATTTAATATCGCGCAATCAAGTTTACATTCTCAATACCAATATAAATCGCTGTTATAACATTTCTGATATATATTTCATTGTAATTTAATAAAACATATATCGATTATGTTTGTAATAATAGTAGCGCTCCAAGTTGGTTTTCACAATGAAAGCGATGCGAAAGCCAGTTGTTATTTTTTTTATAGAATTTTCGTTCTCATTGTGCGAAATATTAATGAAACGCTTATACGTTTATTGGGCGCGAAAAAAAAAAAAACGGAACAAGGCGACGGTAGTGATTAATGATAAAAGTGCTATTTAAGTCGCCGTCAATGCTACGAATCGTTTACATTACTTTCGAACCGTGTATTTCGTTTTCTAATTTGTATTACATTGAAAGCGTTAATCGAATAAAAGCGGTGCAGCGTATTCGTTGCAAATGACGTTTCTTCCCCTTCGTCGTTCTCTTCTGCAAAGTCATCAACGGTTGCTTGTTCGTACGAAAAGTTTTACGTAATTTGCACACACGTTGATGTTCCCTTTGCAATTACGGAAGATGTGGTTTTCCATCAGTGTTTACGTCTCTATACATATTTCTATGTACACGTATACAAAAGAGTCGATGAATTTTTTAAGATCTAAGATTCACGGTACGTACACGGCAATCACATCTCAACATACACGAGCTGAAATAGAAAGCATCAGATTTCACGGAAACAAGGTGTTATTAACCCCTTCGGACTCTTTCGAAAGTTTCCGCAAACAGTTCACGTAACGTTAATTGCGTAAGAAACATTTCCATTGCCGGTTGTGTTTAGTCAATGGCTTTTCGCTTAATTGGAAAACGTACTTCCGAGTGGAGCAATTAATGCCCGTAAATGGGAAAAGTAATCGACCGAGCGAAGGTCGACGTTAAATATTCGTCACTTATTCAATCCCATTGGCTTTCGCATTCTTGCTCGTTCTTTCCCGTTCTTGCCCGCTCTTGCCCGTTCTTCCCCTTTCTTCCCCTTCTTTCCCCTAAGTGCAATGAACTTTGCCATGTAAATCGAGAGAAATAGATATGAAATAGAAATAAACTCGCCCTTTTGCCAAAAGTATAAGGGAAGATTTATGGTCGAAGGTGATTTATCTCGAAATGTACTTTAGGTGGATGGATTTATTTTTGGTAGATTA
Organism: Bombus flavifrons; assembly: GCF_040668555.2. NCBI lineage: Eukaryota > Metazoa > Arthropoda > Insecta > Hymenoptera > Apidae > Bombus > Bombus flavifrons. Next base: position 13,171,807 of record NC_138452.1, on the reverse strand, counting down.
TTTTTAAGCGGTCCGATCGGAGGTCGTACCGATCGATTCCATGAATCGAAGAACAGAGAAAAAAAAAAGCGACGACGAATGTTTCATTTAATACCTAGCGTGAAAAAGAACGTGTGGTGAATTATTAATAAAACTAATCGCATAAATTACTTCGCGTCTAAAAATAAAAAATCGAACGTTAACGGTCTGATAATTTGATAAAACGTTTTCTATTCGATTGTTCATGATTAACAGTAAAAATAACAAAAGTTAACGGAGTAAGGTTAACGGAAAGAATTTCAGTTTTTTCCTAGTTAAATTAATTTAGAGGAAATTAACTTATATTCGTATTATCGATGATCGTTTCATAATCGCTCGATAAAGTATTTAAATATTATTACAACGATATTTAACGCTACGATATTGATTAATTTCTTGGTAAAATAAAATCTATGTCCGATTCGAAATTTGATAAATTTCGTTTAGAGGAATTGCATACGTTAGAAAACTAATTACAATTGCTCTAATAAGGTTGAAAAGCACGTGAAACTAAACGACAGACTAAATTCTTGCGAAACGTTTAATAGACGTTCGTACGAATCGGTAAATATGTTGGATCTCGCGTTAACGAGCGAAATAAACCAAGAGAAGATAAGGAGAAAGCTGGGAAATTTTAGGGAAGGGAATGCAAGAAAATCAGATTTGCGTGCTTCCGCGAGATTATTTTCGTGGGAATGGGTAGAAATCAGCGGAGTGCCGACGTCGACGTCGACGTCGCGCTTCCTTCCCCTTTATAATGCCGCGAAATAATAAGAATTTCGTCTGCTTAGTCCCGTGGGTGCTTACATTCCTATTTATGACGACAGTATCTCGGCCTCTTTATGCCAGCTGCTAGCAAATATGCACGGCTCGATCCCCGAGTTGCCGAGTATTTTCTTCTTCGGACTTCCTTGCCCAACCCTGCGGCAGAGCAACGATAATGGAGACAAAGTTACGCATTCTCCAGTCGACTCGCCCATTCTCATCTTTTTCATTTTCCGCTTAGCAATGATAGAGGCGCAAACTGCGTAATCACTCGGGCCGATTTCCTCGGCAAATCACCGTAAAGTACCGAGTCTTTTAAACTTTCAATGGCCTTTAAGGCATTTCGAAAGGTATCCATGTACATTTCGCACACGTTGCTACGTCATACACAGTTACGATATATCGCTTCGCAAATATTCGTTTCTTTCGAAAAGGAAAACAGTCGTCGAGTTTTCGTTCTTCCATTCTGAATTTATTTACGACATTATCGCGTATTCGATAGATATAGTATAAATATCATTAGTAGTAGGAGTATACTTTTACCATAGCGTATATAAATTTCCTTCAAGACTCGTAAGGTTGAATAACGTATACGTATAGTCGAAGGACTGAATGGTAAATATTGGATATTCCAAGAGATAAAAAAAAAAAAACTACATTTCCGTTAATATCAACACTTTCGCGTCATTTATCATTTTTAATATTATGTTCTATCAATCGCGATCGTGTTTTGTTCGCACGCTACTTATATACAGTTAACCGTTTCAACTCGTTCGATTTTATTCAATCTGTACTTCGATAAATTCCCTGTTACGTCTCGTTGTCACGTGGCTCGAACAGCGTTTAAAGCTTCGTTTGGTTGGCCGTATCGCAACAACAGCGTCCCTTTCATCCTCGCATTTATCTTCCTTGCTCGTAAGTTCGCCGGCGAGCTGCGCGCCGCGCCGCGTCGTCTCTCTTCACATTTCCATTACGACAAGGACCTTAGTAGCTGCGAGGACATGGCATATAGCATAATAACGAGCCATGAACAGCACAACACGCGGCCGCTTTATTTCACCGTTCCTGCAGCCTGAAATATCTCGACCCTCTGAAATCACTTCACGCTCGCTTCCAGTAACTCGCGTCCCTCCGGCTTCTCTCTTCACCGGCGGTTCTCCATTCGCCTCTCTCCTATTCGTAGTGGGCTTAATGCGCGTAACGGTAACTCATTCGAAACTCGTTCCGTCCGGAGAATGGCTCGCCGGATCGTACAGCCAAACATGAGAATAGAATCTCTGCTCGATTTGTTGTCAACGCGATACCCAGGACACGTGAGTGTAACCGTAAGGTAACAACGGCTAGCAACGGACGAACGTGGTAGGCTTGTGAAATTTTTACAATCGCCATGCGATTCATATCCAAACTTTCACTTACCAGATTAACAACGATAATCGTTCACACGCTGAAATATCCGCTTCAAATTTTATAAATATACGCTATATCTCAATCTCGATTAATATATGACGCTGGATGCCTTAGTAGTGCGGTAAACACGAAAGCGTAAGATCGGCTTGGGACGAGCGTTTTCTTTCTCTTTTCGTATCACGTTCGCTTAACATATGACACGCGTACTCTATCTTTGTGTCTCTATGTTTACAAACGAGCCACGTAACGTTTAATCGATGTAATAGCTTGCAGCAAATACAAAATGCAACTATTGTTTAATGATAGTAGCGGAAACGATGCGATTCAGAATCCGATGGAATTCACCGAAGAAAGTAAAATACACGATTGACAAAGTAATACAACGCTCTTAATTAAAACGCGCAGTTGACACGCCGGTTACTTTCGTTTTAAATATAATACGTACCTTCGATTAGATCGAAGCAATTATAACTTGTAAATGGTTCGAGCCTAGATTCTTCATGAAAGTATTTTAAGATCTTGGCATAGATTCCGTTAATGTATTTCCATTCCAGCTTAATAGTTAAGTCGAAGGTTGACGGGTCCTCGAGCCAATTGTGCTCTTTCGAGGGGAAAAGAACTAATACGGAGAAAAATAACGTGGAAGGAGATAACGCGTGGAATTAAAAATTTCTTTCTGTTGTTTCAAAAATTGGGAAATCTTCTAAAGAAACGCTGTGTCGGAAGGGACTCGAAGGTGGTAACTAGGTTAAGTGAAACACTTTGAAGCGAACCGTTTACCGTAGACCAGACCTGGCCAAACTGTGGTCTCCAAAACGATTTCTAGAAACTGGTATGCGAGCAAAATACGAATTTACAAAAATTCAACGATAATACCAGAAATAGATACCTTATTAGCGTAAATTAACCGAATATTACGATTATATTTTAAATATCGCTTTATTCGAAGCGAGACTAACGGAAAATCAGAAATTTTCTTCGATGATCCTCGTATCAAGTATAAATAGTAGGTGAAAGTAAAGTCGCGTATCAAAATTTCATCTATTATTTGACACGTTTCAGGTATAATTACATTAAATATTAATTTTTGAACAGAGAAGAAACGTTCCGTGGAAAAGAATACCGTTGCCAAATATTTCGCCTTCTTTTTATTTTCAAGCTACGTAAATCGTAATTACGTGTTATCTCGCTTTTCGCGTTAAAAACAAAAATTAAAATCAAAAGAGATAGGATAGGCATGTTACGTGGGATAAAAGATTACTTAAACCATAAGCAACGGGAGAATTTCGTTTGATTTTAAGGAACATTATACGTACTGTTACGGGGCCAGATATATGTTAGTCCAAATACGACTTGTACAATTACTAGTAGGTTGAATACATTAGATAAGTAAAAAGAACGACAAGTAAAGAGAACGATAAGGAAAAATACATCGGGCTAATAGGTGAATTACAGAAATGCGTTCCATATTCTACAATACAGAAAGAGAAACATTGTCGACGATAAGTAAAAAACTAATTGCACGAGTTTCGTGTGTGCGACTGTGACTCGTTGAAAACTCGTTCTACCTGGAAAGAGAAACGGGAAAACAAAGAGCTTTGTTTGTCTCTCTGAAACGTGTGTGCGACACAATTATTCCCTAACGCTACTAACGCCGCTGCCAAATATGTGCTTTGTAATTTTCTAAATCGGCGATATTTCAAATCTTTGATCGATCGGTCATTGCGCTATAGTTGGAGAAGCTCGACAAATTTTAAAACGTAATATTAATTAATTTATCGAGCATCGTTGAAAACAGCAAACGGTAGAAAATGCTTGTTCCTTAAAAAATTTCTCCTAATTTACGATTGCTAGTTTTTCGTGTTGTATAATATTCTACGATTTGGTAAAACGTTTAACCGATTCTGCTCCAGGGGCGAAATTTAACGGCTCGGATCCTCGAATTATATATATATAATTCGAATTTTTATACTAATAAATTCCAATTGTTAAAAACAGCGAACGATGAAAGACTAACTCGATTGAAAAATTCCCCGTGATTCTCAATTGTTGGATAATTTCTGATAACGTCGTACGATTCGATTGGAACAAGGAAAGACGAGTTTCAGACGAGTTTCGTCAAAAATTCAGCGAACAAAAGATGCTTTGGAATACCGATATACAAAATGGAATTTTTCAAATAGAAAGAATTCTACGCGCATAGTTTTATCTGCAATTTTTTATTTCGCGATATAACATTTAGCAATTCGCATGTAAAAAATAAAATCGCAATTCAAATTTTTCTATTTGTCAAGTTTCAAAACAATCGGTTATCTACTTTGCGATGGTTCTATTGATATTCTATCCAAACGCAGTGCACGCGAACAAAGCTAAAAAAAAAAAATCTAACGGACGTTGGAAAAAAATATAAAGCTCTCTATTTCCATGGGAAAACAGAGACGCAAAATCCGCAAGCAAAATACGATCGTAACGTGCGCGCGGGTCGGGATTTGCTAATTCTGAACGGAGAATGCGAAGAACCGGAGGAAACTAGCATAACGTCGAATAAAATAATAGGATGAAACATAGAGTCGATCGATTATCCGCGATATCGCGTCTAATGCGGAAGAACACGCGTATAAACGATATCACTTGTCACCGCGTTTCTCGTATTGCTGGCAGGATGTGTTGGCAAAGAAACAGCATGTGATACTTGTAACAGATTGCATTTCGTGCCGAGACACACTTTGTTACCTGGGTTTACACTTTCATGCACCAGAAACGACCTCACGTTTCCCGGCCCGTGTCGGTCTATTTATTTTGGCCACTTGGGTTTTCAAGGCGCTGTCACCTGGTTCGTGACAGCGGGCCCTTTTCAAGTTCAACGATCCGACTCGAAAAGCGTTAGAAAATAGGCATTCGATGCATAAACCGCGGCCTTAATTTCCTTTTTCACAGCGCGTATGTTTTCGAAATTATTTACTATCCGATCTACGTACATACACGTATATTGTGAACACACAGGTACGCATCGTATCGACGATAACTTTTAGACAAGAGACAAGAGAATATGCGTACGTGTAACGTAATTCTTGGGGTTAGGGGTAATTTTACAAGATCATGATACATCATACACACGAGATAAAATGATATTCAGAACCACAATGGTCTAAAGTAAAGATTTTGAGAGTTCGGATTAAGTCACATATTTTAATCGTTAAAAAAAAGTTATTCCTTTAATTTCACAATTGATTATGTTATAATTTTCTTCTCTGTCGCGATACACTTTCATGGCTTAAACAAATGAATTTTTGATGACAATAAACGCAAAGCGTTATTTCATGAAACGGAACAGCGAACTGGTTGATAACGACATTATGATTCTTATGATTCTCCAAATATGCATACATGTGCGTATAACACTAATCTAATATAATCCGAGAATCTGATCTTCCGTATAATTTTTTTTACTAATTATATTGGATTCACAGATTATATCGAAACATCCTGCAAACAAAACGAGAACGACGAATAGCAATTAGGTGAGTAAAATCATCATGATCATTTGTATTTCAGTTGTTTACAACTATAGAGGTAACGCTTCTTTGTAATTTCTCCCTTATTTTCCGCACAAATTATCCATTAGTCCCCGATTTCTTAGAATGCGTAGAATTAAATCATGGAAATTCATCTAATTTTTAACATTGTCCCCTTCGTCCCTCCACTATATGACACGAGGAATTCGTGTAAAAATTCGTCTTGCGGGATAGAATTAAATCGATTTGAGCGCGTTTTGCCCCGATCCTTTTGGCAATCGTCGGGCATACGTAGGTACAAGATTTCTTTCTGCCGTTAAGTACGTGAGCAGACGGAACATGCGGAACGCTACACGTGACACGTTATGTTCTCCCGCGTTTCTTCAGCGCACATTCGTACAATACGTTATATGTTCCTCGCTGGCAAATCCTGCTCGGTCGAACGATTTTCATATCAAGGGAAATCGCTTCTTCCACGAATTCCTTTCCGGCCGATGCACCTTTTACAGCTTAAGGGACGACGCGGTGCAGTTAAAGTTCACGACTGAAGCACCTATTCGAGGGTGGCTTCTGCGTGAAACCGAAATCATTAACGGTTAATCGGGCAATATTTCTCTGGACGGCGATTTTCCATCGATCGCATTCAATTTCGTCGCAACCGATAGAATTCTTTTCTCTTTTACCACTGTTCTTCCGCTTCCCCCAAGGCCAGCCTTCCCCCTCTTTACTCTCTTTCAGAGTGATACACGAAGCGATTTTGGGAAAGGGAGACGTGACAAAAATTTTTAGCTCTGAAAACTGATGCTATATGTATCGGTGAAATTGGATACCGTTGTAGTTTTCAATCGAATTAATCACGAGTTAATTTTCGCGATGCTATATTTTTCATACATCGGTTGGTATTCTTATATTTACACAAGAGTTCTTTGCATTCGTATCTTTTAGCTGGAAGGCATTAATTCTCGGTATTACGAAAAGCGTAACTTACGTTCGAAAAAGATATTCCGATTGTAATTTTTAAAAATCTATCGTACGAAAGACAAAGAAATCGTAAATAGGGCAAATAGGGCGTAGATGTATATTTGTAATACAAGCACGATAAAGTACGAGGCACATGAAATTAGGAGGATATAGATCATCGTTTTGCTAGTTTCGAAATTTGTTGAAAAATACGGAGTTGCGAAATCACGAAATCGTGAACTGTATTTATGAATTTTCATATCACAGTTGCGTACCGTCTGTCAGATTCGGTTCATTTTTGTTGTCGTTAATATTATTTCGATACGGAAGATTTCATTCATTCTATTGTTGTGTTTACTTGTGTTGTGTTTATTGTTGTGTTATGGTATTGATTCGTATTTTCTATTTGCCAAGATAAATGTTAAGACCGAATTGCTCGGATAAAATAAATAGAGGCAAAGACTTTATTGTATACGCAAACAGCATTTAATTCCAGACTGAACAAACGCTAGATACGAATATACACGTATAAATGTGAAAACACGATAAGAAAATAATGTCACTGAAGAAAAAACGTTAAGTACGATAAGAATCAATGTCTAGTTATATGTATACATAATTTTGACTTGAGAACTAGGCGAGATTATGCGGTGGAATTTTGGTCTTGTAGAAATAGGTAATGGAATAGGGATATGGTATATGTATATACATGCATGCCTAGGTAGATATTACATGATCAATACAGCAGAGTGGGAACTAGTAGTAAGAGGAAAATCATGTAAGACATAGCACATTTCAGAAAAAGAAGACGAAAATGTAAGAACCGAAGAATCTGTAACGTGATTTTAAAAATTAGAATCCGTAATAACTTACCATTGATCATCGAATGTACAATAATTATTGGCAAGATCAGGACGGTACTATTACTTTCGCTAAGAAAGAACCCAATATCTGCTAGAACATATAAATATTATAGTTGCAAGTTTTAACCGACGAAACGAACGCTGTACTCGCGTATTTATTCGTTTCTACGGCAAAAGCACAAATGCTTTGTGTCGCTTAATACGGATCGTTTGCTTTGAAAGTGAGCTTTTATCATTAAAAGAGAACAAATAATTACTTGAAAATTAGCAAAACATTTCTATATAATGATATTTCAATTCCTTAGATTGTCTACGAAATGTTGCAACTGTAATATGATTAATATTAAAAATATTCGAAACTTATCTTATACGCGGACAACGCTAATTATCCGGCTTACAAAGAACCACTTACAAAGTATCGATAGATGTATCTAAACCACTCGAAAGTTTTCCACTCGTTCTATCAATCTTCGTATATCTTATTGGAAATCATTTCATTTCTGAATCGCGTTAAAAATTCTCCGACTTTCGTGTCAGATATAAAATTCTTAAACGTTTGCGTCAGACAAGTATCTGGCGTACGAATTTTTTATCGTATTCGTTCATAATTTATCCAGCAGCACGTTAATTTTTCAATGACACGGCCGCTGCTATACTCGTATGCTGATTATAGAGAAAATGCCGACAGACTGAAATTCGTTCGCTAAGTAACGAGGCTAACTCAAATTTTCCGGAAAGCTCACAGCTCTGACACAGAGTAACAAGATCGAGTGTAACCAAGTCGAAATCTCTTCATCTGCCGTGTCGACACGCGCTGTCAGTCGTTCCGTTTCGATGCCTCGCCGCTATATATGGAACGAGAAGTTGCCAGACTATCACCAACCCCATCACCTACATCCTCTTCGCGTAGTAAGGATCCTCTTAATTGCATGCGGTAATTATTGTTTACGTGGCAAATACATCAGTGAGCGTCTATATCACGGATGTTTCGCGTAGAATCTTCCTAACTAGTTTTGCCTTTTAATCTCGCCAACAGCCATCTTTCAAATTCTAACCAATTCGATTTTCGCGTAAATCAAATTGCGAAATACGAGGAAATAATGAACGTTAAACGATCATATATATGTGTATAGTGCGAGTCTCGTAAGAATAGGACCTAAAAATATGTCGATTTCTTTCAATGACACAGGAAAAAGATAGAATACCTTCGTTAAAGAATTGGTGGTATAATTAAGAAATTTAGTTTGCTTCTTTTACTCTGGAATTTCCTTCGAAAGTTGGACGAACCGCATTTTAACTAATCAAATCTTGAACCAGACAGATTTTTTAGATTTCAGCTTACGTTTAGATAAATCGCATCTTCAAATTAAATAATTGACTTAGCCGAAATTGATTGCAACTTGGTTAGATATTAAATGACATTTGGTCGTATGAGAGTACGTAGAAATTACATCTATATTTCGTAAGGCTTGTTTAAATAGCGTATACAATAGAATTTCGTTTATACCAACACCAATTTTTTCCAATTACCTATGACTCTTCGTTTACAATAGTTCAGATAAATAAACTCAGTTGACAGGAATTCGTTCAATTTTGTTAATTAATTACTAGCTGACTAATTTCGTCCAAATAAATGGAATTCGTACAGACGAAGTTGTAACGCGATAAGAAACAAAGAAAAGAGATCCTCTGGACCAGCAAATAGCACAGTATAAAGAATGAAAAAGCTCGCTCTCTAAAATAATAATAGTTTTGAAATATCCGAGCGATGTACGTGAAAGCATCGTTTATCGGTGGACATTAAAAGGTACATAAACGCGAAAAAAAAAAAAAAAAAAATGAAGAAATAGCGCGATAGGTAAGGTAAGTAGCGATATGGGGATAGCTGCGTCAACGGGAAGAAAAGACACAGAGCCACGTAGAGTAATAAAACGTGCGCCGGAACGACCCCTGGGCTTTCAGCAACACATCTTCATCGGTCTCGCTGGCCGTTCGTGTTCCTTATTCCATCGGTGTTAGCTCGGTTAGCATCATTAGTGACGTTAGTGTCTGTTTTGTTGACGCAGTCGGTGTTGGTATTGGCGTACACCTGACGGTTGTGTTCCGAAGCGACGAGTGACCTGTGCAGGTTCGCGGCAATGTAATGGAATAAAAGTGGTAGACGAAACGAGATACGACGCGTCCAGAAAGGGAAGAAATTCCAAGCGAAACGACTGCTTTCCAACGATCTACCGACAATGTTAAAAGAGTAGCTATCCTTGACTTATGAGAACGCCATTTCCTTCGTCTTACAGAGTTATCGGAGAAATTGAAAGTGCCATATTTTCATCGGTTTCCATGGCTTTTTGACGGAAAGCTTCGAGATCCGGGTATGAAAGAAATATATTTAGAATATCGAAGAATTTCTTGTATCGATCGCACATTGCCAGATAAGAAACAGTTACTGTCATGGTTCGATAGTGGAGGCATTTGTTGTATCGTTCGATTTCTTTGAGAAAATTTATGCAGCTGATATTTTATGTATTCAATTCGATAAACGCACGGGTTCGGTCTATTTAATGATCGAACGGTTTAAAAAGTGTTTATTAATCGATATATGTATAGCGAAAACATTAGGTCCCTATTTTTCGCATTTTTTTACATAAAGGGAAACGATAAAGAAATTAAACAATTGACAGAGTAACCATAGAAATGGTGTTGACGTTTAAGAAGACGCTTCCGATATTAAACGTGAAATCAACAATTTGTCTCCGTTAATAAACAAGTCTGAATCTATGACAGTTCTGTTCGAAAAAAGATGTTGCCATCATTCTGGTGTCTGTGCGAAGTAAGGAGAGGCGAAAAATAAAAGGAGTAAAAATACGAAAGTTTTCAAAATCAATAAGCGCAAATTGTTAAAATTTCACATCGACGATCGTATCTCGAGTTATAGAACAGCGATGGTATCATATAATAATAAGTGGTTTCACATTTTTCCTCTTCACTCTATATTCTTCTACGTATAGAAACGCTACGTTACGTATAAATTGGATCGTTAAGAATGCCAGTTGGCATGCCGCATCGTATTGTCGAAGCGCCAATGAAACCACTGTTTCCTTAGAATCTATAATTTTGTCATCAACATACATACATATACACAATGGCTTGAGTATAGTTTTCATAAAAAATATTTTTCTTGTGGATTTTATAAAATATTTATAGATGCATTCCGTTCTTGGCTGACTCACAGCCTCGCGATTACAACGTAATATTTCCTAGCGATATAATTGTACGAACGATAGATGGTATCACGGACATAGAACGCTGCTCGATAACGTATAAAGTGGCACTCATCGAATTCTATAATCGGATATAATCCAAATCAATTAGGTAAAATTACATCCCATTCCTTCCAATAAATTTCATTCCAACTAAGAAATCAATCTGATTTCGAAGATGATATGTCACTGTACGATTTTCGATATGATGGATAATGTTCGATCCTACTTTGGATTCCGTCGTTCGATTGTCGCCCTATATTCCGATTTAGCGTTAATCGTCACGTTTAAAAACAGCATTCAGATTATAGAACGATACGACATATTTATTCCTAGCTGTTCGGTAACGTCGTCTCTGGAATATAACGAGCATAATGTCGAGGGCAACGATGAAAGGGTACGACGCTAAACACTTCGAACTTCGATTAGTATAGCATAAACCAAGGTACTGCTATCGCTTGTTTATACGAATCGAGTATCGTTAACGATGCTACAAATTCGTAATGTGTTAACATATGATGTATGTAAACGATTCAAACGTTCAGATTTTAAAACGGATATATCTATCGCTTATCTCGTAAATTTATACAAATTTATACAAATTTATACAAATGGTGAGTTAATCGCTTGTAATTAGGATATATAAACGATTATAGTTTTTTAGTTTGCGACTTGAAAGTGGAAAAGCAATGGTTGCAAAATAGTAGCAGAAAGAAAGATCATTTGCCAGAAAAATAAATGATTTGAAATGAGAATGTAGAACAATTGTCACAAGGGCTGAATATACATTTTAATATAGGACAGATAAATAAATATCCGAGTCACGGATAATTATAGATAGTTCGAACGTTGTAACGAAATGAATAAAGTTACGATTTCTGAAGCTTGGACGTAGAAACGCGAACAAGTTAGTTTCTCACGAATAATCAGGGGAATAAGCGTGAAAACAAGAACGGCGAGGTAGCGGAAAAAGCGCATGGAAAAAATTTGAAACGTAAGGCCATAAAGTTTTGAGACGTTATAATACGTGCGTTGAGCATTACTGTTAAAGAGCTATAAGGCAGCTCGTCCTGCACCTGCTATGTTGAACGTTATACTTTGTACCATCCTCCCAGTAGTTGACAGGTTATTACACCTACGTTGTATACAAAGTATTATCTCGTATCGTACTTGTAAAATATGGCCTTCCATTATATTAAGAATTTTCCAGCAAGCACTGCTATATACTTGTTTCCCAGTTTGCTGAAATAAAACAATTTAAGTCGGCGAAGAAGACCGAGCTATCGTAGGCTTTCGCGAAATTTATTGCGTAACCATCGACAAAATTTCGTGGAATCTCAGTGTCCTAACTGATGCTAACGATGACGGAAGACCTAAGCGATGTTAACGTAAATTGAACTATCAGAAAACGTATAAAGATTCGCTGTCCAATAATCAAGGATAGATCGAGAAATTGTAATAAATATATAGCGTTGTTGGTAGTAAAATGTCATTTTAACTTTCCAAGATCGTTTGTTCAAAGTTAATGTATAAAATTCGAACAAATTTTGCTTGTTCCATATAATAAGATAACGGATAAAATATTTGCATCTTGAAATTTCTAGTGTTTAACGAATATCTAATGACACTTTTAGTATTGCGAAGATTTAATCCCAAATAACGATGCATGAATAAAGGAAAGCTAATTCTTTATAAGATATATGTCGTAGGAATTTATACCGCGTGTGTACATGCTTTCCAGACTAATTTAAATTTAGATTAGCAACGAAACTAAACAAGTTTTAGGCACGAGGAAAACGTAAGCCAGGTATACATTTCTTTGAAAATATTCTTGTACGATGTTTTTTTACGAGAAGATACAATTAAATATTCGTACGTGGTTGTAAAGATTAGATAAATACTGTAGACTTGTAAATTAGTATAAACTAACGTAAAGTGAAATAATATTATTTACGATATATGATTTTAATAGGAACGAAAAATAATTTCACGCGTGGCCATTATATCTTTAGAATAATCGTGACAGTTACGTCTAGCTTAATGCGTTAATTTTCACTACAATTTAACAACGATAAAATATCGAGCTACGTAAAACGTAAATGTGCTTTTTTTAAAGAAAATGATAGATATATTAGGGCCCGTATGAGTCATGATATTTATCCATGTTATTCCAACAATTGAATGCAGATAATCGCTTAAGCACGCTGGGGAAAGGTCTATTAACTTAGACAGTTTGATCGATGGAAAGAGTTAATTGAAAAGATCCTAGAACGAATTTCATTTTAGCAAGTGATATATTTTCTAGCATATATCTTCTATTAAAACAATTGTTCCATCGAAACAAAAAAATGTTACATAGTTTCCTAGAAATCGCACACATAAGTATGTATGTATGTACGTCTGTACACTCGTGAAATACAGCGTAAAAATTTTTTATTTGCTGATCGATTTGCTGATCGATTTGCTGATCGATTTGCTGAGAAAAGATTGCTCGCGGAAAATTAACGAGCGAACGAACCAATTGAAAGATAAACATATGCGAGATGGCGTATAATAGTTTATTTAAAAAATTAAAATGAGCACTATATACATTTTTTGCTTCTTTTAAACGTTCATTGTTGTAGATTACGAAACTTTTCGATCTGGCTGGAACGATATCAGTTCTGGAACAAGCAACGCGTCGTCTCTAATGAACCCGTTGCGATCCCACGAACGATTTCTCCGTTTCAATTTACGAAAAGCAAAAATGATCCAACAAATTCGAAGAAACAGAATTTTACATCTTGTTACGCTTCACTTTATTTTACTTAATTATAGATAAAAGACACCCGTTGATAAATTTGTATATTAAACAGAAAAAACAAACACGGAAAGCGGATCATGGGAAATTTCAATCTGATCTTCCCTATGAAAATTAAATCGTAATTTCGTAGCTTTCAAAGATAAACGAAGAAATTAGTTTTCATGTTGGCATATTTACAGGTTAGAATTCTGTGATCGAGAGAAATGTGCCGGAAATACAAAGTGTCGTCGCGACTATCCACTGTTCATCGGATAATGGTAAACATAAAACTAATAAACATCGGCGAGTACGAGATGGATCGGTTTACGGCTCTCAGAGATGCAATGCATAGCGCAAAAGTCATGCACACGGGATTGCTTGCGGGCTATTGTGTCATACAAGGTGACGTTAACCAGCTTCGTGATTTCCTTGAATATTCATTCGTTCCATACCGAACTAAGCTAGGTACAATGCTTTGATGAATATTGTAAGTGTTTATGCTTTCACTTCAATATTTAAATGATACTGTAACATTTTAACACGAGTATAAATTCATCGACGGTGACAAAAGTTACCTTTCAAGAGCAAGAGCATGTATCACTTATGTATAAATTAATATTACAATAGGTTGTATTTTTATCTCGGTGTGTACGTGCCGAGTAATTTTCGATATTGAATACTTTAAGCTTTAGCTAAGTGTTTTATAATCGATATTTTGAAAGTAAGATGAAACTAAGATAACAATGCAAAAATTTATAGAAACTGCTTGCGAGGATCACAAAAAGGGAACGCGATCGATCGCGCATCTAGCCCACTACTTAATCTTCTCTCCTAACACGCATAACTCGGAATCAAGATCTGGAATTAGATAGGAGTAAATGTAATAAAAAAAAAATCATAATTTGTGAAAGCGATATAAATAGAACGTTGTTATACAGGAAAATAAGATAACTAAGATAACTACAATCTCTATAGGTTTCAAATCAAACGATAGTTTTCAAAGATTTTAATAATTTCCCAATCGTTCCTCAGATTTGCCGCATTTTATATAGATGTTCCAATACTTATAAATAGAAGTGTAATAAAAAGATAATAGCGAAGAAACGGGTATACAATAAGCAGGTGATTAGATATGTTCGAAAAAATGTAAAATCGCTTAATATGTAAAGATGAATCGCTTAATATCGTAAAGAAATTGCAATCTCAGCTACGACAATTTCATACTACGCAACGTAACAAATTGTTACGAATTGTTATTTTTACAACCGAGTTCGACGCTGCTTTCATCAGAGATAAAAATGAATGGATTTTTATTTATTTGAAACGTGTCTGTCGTCTATGCACTTTCTAAATTTATCTGTTAAAATTGAAAATTGCCTGTAGTCATCGGCCTGTAAAACATCGCGAGATAAATTACCATACAACGTATAAATATTAAAAAAAGTGTATTTCATAAGATACTGATACGAATTTCACATAATAAATTCTCAACCGTCGACGGCAAATATTTAATGCTACGATTAAGCACGGAGGAAGTTACTTATTTAGTTATTTGGGCGATATAGGGAGGATATTGGCGGTGGATTATAATGGCAATTGATAGCTTTGAAATCTCATTATCAACGTAATAGAATAGCTTTTCCAGGGAAGAATGGTGGATCGTAGACGCGAAGGTGAGGGAGAAAGGAATCCGGTAGAAGGATTTCTTCTATGAATATCTGTGAAAATAGATATTTCAACTATTTAACTATGTACGTTAGTAAACGATATTTTGCACATGGCGATTTTCAACGTTATATACGTTCATGTATGTTAGAATTGAAAGAATGTATGATCAGATTGAAGATTAATCATAACAAAATAAAAGATTTCGATAAAATAATACGAGATTAAATTATTAATCGCTGCTAGTTTTACTATATCGTTATTGTAACAAGTAATTTGATTGTGTCACTTCTTTCAAATATACAAGGAACAATGACAACTCGCACTTTTCTAAAAAAAAAAAAAAAAATATATATATAAGATACCTAAAATATACAAAAAATGAGTAATGTATATCGTAAAATATGTCGATAAGACAAAATGTATTTATAAGAGTGAAAGTAAAAATAGAAAGGAAGAAAACAAATAGGATACGAAATTTCTCGCATCGAGATATGTACTTTACTCGGAACGAACAAGAAGTTGTTGTTGTTACGAGCACGCAGAATGAATCGTCACGAAACACAGTATGCATGCAGAAACGCAATATAACGCAGTTTTCTACCGCGACGCTCGGTAAGGGAACGCGAAGGTAAGAAACGGAGAAGATTATCTTGCGGTTGCGATTACTTTGGCTTCCTTCCGACGTATCGTGTTGTACGTACGGGACACGAAGGAGATGCGACTGTTCATCGATCAATGCAAAACGTTCTGCGTCGTTTCGAACATTATTGCCAGCCTTTCAAAAATTAACGTCTCCCTAGGGAGAATATTCAAGTAAGAAACGCAACTTCATCCATACCAAATTATCGATCTGTTTCGTTCTTTTACGTCGTCGTTTATTTAAAGGACTCGAAGAAAATATGATGCTTCAACGTGATATATTAGTAAGAATTTTTTAGCTTAAAAGAAACATTATATAATAAATATGGCGCATTCGTTATTCCGAAGCGTGTTTTCTTATTAAGTCGTTTTCTAGAGACTTAGGTTCGTGTATTTTTCTCGTTGCCTCAGTTTTTACAAAACAGAGAAGAATACATTCACTGCAATTTTTCAATAAAAGAGGCGTTCCCTTCTTGCGTCAATAACACATTTTTCTTCTTTAAGTAAAATTGACTACAACGAAAAATTCAAATATCGACCATGTAATAAAGTATGTAATTTGCTGCAAAATAATGGAGTTTTTAAATCGTCAAACAACTCGATAGTATATATTTCGCACGATTTTGAAAATTGAAAACAGTTTTTACTTAAATCCTTTGCTTTTTCGGTATACGTATGTACGTATACATTTGACGATCTATGAAACGGTCAGAAACGTGGTTTAATGGCATTTTACGGACTTCTTACAACTTTATCTTAGCGTCTTTTCCAGACTTTTAAGTTTTAGATATACATATGCCTTGAACGTATGCCTTTGAACCGAAATAGTCCGAGTCGCGAACTGATCTTTCCCAATCTCTTCAAGTTGCCTGTTTGTCTCAAATTCCGTATCGCGTAGAAACCGCTTTAAACGTGCAAAAAGGAAACGCGAATGAAATCGCATTTTCTGTCATTTCGAGTATGCTTTTCCCATCTATTATAAATAACGAAATACGTTTCTCTGATGAACGAGAAATGTTCCACTAAATAAATACTCTATCGATAACCGTGTTTCACGGTGTTATTTCGTACAATACGGGAATCACATTGCATTATCGGTACTTGTTAAAATTTCTCCTTCGAGAATATTCGACTCTTTACACTTGAAATTCTATCCACTTGAGAAAGAATGTCATAATCGATTGTAATTTCTCAATGTCAGGAATTTGAAAATCAGTAACTAACGATTCGTATAGATTATTCGCGTTACGATGAGATACAAATAAAACTATACGAATAAAAGAAAAATAAAAATGTACACGCGTAACTTTTAAATAATACAACGTAAAAGAGCGTGAAAACAGTTTTATTTCTAGCCACACTGTTGGAATACCGGATGCAAAAGTCCCATCAACCGATACGCACATACATGTACAAGCTACTAAAAGCGTACTACGTATTCCGAGTATAAAGAGATAAACATCCGTGCTCTCGACCAGCGAACAAAACTTTTACGATAATTCCACGGAGAATTAGTGGTCAAAGAGTCGCGCTACGTTTCCAAGGCTATCGCCTTTACTTAACGTACGTATCTTTGGTAACCCTGCTGCCACATCCCGCTCCTTGGTACTTCCGCTGGCTGTACGCTACACATCCGTTTCCTCGGCGTCGTACATACGGCGTCCGCCGCCCTCCCCGGAATCAATGGCAGGTAACTATAACGTTGCGTTACGATCGCGTGATTAATTGAAAATTTAATTAGATGGCGCGGCGATCGGCGATATTCGCGTGGCCGAGTATTCAAATTGAAACGTAGGTAGAAGCGCCGCCATCGAACTTATATTCGACGTTCGTCTTTTTCCTACGGAGCGCGAGGGATCCGCAAACACAAAGCAGCAACGGCTGCAGAAAACGTGGAAGCGACGGCCGGTAATGCCAGAGCCGCACTTATTTGTCGGTTTAATTAAACGCACTTCTTTCTCGTTCGACGAGTATTTTCGTTTTCGTTCGACGTTCGTTCCCCTCCTCCTTCTCTCTCTCTCTCCCTCTCTCTCCCTCTCCCTCTCTCTCTCCCTCTCTCTCTCTCTCTCTTGGCTTTCGCTGCCTCGTTATCCTTCCAACCCTATTTCATCTCTCCGCCTTCTTACCGTTCGACCCTCTCAAATTCTCCGCCCGTACTGGATTTATATCCCCGTCGGTCGCGGTATTCGTTAGAAGCATTAAGCTTTAATTTCGCTGAGAACTCGTGCCTTCTTTGCTCTTTATATCTCCTTCCTTCTTTCTCCTCCGCTTTTTCTCTTCGTCATTTTTCTCACTCGTTACCACTCTAGGAATCTACTCGTACCGTATTTTCTTTCCGACGTATTATACATAATCACTTCAGCGTCGCTGTTTACAATATATGGGACCCGTTTGACCAAACTTTGGTTTCCACCTATGTATTCCTAAGTTAACGATAAAACTCGGTTACGAGTAAAGCGTTGCGGTAGACGTTCGAAACGACATAAATTGTAACATATACGTATATCAGTATACGATGAATTTGAGAAAATTATTTCTCAAACAGTTACGAGTTGAAACGTTAATCGAGCTTTAAATTTTCCATCGCTTTGTTCGTAAATACGTGCGATCTGTTATTACTTAAAACGATAGAATACGATACAATACTTTACTTTGCTTACAAGGCAAGAGCGAGAGATATAACCGTGTAAGCAGATGTTAAAAAACATCACTTGTTCGAATAACGTATTAAAAATTCGTCATCCACGAGTCATCCAGGTTTTCCGAAAGATCTCGTATTTTTTCTACCTGTCATATAAAAGTGCCATTATGCCCTTTTTCCTCTGCCCCTTTTGTGTCTGATTAGAATATCGGAAACCTAATATCGCGAAGAATACAATTGAATTCGGCAAATTGTGTCTTCTTATTGGTCGACCAAAGTACACCGAAGAATAAATTTCTTTATAAAACTATCTCGTGATATATACTTTATTCGCCCTCTTACGCTGTACCGTAAGCATGATTCATCTGCATGCAGATTAAAAACCTGAAACGAAACAACGTGGTGATGGTTCTAATTTTGTCGTCTGTAAGGACGCCGCATCAGAAAATGTTAAGTAGGAGTTGGATTTGTTTCGCGAAGAGGGTGAAAATTTCAAGAATGTCGAAAAGAGAGAACAAGGAAATTAAGTAACTGGGTCAAACCCGATAGCGAATGCGTCGTTAACGAGCAGCCAATCGATAACAAGGAAATGTCAAAAAGGTGAAAACGTCTGTCACTTAGTTCTGCACAGGCTGTCATTACTTTTCAGCTGGATAATCCTACGCAATTACTGGCGACGCGGCGGTTCTTCGAAAATACTCGATCGGGAGCGTATCGGTAACTAATTGCATCGAACGATATATCTGATAAAAATAGAAAGCTGACAGGCTGCAGTTTGTACAAATCTGAAAGCCAGATTTATACCTTATTTTCGTATTGGGTTAAGTGTTTTAATATTTAATTGATGCAACGATGAAAGGAAAAAAATAAATAAATATTTAAATAAACCGACTAATTATTATTTATTAATTACTCGTTAAAAAATAGTTACATAAATCATTAGGATGGATTGTTATATCGCAATTGACGAAACAATTGTAACAATTGATCGACGATTAATATAGCGTAAGTTATTTAATTATAAGTTGTCGATCGGTATTCTTATCGATATTATTATCGAATGATCGTTTATCGAACAGGTTAATTCGATTTGAACGTGTCAGAATTTGCAACTGTATTCGTGTATTCGTTGATCTAATAATTAGGCGTTGGGAGGAGATTCGGAGAAAAGAACGTTGGCACATTTGTAACACTGTGATTACGGTAAAGATGGAATAGGAAAAGAGGAGGGGCAGGGAAGGTAGAGAGGGAAAACGAAGAAGAGCAGGTAGGTAAGTAGTTATCACGGTTCCGTGATAAGTGGTAGTCGTCAGACTGCACGGTGCTCGCGCTTTCATAATAATCAAGTCCCTAGAAACGGAAGTACCAACTGCGTTTTCCCGATGCGTCGTACATTTTTGTCACTTTCTCACGAGATCTTCGAGAGAGCTACGGGCAGTCGTATGTCATTCCTCTTTTTCCGTTAATTTTTGGTTGATCGTATTAACTATATAACAACTAGATTTCTCTGACAAGGTTCAAATACGTAAAATGATCTGATAAATTGATTTCTGCGTAGTCCGAATATCAACAGAGATATAACTTATTCTCTTAACATGATTAACCTGGTTTGGCGTTGCCGCTATTATACCTTCGAAAGAAATGCAAAGCGGAAATTTAAGAAAATTGAACACTGAAATATTTACATTTATCAGTTATTTAAAACGAAGAGTTGCTTCTCTTTGGCGAATAGCGAATACCGTTGAGTCGAAGGTGTTCGGATGTTTTATAGATTTTATCGAATTAAATCGGCTATGAGTGTCTTTAATATTTCGATCGTTTTATGTCGTCGTAATAACAATTATTATTATTCGATACGATACAAATTCTAAAGTAATTTTTACTTTAGCCGTTTAAACGAAGAATTAGGTATTCTCTCGTGGTAGATAGTCGCACCTTTCTTGTAAATGTCAATTTCATAAGACGAAATATTTTTCTAAAAATTTATGCGCGGATGCGACGCATCGAAATAATAAACGTACTTTTTCCTCGATTACTCGAAGCTATAAATTAAAATGTTAAATATTATTGAATATTATAAATAGAAAATAGTACCGAAGAATGTACGATAAAATATCCAAAGCACAGTAGTAACGATGTCTAGTGATGTAAAATATATCATTATTACGTAAACACGAACTGCATATTCCGAATATTTAACATACAACTAGGGTCTTCAAAAATGTATAGCACTGCATTGTAGGCAATCTAATAATAATAATGTAATATCTTATTTCGCGTCGAGGATCTTTATTAGTTCAACTGTTCTTCGTGGTAACGACGAAAAATGAACTTAATATTCGTATCGATGCGATGTTCACATATCGAATATAAGTTGATTTTACGATAATCCTATTTGCCGCTAGTATACTGTTAATGTAATTACAGGCTCGCGGTGCACTCGACGTATTATATAATTATGTCGATTGCCGATTCTTATACAGACTGACCACAATTTGCAACTATCGATGGTGAAATCGATAAAGCGTGAAATTGAAATTTCAATTCGACCCGATGTCGAACCCCCCTGTACAGATCAGTGCATCGAGAAACTGCGTGAAATTATACACGGGGTTTTTACGACGGGACCCTGACCCGGCTAGAAAGAAAAAATTAATCTTCTTCCAAGTTGTAAAAATAAAATAGCTTCGCGATCGGCGAGGCAACTAATTTGAAAATGTAACAGCGACGGTGCCAGAACTTTTGTCGGGATCGTAAGATAATTGGGCAGGTTTTCTACACTTTGGCAAATGAAAATTTCATTCTCGTTCCATGGAAGAATAAAGATTAACTTTAATTCCCGTAGGAGCGCGTGTGTACAGGCCGCTTAATTATAGCTTGATTAACGTAATCAAAATTGTCGAAGAAAATTCACGTTGGACGATATTTAAAGTAAAATCGAATGTTGATTAATATTTAATATTTATTAATATTATGCAATTAAAATAAAGCTACCACACGTGTGCGACATGCAATACCGTTCTTTATAACGGGCATAACGAACATTGACGATTTAAGACTCGCACGGGCACCGATTTTAGTTCACGTCATACAATTACACTGTACTTCTCCGGCAGAGTTTAAAGATACAGTTCAATTAATTAAACCAAGTCTAATTTAGCTTGATTAAGCTAACGATGTCTAATGTAGTTTAACGTAATTGCTGGAGCAAGGGAGACTTCGCTGTCTTTTATTCTATCGATCTTTCATCTCGCACCTCGACCTCCTTCGTGCCAGTCTTCGAACGGTTCCCTAGTAAAATGCCAAAGCCTTATTCGAATATGTATTATCACATTAGCGATGTAGGTCTTCGAAACCCGAATATAATATGTTAATTGACGTTTAAGCGATCTCCGGAACACCACTACTTTGTTCGACTCTCCTTAAATGCTACCAGACTTCTTTCATTTCCTTCGGATGCCACAGGTCTTGGTTACAAATTACAACCTTACTTTAATTACTTTAATTACTTTAATTATCTGCTCTCGTAGTCGGAGCACATGTCTACTTTTAAACATCGTTTAGTTCCTTCTCAAACGTTTCTCGCGTATTCCTATGATAACGAAATGCTCGAAAATTGACTACGAAATAATTCCTATGACTGTAAACGTTGCTGTACATGATTCAAAGATGAACATACCAGTAGACGAAAGTTATGTAACAACTTTATACGTTTGATGCTGATATTTTAACGGCGGTATACATCAGCTGAAATCCTATATGAAATAATCGGAGGTTATAATTTATCTTATCTATCTTATCTATCGAATTATGCGATCTACGAGTCTAAAATGAAAGCACTTTCTGATAACACCTGCAAAAGGCATATTAATGAGCTTGACTGAATGCAGGTCAACCTATCGCGTACCTAGACAGATATTCGTATCAATCTATATGCATAGATTGTATAAGTACTTCCTCCGTGGAGAACAGTTTTTCGAACGAATTTAACTATATACTATTTCCAGCTGATTTGTGACGCGTCAAACGAGAAGTTTCCTTTAATTCGTAAAAACGTGATGCAACGTTAAGCGAAATGAGTTGTAATATCGAATCGAGTAATCTTGTACGTTTATTAAAAGCCGCGATGTATAACGCAGAAGATAAAATAAAATGGCCGAGATGTGATATAAAATCTATATATAAAATTCTAGGAAATGTGTGACATGAATCCAGAAATAAAAAGAATTCGGAGTCTGAAAAGTTGAAGAAAGGTAATGGTAGATACGATACACGTGCTACTTACGCTTCATTAGGTCTCCGCTTTTCGACCTAATCATCTTGTAAAATGTTGCATACCGACCGTATAGTAAACACAGAAAATGTATAGTTCACGAGACATACGACAAAGAGATTAGAGCAAGAGATTGAAATTTGTGCTGTCTTTGGTTGGGCAAAATCATAGAACATCTGACCCATTTTCCATTCTCACTATCGTTATCGGTAGTTATTCGACTATCTAATTTAATTTACTTGTACCGATATTAGCGCATTTAATGCATTTGATTCGAAGGATAGCATTAATAAAATAGCGAAATCACTGAATAATATTGAACAATTAATTGAAGAAATAATTCGTATAAAAAGTTCAATGTGATCTCAACTCAGCGTTGAACGAAGATTGATTCGATGAATATATATTTTATACCTGTTCGTACTTTGAATTCATTCAGAAAACTGAAAACTTGTCTATCATTACAAGATATACCTACCATCCTTTAGACGAAACGATAATTTTTCATTCGCCTTGATGACAATTATGCCGGCAAAAAGAAAAGGCCATATGTATGCGTAATAAAAATTGAACGAAAGAGTAGAGAATGGGGTGGCTGTTGTATCAATGGACTATATCGAATGTACGCCTGCAAGCTGTAGGAAATGAATGGCGAAACGCGAATACAAGATGAATTTCGAAAGATTCGGTCTTAAAAATTGATAGGTTTCAATCACGTACTGTATTTCACAGAGTGTTCTGTCGCTATTGGAGATTGCTTCGCTCGACTACACAGTAACAAAAGATACAGTTATAAAATTTTATTTCTCTGAATATTGGAGAGTGGAGCTATCGAGATAGGAAAATTCCGATGAAAATACTCAATCCTTAAAATCTAATAGATCGATAATTAAGTCGATCGAACGTCCTGTTTTATTTTTTATATGTATCCCATCCTATAAACTCTTTGACCGTTTTAAGTATCCTGCAACGAATCTAAATTATCGAAAGAAAATATAAGATAAGATAAGAAACTAACGATAAGATCGGTTGGCGATAAACGCCATTAACTTTTTGGGATATAATAATAAGAGGATTCTTACGTTTCGCTCGGTTCGAAGCTTTTCCGTAGAACTGCTCGACGAAACCGTTTAATTAGCTTCGAATGCGCGTTTCTTTCAAGGAGAGAGCAAAGAAAATCATAATCGTTTCCTTGCTAATCAATATAGTATACTTGACACTCTCTCGCCAACTAATCGCGAGTAATTATTTTCGTTGCAATTAAAATCGCTTGCCCCGCTGAAATCCAACGTGACTGATTCTGACAACAACTATTTCGCTGGAACAATATCGATAACTCGCTTAGATCGGTAGAGCGCGAAAGGGAAACGTATTGTTGAAATTTAATTAAAACCAATTTCGAGCACCACTCAGAGACGAGTGGTCTTACATTGACTCTAACCATCTTCGGCCAAGAGTCTCTGTTGTCCGCTAACGATGGCAAAAAACGAGATCTAGTGGCTAATTAGCAGACCTTCGGTCGTTCGGAAAAAACCGATGTATAAGCCGGATTTCTCGTGTAAACTTTAATATTTCCCCAGGTCAAGAAGAATAAAACCGATATTCTCTCTGAAAAATTATAGGGGACGTCGAATATTTCATTTAACACGATCTTCCATTTAATACGCGTCGCTTAAAATATTATTTGCTGCGCGCTACTAATTAACCGCTAACTGAATCAATCGAAATAATTTACGGTAGGCGAAATTTCGAAGGAGTAGAATTATACCGATGCTGACACGAGAAACGCGATTAAATAGAAATAGATAGAAAAATAGTAGACACGAATTCAATAGGTATAGTAATCATTTTATGAGAATTTCGTCTATAGAGCATCGTGCTTTACAGCTTTGTCTTTAAAATAACGGAGCTCGCAGCAGCTACGTAAGAAATCTTCCAATTAGTTTCAGTGGCACATGTAAGCATAAATTCTTGACGATTAAACGTGAAAGATTAATTCGATGAAAATAAAGATAAATCTTTCCGTTGTTATTTTTTGAAAAGAAAAATTTAACTTCCTAAAAGACTTTCCCACGAATTTCTAAATATTTTCTCCAAAGTACTGCTTTTCTATATATATATATACTTAATGGTATATTATCAATAATTATTTCAAATAATTTATTCGAATGTGAGACACAGTGAAGTTACTTTCTCTATGTTATTGTTAAAATAAGAATAATCGATTAATTGAAACAATTAATTGTTTCAAATTGCTAATTTTTTGCTTTATTTCAAACAAAATGTGCCCAAACATGGTTACATCGTCACTCCGATTCATATCATTTTCAACAACGCTATGAACATCGACGTTCTCGTTAAAAATGCAGCCGATTCAACCGCAACAGTATAAATAACGTATAAAAGTTCAAACATACGTTTCCATCGTTTCCACGAAAAGCATCCTAAACTTTAGAGCCACAATGTACACGTGTAATACCGCGAGAAATGAACTCACGAAGCTCCTACAATATTTTCAGCGAACTAACAAACAGCGAGCTTAAACCGAAATCGAAACAAATCATTCGCCAATTTGTATCGACGCTCGACCATGAAACGCCAATTTTCGTGGTTACGCAAGTAGTTACTTGCCCGCCCTTTCGCGTCTAAGCTACACGCGAATGCGTGTCATGCGCCTGTACGAGAGAATTTCGGTGAACAGCGCATTTTTTTTTTTTTTTTTTTTTGTTGGAAAGTATTAGCAACGGCCTGTTTTTCGAACGACCATCGATCCGGGGCGTCGAAGCTGCGTCGAAGCTGCGTCGAACAGAATGAGGCAGGCACAGTCTTGCGTAACGAACTGAGCCACGCCGGCACAAATAATGGAGGTTTTGTTTGGCGAACGGGGTAATTCGTTTATCTCCTTTTTCCAGCAATCCAGCGGCCGAACAACGCTGGGCTCCGGTACAGAAACAGAGCAGGGGGATTGTCCAGCTTCGAATCAAACGGAATTACGTGCATTCGTTTCATCTGATCGTAAACAGTTACGTGTTAACAACGCATGTTTGTCGGAAGCGGCGCAAGAGAAAAAGATAAAGATGAAAGGAGAGATCCGGAGAATCGATAGATAGTTGAGCCAATTGAACAAAGAAATGAACGATCGAACAAGAGAATCGTTTGCGTGAAGAGGAAAAGTAATGGATTGATAAAGCAAAGATAGGAACGTTGGAAGGAAAAATGAGGTAGAGATATATCGTATAAATTGTTGCGAGCAGCTCCGCGACTATTCAATCGGGATACGATTAGGGTTTTATTTTAAATAAATTTTTTACGCAGCGATCGTTTCAACCGAAAGTTAGTTATACAGTCACGTTCGTTCAAGTCCTCGTAGACTTAAAAAAACAGTCACTTTTTATTTAAATAAAGAATATATAACATACAATATGTTTATATATATAAACGATATATATAAGAATAATATGTTTATTTCCTAACGTATACAGGGATAATAAAGCCATTGTTAAAAGGTTCTAACATCGAAGAGAAATTTTGTAGCTTTTTATTTTAATAAAAGCTGTCTTTTGTACGCTCAAAAGTTCTACTTTTTGTTCCACGTTTTAAAATTATAAACGACGAAAGTTAATCCTGTTTTTCTTAAATAAGAAGACTAATAGACAGACAGAACAAAAGTGTCTGTTGACTAACAACAAAGGTTTGAAGAATCGAATAATTATTAGAATAACGTGTACGAATACTTTTGGAAAAAGAAATAATACGAAGTTTAAAATATAGAATTTAATTGTCTCTTATTTCTCTTCCTTCGAGTAAATTTATCGGAAAGAAGAAAGATACGCTTTGCGTATAGAAGAGATTCGGCGAAATAATTGTAAACTTAAGAAACAACAGGTGAATAGTAACATTTACAGTTAGAAATATATCAATGACAATTACTTGGTGTACGATACTACGTTGATGAAGAAAATACTGCTATACATTTACTCAAGTCCTACATATTTTATTTAATATCGCTGCCTTTTATCTGTATATCCTATTTTATAATAAAACGACGAAAGAATAATAATACACGCTATAAAATCACTTTGTTAGACAATGTCAATGCTTTTATTTCTATTTTGTGACAGTAACAAATATATGGCGTATATTTATAATTTCGTTATACTTTAAAGTATAATCTTCGTTGTAATATATATAATTTTGTATACAACGGAAACAAACGATATATAATCTCGTCGTGTTATTTATGAATATTACAAAAAAAAAAGATCGGCGTGCTTAACGGTACAAGTTCTTGAAAATTAAATAAAATTATTGAAAAAGAATAGTTGAAATGTAAATTTATAGCGTCGTTTAAAATAAAATTTTCCTTTAGTCCAGAAATATTTTGAAATAACATTGTAAATTAAATTTTCTATAGAAATTTCTTTGAGTCTTGTATTGTATATTAACGAGTTTTCATCTTGAATCAACAAGCGAACCTTCACGGCGTGCTACATATTAACGTGTTCGATATTATACGTAAGTGCTCCAACTATTCGCAACCATCAAAGATGCTATCAAAGTTATTGGTATTCTATTATGGTCGTGACAGCAGTTTCGTTACAAAGCTTAGCAAACTCGAATATTTCCATTAATATTAGCGATTGTTACGCAAACTAAGCTTTAAATTACATATATTTTGCATCGGTATATTTTACACACGTTTTCGGCGTGATTATTTCATAAAGCTAAGATTGTATTAATAAAACACAGGCTCGTGAACGTGTTCGGACATTTGTTCCGAAATACCTTTAAAGAATGACCCGTATAACGTCCGAGAATAAGGAAAATAGTAATTAAACTATAGAAAATCACAAAACACAGAAACGTTTATTCATTCGTTCGTTGATAAATATACGAACCTTGCTAACGATAAGACTAAGACTCGCTAACCGAAGAACCATCGCGCAACATCTAAGACATTCGCAATCGCTTGTCGCATCGTATCGTCCAGCGCGTACGTCGTAATTTCACAGGAATAAAGTCCTTGACGACGACGGTTACGAAGCGATAAGGCTATCGCTAATCTTTTTATTCCGGAGAAGACCGTTCTATATTATAATCTGTACTCGTTTCACTATGTAGTCGACGGTGCTTCACAAAATGTCACTCTGCAGCTGTGATTAATATGCGGCTTATTGGTGAATCGCAGTCATGTGTGCGCCCTTGGTAGCATATTCATGTACCCGTGACTGTGAGGTAGTTGCAAAGCGGTTCGAATTTCTCTCTCCGTCTCTCTCCCTTTCGTTTTGTCCCTGGCTCCTTCCTCGCTCTGTCATCCGACTGTCTCTCTTTCCGTTTTCTACATACACGAGGGCACTGGTGTGTGTACGCGTACGTCGCGTCGTATCGTTTTGGACGTAGCACGGACATTTGCTGACTGGCGTTTGGTCGAGATTACCCGGTCCAAACCCACGGTTTTCCTCTCTCTCTCTCTCTCTCTCTTTGAATTACAGCAAGTCCAATTTACAAGCATCGGTACGAAACGAATGCAAAAATGAATTGGACGTCATGAGCGACTGACCAGCCGAGGACCGATGCGAAAAAAGGGACACAATGCGGCGCGCGAGCAGTCCGAGAGAGAATCCTGGCCACGTACTACCCACTAGTTTCTAGATTGGCATATGTATATCGTTAACGTCTTCTTCGCTTTAGTACTATTTCAGAGGATAATATCGTTGCTTACGCATTATTACGTCATCTCTGTCGAAGAATGTCGAAAATAATTATTATCGCTGAGATAACCAAGATATTTATGCTACATACGAAGGAGGAGATAATTGAGACACGTTGATCGCTAAAATGGCGTTAAATTCAGATCTTTAACAATGTCGTCTTGTTTCGTTAATAATGAACTATCAGGCGATACTGTGAAATTTATGAGTTCATATTGGTAAGAGTTAGTGGCGACTGTCGACCGTTATATCCGGAAACTCAGAGATCAAGAAAAGTCGCTGTTTTTGAGAAATACAATTTTAACTCGGACGGTACGTGAGAAATTTAACCTATTTTCAACGGTATGTTTTTTCAACTTCTTCGCCTCACTCCGTCCATAGTTTAATAGCCGAAACCTTGTCATAACAGCCCGTTTCATTAACTTTGTAAAGCTGTTTTTTCGTAGCGAGCGTGTCCTCTTATATTCATTTCAAGATAACGTCTCTGGCCGAAATCATTAAAGAAGACATTTCCTTTTTATGAATCACGGACACCGCGAAAAGTGCGGAAAAGGCGGTCTGCTGTCTTATCTGCGAGACAAAATAGGTCTGCGAGCCATTCGAAAGGACGGATACGTTAGCGCGCCGCGAATTGCGAGCGCTGTGAACAGCGTGTAGAATTCTTTCTATTTTAGAGTCAGCAGCTATTACACGAGTCTCGAGGATCGAACCTTTATAATATTTTACTTGGATCAGTTGCATAGGAATTTGTTGCCTATTTGAATATAGACTTGTTCCTTATTTAGCAATTAGTTCTTTGCCTTGCGTTCGAAGGATTGTACGTAATTCACACTCTATTTCAATCGTCTCAAGTTTTCAGCGAACACGATTTAATTTTCTTTCTTTAATGAAATTTATATCCGACATTTTGTACTATGCACGAGGAAAGTTTCTCTTATACCTGCTTTTAATTAAAATTATACTTACAGTCTATCCAAGTGTGTATAATAACATAACACGTTCCTTTTTCGACATTTATATGAAAAATAGTTCTGACTTGTTAGCGGAATTAATTCACTTTACAGAAATAGACGCGCCGTATTGCAGCCGAACGGATCGAATTTGTTTTCACAACATAGCTAATGTTCAAGTGCTTGTAATCGTATTCGTGATCGTGATCCACTCGTGTAACAATGTTGTTGCGACCTATCAACCAAGTGGCGATCAGTCGGGTTGCAACTGTTCGGTTGAGATCGCGAACCTTGAACGATATTAACGTTCAAGAAGAAGGTAGAATAAAGATGTCCGTTAAGCTGGTGTTTAGTAGGTTTGTTTGAACTGTTTATTTGGTATAAACGGAAGATATACCGATGGCACAGAAATCCTAGCTCCCGACGTTGATCCAGCGAAGCCTCGGAGAAATTACAATCACGGCTTAACGAAATAGCAGTCTTGTCGAGAGCATGGAAAACTGAAGTTAACGTCGCCGAGTCAGTACATATTACAATTTACAATTCGAATTAGAACTTGTCTGGCAGTTATTTGTTATTTGTATAAATTGTTATTACATAAAACGAATCTGAACGTACGTCTGTCCTATATGGAGAATGACGCGTGACTGAAATTTAAAGATTATCGAAAAATGGCAGAACACGATTAGCACGACGAATCTTAAACGCAGTCCGGTATATACCGAACATTGCCCGTTAAAGAAAAAACAGGCTCGGCGAACGCTGCGACGAAAGGCCCGAGTCCCATACGAACTGCCTGGCAACGAACCTGATAGATCTTCGTAACGAAGACTACCAACTAGGTTTAATTAAAATAACAAATTAATATACAATAAATCTGCATCGCTTCGTGACACGCCACTGGGCGTTGTACACATTTAGTGCCACGTGTCGTATATCAAAGTCGATGATTAATATCTTCGCTCGATAGACTGCACAGGAAGGAAGTGGACGAAAAAAGAAACTTTACACAAACGTTACGAACATGTTGTTACACTCGTCAGAACGAAATTGCTTGCCCTATATCTATTATCTATTTTCTATTAATAGACATTCCTTTATACCCGATAGCGTTTGCGTAGATTTTCTTAGAATCGTTCGGATCGTTAAGTAAGGATTAACATATGCGTTACTCTATACGGATTATGTTTTTTATAAGTAACGATGACATTTCTATATCTACATATTTTGGATCGTATGTACACGCAATAATAGATGGTAATAGTAAATGGAAACTATAAAATACATACGCGCATATAGAATCTTAATAAACAAACGCAAATAACTCTTTCGTAACGAAACATAGAAGCAGCAATTCGGGACAATTAGTAAGGAACGAGGGCAGATGTAAATTGGATATCGTGAGTGACCGATCAATTAGGAATGGATTAAGGAACGCTAAAAAAGGAAGCAATAGCGCAACTAAAATGTGGACAAAGAACGTATTAAATTATTTAACCGTGTCTCGGAAATGACCACTAGATTATCGAACACCTAAAATAAAAATCTAAAACGAAACGAATTAGGATAAGATCGAACAGAATAAAGTCGGTGCAATAGGATACAATCATCGAATAAAGAGTACAGGGAAAGTTCGTGAGTCATATTGATGCATACGTATTAAATAGATGAATATAACAACAACAACAACAACAACAACAACAACAACAACAACAACAACAACAACAATAATAATAATAACAGTAATAATAATAAGTCACATTTCCTTTACCTTTTACGAGAAAACAGTTTCAAAGTTCATTACGTTGTTAATTAACGTCGTAACGATTATAACATTTGTTTGTATATTTGGTTTTGAAATTAAACATGTTTCTTTGTTCTTTTCAAAATTTGACAAATATTGCTCGTAATAATATCGCGGCATCGGAGGCAGTAAAACGTTGCTTGTCCTAATAATTGTATCTTTGACTTTTGTAAAATTTCGTCAATTTGTCAGCTATTTTTAAAAGAGTTATAGATTTAGTCCTAACAGGTTGTCTTCAGTTTCGATCGTATCGTACTAAAATTCTTCCGTTTAGCGGTAAAGTGTGCACACGTATCATGATTTTCTCCTCTGATCTTCAAACATAATTAAATATGATTTAAGCGACAAGTTTAAGGCAAATTTGAAACTTCCCTGCTGAAATGTTCAAATTCAAAGGTAACTGTAGTAATTATCAAGCTCATAAACGCGAAACGCGTAACATCGTTTCTCCTTTGTTGTTTCTATTTGTTACGTTGAATGAATTAATCTTGCAATGGTACACGAGTTTGGTGAAAATTTAAAGGGAATAGCGACACGAGTAGGTTAAATACAGAGGAAAAGCTGTACAACACGCAACGACGCACATACCGAGGAAACTGCACGCATTCGATATTCTAATGTTCCGTCGTGTCGACGACGCGACGATTCGAATCCGTGTATATTTTTCGCCGGCTGTACTTTCATAGGTATTTGGTACATGGAACTGGAACGATTCTGACTCGCCAAGAATCAAGACGCGAAACGAACGCGAAGGTAAGTTGGCGGCGGGAATGGATTTGCAACGAATTTCGGTAGAAACGATCGTAATAACAACGATCGTCTGATTACCTTGTAGCACGACGAAGAAAAAATAGCAAACGGTAGATGTACATTCTCGAAGATGAAGGTGTGTTTGCGAACAAACAGAATCCGAACACGATAGCCTATTTAATTTGCATATTTACGTATGTCATGCGCAGGTGGTTACAAGGATGAATCAAATTACATGGTATCGCACTTGAAATAACGATAATCGCATTAAATAATTTCGCAGCATCAAATTAAACGGGAGGAATTCGAATTAATTACCGGCGATGGCCGCGTGTGGAGTGTCACGTGATGAATGTAATAAATAAAATGTACGCCAGTGAAATTTATAGATGATATGAAGGAATGTATCGTTATAACATTATGTAAATGGTATTAAGTGGTAATGAAATACGGTGAATATAATTATGGCGAAGAATACGATCGACGCTATGAATTATGATTTTTCTCCTTTCTTTATTATCTACAATCGCGTCGAACATTGTCGTAGATCATTGGCAACTTAATAGAATGCAAAATTTACGTCGAATCACAAGTTATTGCAAAATTTGAAATATTTCGAACAATCTCGTAATTTTTATTATTTTATTAACGTAGCGTTGGCGTTGCACGATTCAAAAGACGGTGAATCTTCTCTTTAAAAAAAAGTAACGACGAATAATTTCTGTATTTAGATTCTTCGTACTCGAAAACCATATAAACGAACATTTTTATTATATAGATATTTATATAGATAAGAAATCCAGAAAATTTTGTAAGAAACCGATAGAACGATCAGTGTGACGTACATGTTTATTGTACATTTAACTCGTTCACAATTATTATACGATTATCAATTAACTAAACGATAAATGTATCGTTTTGGGTGAAACTGGTGTCAAATTTTAGTTCAATACCTATACATGGAAAGCGATACAGATGCAAAGTGTACGTCTCTAAAATAATTACATAAATTTTAAATTGACGCTGTTTCCATGATATTAAAAATTATAATGAATTGAAAGATCAACGTTAAATAGTAAAATACGGAAGGTTTGAACGAGTTCGCAAAAATAGAGATAATACATCGTATTATATCAGAGTAAAGGGATATTCTATCGCTGTCAGAAATACAACGCAGAAAATACGTTATAACGTATAAATACGATTAATTTCGACATTCGCAGAATTCAATAATCATAAAATCACCAACAGATTTTCAAACCAAGTCAAAGGCAATACGAACAATGGAACGATGTTATAGAACGATAATACCGAATTCCAATGAAACAATGCCGAAAATTTGCCCACTAATCGTCGTTTATACCCCATATTTGTAGCCTGTGTGGTTTATGCTTTCGTATGTGTACACGTGTACGTGTATAACCCATTATTTTGCATTTCAGCAATAATTATTAGTATACGAAACGGTAGTCTGGAAATATACGCACATACACGCGGTTCTGTAACCTACATGTTATAAAATTATAAGAACGAAGAGATCGTGATTATAAAAATAATAACGAATAATGTTGAAAAATTGAGTACAACTATAAAAGTCGATAATATATCAACTATACTCTTTCGATCAAACATTAAAAAATAACTTGCGTATCTAAACTTTCTCAAGAACGTATAAAAAGTTTTCAATCTTAGGCTAAAAATATATCTGCGGATAATATTTAGACTAGATTTCTTATAGACTGAATCGTTCAGTCACGAAATTAATTATTTGTTTCATTTCGTCAAGGCGCAAGCTGTATCCATAAAAAATTTGTATAAACTGTTGAAATACTCATGAGCCACTATATCGTACGTATATATATATATACATATGCATACAGATCTGTATTATCATTTCGATGCACGTGCTTTTTTAAAACAGTTTGATATAATTTAAAAACAGTTTCACGAGAACCGTGAGCACTCTTTGACTCTTGTAAACCGTCTTTTCTAACACGAATATTCCAGGTTGTACTTAAGTCACGCATCGCCAGAGTTCGAGACGTGATAAGTTTGCAAGAGGGAATTTCTCCAACTGATGCGCAAGTTATGGTACTTTCCAACTGGTAAACTTGGCAGATTATACAATAACTTTATGATTACTATTACGTAGATTATTAATCAATTTCCCTGCCTCGAGTAACCAAATTCTCCTACCATTAATTTCATCCAGAAAATGTTTATCGAGGAAATACAAATATCCATTAAATTCGTAAAGTTTACAAACCGCTGCTGACAAAAAATAAATTCATGTACTACTGTTTATTTTAAATACTCTTATAAATACTCTTTAACGTTATAGTTTGAAAATATTTGAGACAAAGTGCCAGGTAATATCGATTATGAGATAAACGTTCTTTATACAAGTTATACGTACAGTAGACCTTCCATTGCTCGAGCTAATACAGGGAAGAATTTTCGCGCAATGGTACAAGAAGCGTTTAGCACTGAATTTTGTATACAATAATCGAGATAGCGAAACGTGAAACGAAATATAACTGTATAAAATAAATATAAAATCGAAAACAATTTATTTTGCTCGATTCTACTTATTTTTTATGGAATATAAAAAGCATCGAAATGGATTGCAAATTTTTGTGGCAGCTAAATTACAATTTTTTCACTACCGTTAATTTCGCTATCGATTGACAAAGAATTAATCTTGGCTAATTAATTCACGAATGAGACAGTGGATGTTCCGACCGACGAACTATCAGCGATACAAAGGAACGTTCTCCGAACGATGAGAAGTTTTCCAACATTTCCTGTCGCCG
Organism: Bombus flavifrons; assembly: GCF_040668555.2. Classification (NCBI taxonomy): domain Eukaryota; kingdom Metazoa; phylum Arthropoda; class Insecta; order Hymenoptera; family Apidae; genus Bombus; species Bombus flavifrons. Next base: position 13,136,991 of record NC_138452.1, on the reverse strand, counting down.
ACAGGACAAGACTGCTGCAAAAACAATCATTTACTATCACATGGTAATATCAGCTCGTTCCCGCATTTCGTTTTGCTTTTTCTTTTACTCTGACATTTACAGAAAAATTTGAAACATACCTGTATGATGTTTACGATACTTTGTTCATGACGGGAAAAAATATAACGAATGTTTTGTAATAATAAGCGCAGAACACCGTTTTACGAAAACTAGCAGCCATTTGTTTTACACCATCGTGAATCTCAACCTTCCGATATTATCCCGGCGACCTTCTGGACGTTCAAAGTATTAAAAAAGAATGGCAACGTACGCGTTACAAGCTTTGCCTTTTCCGTTCTTCCTTCGTTCTCTTTCCTGCAGTACCTAAACAATTTTGTGCGACGCTTCGCAGGTCAAGGAACTCTTTATTGCAACAGAACGGTATGAAAATAGACAGGAGTGGCTGTCAATAAATTGAAATACTATATTACGCATGTTATTACGCACTGTAACGCACGTTGAAGTTTAGCCAATGACGCGTTACAGATATATTTGTTGACATTTAGTCAAAGAAATGGAGGAAGAGCTGTTTAGCGAGGATTTGGTACGATGGGAGGAGCGGAGGGTGAGTGTCGGTCCAGCAGAGTCGCCGCAACGTACAACTCTCATTTGGCTTCTATTGTCCGGGTATTGCTGAGCCCGGATATCGGCTACAACACATACCGGTTGATTGTAACATAAAAATCTACATTTTTCTTCATTGCCGATATTGTTTCCACTCGAAAAAAATATAGTCGTAATGCTTTTCCATCTACGCCAGTTTATTGGGAACTTATCTTGAAAACTAGTTGGAAAAAAAAATGTTGCCTTCGACTTTTATCATTTCGTAGCCGATCAACGCTTCGTCGAAATTCATGCTTAGTTCTCCGTAACATTGTTATAATTCAAAAGTTATTTCCCACGTATCTAGTTATGACAGTTACGCACTGGCAATCTACTTATAACGATTATTAGTTTGTTATATGTTTTGGATTAATATATTCGTTCGCGTACGTCCGAGATCCAAGTCGTATGAATCTCTAAAACACAAATTAAACGTTACGAAATACTGAAAAATTTGTCTTCAATTTTTCAACTTTTAGCTCTAAACGTTACGTTTCTAAGAATCGATATTCGTGTTTCGAAAGATTAATTTTCACTGTGAGCTGAAATTCAGAATCAATATCGCGTCTGTTTCGAGAATACGATACGAAATAATAATCATATTTGTCGGTATCGCTAAATCATTAGATCATTTGATCTTATATTAAAAACGTACGAGGTAACACGGGAAAAAATAGAACGGCATTTTGGGTAAATCAAACGTTTTTAACGGTATATTATTTAACTGTTTAGTTTGCGTGGCGTCTTAAATGCTGTCTACCTCGCGTTCTCAAAATTCTTGTGTTCCACCTTTCCAATTTAATAGGTTTCCAACGATACGCGCGGTTAAAACGGAACTCCTCTACTACATGTATTATATAAGATCATGCATGCTTATATAGCGAGACTAATATACAATGAAGCGCATCTCGTGGCTCGTAAATCAATTAATCACTGTAGCCGAGAACTATTTTTCTTTCTACTGAAATTTCCTTACGAGATTTATGAGCACTGCCACCCGTACCAGTATTATCTACATATAAGGTCAGCCAGAGCTAGCGGGGGTTAGTTGATTTAAATCACTCTATTCGAACGTCCACTCTGCTTCATCTGCATTTAAACAGTTATGCAGAAGTTTGCATGCGTGTATTCACGTACGCCACAATTTTCATCCTATTTTACAATATGCATGGTATTTCATATTCCCCGGACCGTTTATAAAAATATTCCCAACTAATTTCCAACCACGGAACTAGAATAACGTCGAATTGAAATTCAAAGGCCAGTTTAATATTTCGCTGCATGCTTTCAGAGGAGTTGATAAGCTGACAAATTGCGAAAAAAATGTTGGTCGATATTCTTGGCTCGATTATTGAATCTCGTTTTGTCCGTAGTCCGAAAACGAATAAACTATGCATTATGTTTTTATGAAAATTTGATCATTTAATTCTAGTCGATAGGATATTTGTTAACTTTCAAAATATTCTTTTCCATTCCGGTTTACGTTATGACCACTCTTATACTCGTATCGAGAATCATATCGTTTTTTCGAATCGGACAAGTAAAATGACCGAAACATCGGAGAACTCTCTTTTTAAAAGACTATTCCAAATTGAAACGTAAATAAACGTGTGGTGTAAAAAGTCTATATCAAAAAATTTTACTTTGCATTCCGGATTACGATATCCCTTTGATAAAAGCATCCTTTTCGACAATCACGTATTCGGCCGTGAATCGATAGCGAACAATTTTAGTACGTAAACCAATCGGTTTGTATCATCCTCAATGATGCACTAATTCCCTAGACACGTGGTTCAGCTCTGATCGAAACAGAAAGGACCGAGGCAGTATTCATCGACCGATCAACCGTTAACGATCAGATCGAATGCTCAAATTTCCAGAAGGTAACTAACCGTAAAAAAGAGGGAAACCCTACTATTAACCATACCCGAAATTAGTTGAAAATTTTGGATACGTCAATTTTAAAGGAGCAACAGTGCTCGGTAGAATATTAACGTCTAAACTGGAAAATTTCAAGATGCAAAAACGTATAGAACGATGGTAGTAGTATATTCCTTCTTCCTCTTGTTAGGTATTTTGACGTTTTTGTCAATTTCTCTCGATTTCTTTCTATCTTTGATTGTATTTTGATTTTTCTCTCTTACTGCACAGCCATTGCCTTTGTAGTTTTATTTCTCTCTTTTCGCCTATTTTACTCTCTAAAGCATCCCTTCTTCTTTCTACTTCTGTTGTTGATAGGTCATTTCTTTGGTAAAATTCTCTCCTTTCTTCTTGTCACTTCGTCATCGTGCTACTCTCTCTTTCTATCTCTTTCAGACGTTCCTTTAATATTTCACTATCTGACTCTTCCACTCTAATTTTGTTTCATCTTGCGACTAAAAAGAAATATTTCAATATAAAATAGTTAAAAGATGAAAGAACTTGTTAGGCATAAAGATATAATTAACGAAGTTTTATAGGAGCCAAAGATACATACTTTCTGTTAAAAGACATACTTTCGATGCTATGTGAAGGGTGTAGAAAAAGCAGATAATTCTTTAATCTCAAAATCACATAAGAAAATAATTTTGCTCACATGAGATTAATTGACATCGTATTTAATTTTTAAACGATTTCACTGTAAAAAGTGAAAAATCCGCATTTTTGTATATTTCATTAAATTAATAATACGATAAATTAATTAATTACGATATTTCATTTATCTGTGTTGTTATAGAGAAGTCTCTCTCTCTCTCTCTCTCTCTCTTTTATGTTATAATATCGTTAGACAGTCGACCCTCGACGATATCGATATCTTGCATAATTAGAAAACTGTATCGTATAAAGGTGTCAGGAGTGGGATGCCAATTTGATCTTTGGTCGCAGATCCGGTACTCTAGGAATTAGCGAAGAAACACTAGAACCCGATAGAGAAGCAGTTTGGACCCGCTGGGAAGAGCCGCGTCGGTTGCAATAAGAGTGGTAGGTGGCCGTGGACGTTGCTCGTTCGGAGGCACGAACGTCGATGGATGGGAGAAAGATCGAGGACAGGAATCACGAGATTGAAACCTGTTGGACGCCTGTTGGAAGTCAAGACAGCTGCAGAAGGATTGTTGGAAAAGGGAAAAGGTCCAGGGGTACGGGAAAAGGACGACGTAGCGGGTACACGTACAATTTCGTCGACTGCTTCCTCGCTTGTCAAATTCGCTCTGAACCGCGGGAACGCTCGTCGTGAATGCTTCGAAAGAAGAACTCGTTTTAATCCACGAGAGCGAAGGTCGGTTGAAAGATGTTGATGCGACGAACGCTGACGAAGAATGGGAAAATAGTGTCATTCGAAGAGTGGTGTCGGCGAACCTCGGGAGGAGAAAGTTGGGGCTCTGAAATCGGTGAATGTCGGGGCCGCTGGAACGTGGATTCGCTTCGGAGCTCCGGGGCGGCCACTTGCGAGTACGAACGAGCTCTGATTGTGGCGGTCCTATGAAGAAGCCTGAATAATACAGAAGCAAATCCCCTTCCGGGTCAACGCGATCACGAAGAACGCGCCTGTAGAACGTTGCTCTGAGCAAGACGCGAGCAGAGTGTAAGAGTGCTTGTGGGGGAAATACACGTTCTTAGACCGACTGTTGCGCAGAGGGGAAGGCCAAGAAGAGGGCGTCTCGTTGGAAAAGGCTAGAGACTAAGCAGAGGGTGGCCGATCAACCGGTGTTCCATAATTGCACCGCCGATGGGATTCTGGTGGCGGTTTGCGAGGGAAAGAAGATTTCACGAAACAAAAAGTTGAAAACTGAAAAAGCAAACTGAAGGCGAGAATGCAAATTAGTCATTCGGAGGATGGAGAAATTTCGGATACGGGACTTTGCCCTGGGGCTTCGGACGAATTTCGAGGCGTTGGTTGTCTGTAAAAAGCGACGCAGGTAAATCGTAAAGTACCTGTTCGAGGTACAAGGAATATTCGTTGCATCTGGCCGCTGAGATGCAAAGTTGCCGATAGACGGAATAAAGTTGCCGCGATCGACTGGCCCGCCTTTTCACGAGAGGGGGCAATGACGCAAGCATGTGACAGCCACAGTTCACAGCGAACCGCGTTCGAAAGTTCGAATTGCGCGGACGCGTTTCGATCTCGTCTTAATCAGAAAACTGCATGAACGTTAATCCATTGTATAAAGATGCAAATAAAGCAAGTTATGCCACGGGCACGCAACAATATAAATGTAGTTTATGTACCATGATACGAACAATGAAAACCAATATTGCCGGTCATAAAGTTTCGTTGCTGACTACTTAATAATAAAGCTAATCCGCTTTGTGTACACAGCTGACCACCTTTATCCTAGTTAGTTACTCAGTTTTATGAATACCGCAGATTTATTATCTATTCATCGACCTTGATTTAGATTTTCTTTCATCAAACGATCAATTCGTTTTTCAATTGGAGTATTCTATTCTTACCAATTTTCATTAATTCTCGTCGCAGCGTAAAATCGTTTTAATCGGTGTAATCGCAATTACATCGCCTAATTGCACGTATTATTTTTATATTAATAATTCGATTCGTTTCGATTTGAGTAAAAGACATTAACTTTTTTCAAAGGTATACAAGATTTTATAAATAATAGACGCAAAAAGTTACAAAAATAAGGATAAAAATAGAAAATCTGATACATACCGTTAAGTCGGGAGCATCATTGGTTTATAAGAATACGAGAAGACCCGTTGTTGCGATAAGATGTAAGTGTACGACGAAGCGATATCGATTAATGGTTCGGAGACACCTTAGGATCGATTGGTGGTCACTGACCAGGTAGCCTGCGCTCGATATCAAAGAAAAATCTAACGAAAATCTATATAATCGATATAATTTTCGGCAGCGAATCTCGCAGAAAGAATTTTTATTCTATTCGTTTTCTTCTCGATTGTAATGGCAAAGTATAAATAAAGGAAGATTATATAATATAGTAATGGATGAAATCAATAATTCCGAAAATGAAATTCATTTACATCTACATCTATTTTTTGATAGATTTAATTGCGCAATTAAAATCAGTTGCTTCTTTTTATACCTTTTGTCTTTTAAATAAATTTGATAATTTATAAATGGGGGTAAAATAACGGAAATTTTATATTAATTCCAGCGTAATGGTTTGCGAGTAATTTCTTACTAATAACTGGGAAATAATCCTTTCAAAGACAATTTAAAAAACGTAAATGAATATCATAAAGGGAAGAAAACGGAGAAGGTTAATTAATCATTTTTATCGCTCTTTTACAATCACTGCTTGATTCTTCTCTTATCTTGTCCCTATTCGATACTTTATCTATCCAATTTCCATAAGTAGATCTTTTCCAGAGGAAAAATGGGATCCGCATAAATTATGAAATAAAAGTAAAAAACGTACATCGATGGATTAATTCAGACTGGAATCTATTTTCGATTCAATTTATCAACTCGATTAAATTCCTACGTTTAATTCTCGAATCACTTTATTAATACCATATTTCTCCGCGTGTATTTACCGTATAAATTCTTAGAATATATTATTAATTAAATATAACGAAACTTATTTCCGGTATCCCTATACGAAAAGAAGATAAGAACGGTTCTACGTGAGAATCTATAGAGAAATATTCAGCGTTCGATAAATCGCTAATTGCCAATTAATTAGTTGTCTATTATCCATACACTGGCACGATTGATTCTGTTTCGACGATTCGTACGAGTCGTATTCCCTTCTTTCCCAGAATCAAAGGTTAATTAACCTTTATCGTTGACAATATCGCTACTAATTCCACTCTTCGATTTCATATTGTGCCCGATATCGTCTATCTGGCATTGTTCTTAAATACGGTATCAAGTGCAGAGAGGCGTGACGGTGAATTCGATCGAGCTTTCAGGCGCAAATTGTTAAATTTTCACTCGATCATCGAGCCTATTGTCAAACATCGGCAAGCGGATGTAAGCATATAAAGCGTCATGGACTGGACATTGTTTAGACACCGACGAAAACTGCCACGGCGCAAAACAGAATATCGAAAAATGTAATTCGAATGATAGCGAACAGCTTTTGTTTCTTATTTTCAGATGATATTTTCCATTCATGGAATAGTAAATCGAAAACGAATATATTATATCCTTTCTACTCAGTTTGGCGATTTATTTACTTCGGGCATTGAAATAATTGTTTCAGAAAATCGCGGAATATTTCTGCTTGTTCGATCGTACAGCATGCGTGTAATCTTTAATTAACTGCGAATAATAGTAACTGTAGCATTACTAATGGTTCCACTCTTTGATTTTGCTCGTATCATGTACAACGTTATATCGCGTAACGTATTTTGCGAAATCAACATTTAAAGCGGCACAATTAGAACCATTATTATTATTATTATTATTATTGTTATTATTATTATTATTATTATTATTATTGTTATTATTATTATTATTATTATTATTATTATTATTGTTATTATTATTATTATTATTATGTAACGTGAAGTTACAGAATGAGCATTGATCGATGTAACTGTAGGAAAGATAGAGGGATTACGGTAGTATTCCCATATTAAAGATATAATTGGAGAAGTAGTTGGAATTCTGCAATGTGTATTGCAACAATGTATTTAATAAAATATGCATTATTTAAAAATTGATTTGAATGCGGATAATGACGATTTCCAGATACACGTTACCTAAAATGGAACGAAGGCAAAATTCGCTAAATTCGCTTTGTAAGGTGACTTTATTCTATGGAGCTATTCTAGAGATATTTGACGAGATTTCGACTGAAATACCCGGTCTAGTTTTTAGATAACATGCATGTTACATTTGTACGCTTGTATAATCGATTGGGAAAGACGCTACTTCCCGAACGAAAGTACGTCTACTGTCAGCATTGAAGACAAGGTTGATAGCCTGGATATTTTATAGAATAAAGAATAGATTTTTCTTTTCTTTTTTTCTTTTTTTAATTAGAGAGCATCGAGATTATTGCGAACGTAGAAAAAGATGGCGAACGTAGCGAATACGAAACAGAATTCTTTGAAGAAGAAAAACCTAGTAAAAATAATATATAAAATCCTTTACTAACGGTGAGAACTAAGTAAATACTTACAATTACGATGCAATATGAACAACGATATAATGTACGATAGTAAAACCATTCCTTCGTCAAATTCGTTTTCATTAAATTTCTTAATAACCGTTTCTCCAAATAACGACGATCGGTACTACTTAAATTTGAAAAATCCTACAAACGGAAGATCGTAGAAAAGATGGTGCAAAGGAAATTGTAAAATATTAAAAATCGCAACGACGTGAAATGAAGAAAATGAAGAAGATGGTTAAATTGATACTTGGTTTCTCTTTCATCGTTTCCTTTTCCAAATGGAAAGATCGATTGGCTCTATTCGAGTGGATATCCGAAAGATTTAGGACATGTTTGAAACGCAGCTCGCACAAAGTTTCCTTTTTCGCTGGGACATAATCTCGGAAGCCCAAGGGAACTTCATGGAGAAAACGCCCTGCCCTAAGTGATGGAGTGGCGCAACAGACCGGGGTCAGTAAATACTCCTATACAGATAACCCAATTGCGGCTGCTTGCTTCGAGAAAATCTATCATTATCCTTCAATAATCCTTCTTGCCGTTCACGACTCAATTAAATTGGATAAACGACGATGGGCTTGCAAGCTTTATACTTGTTTAGCATATCATCGAGCGTAATCGTACGCGATACGAACACCTTTTACATCTTATTTTTACTCTTGCGTTAACGTGTTACGAATAATATTGCCAATATTGATCATAAATTTCCTATATTGTAATTAGATTTTATGAGTTTTCTTATTGAATCAATCGAATTGATTATTGATTCAAGCAGTGATATTTAAAATCGACGCGACGTTTTAGCGAACGAAGCTAAGCCACGTGTACTTCAATTACGATATATTATAGCCAAACTTTTAATGGACCATTTGGACATATTACAACAAATTTTGCTACTAGTCGTTCGTTTTGTCTCGTGATTTGTATACTTTGGTAAAATTCAACCGGGCCTCGGTCCTCTTACACAGTAATTTACCTACGAATAATATTAATAAATCGACAAGTTACATGTCGTAGATTATAGACTTCTTGTTCGTAATTCTGTAATTTTTCATCAAACGAGACAGTCAAATAATTTATAATTTGTAAAATTTACTTATGAAATTTCATTTATTTCGTTATTAAACTTGCGAACGCGTTATGCAGGATATTTGTCATACCGATGTTAGTGACTTGTAACTTGCGATTTCGAAACTTTCCATTAACGATATTAATTCGATCGTGCGGGAGGACTCTGCCGACGTATACCGCAAATTCGATGCTTTTCATCGCCGCTTTTATCGTCTATATATTATTTCATTCGCGTCATACGTGCCTTATAATAACATGTGAAATTCCAAATAAAATAAAATTTGCGAAAGTTTTAGATTTTTATATCGAATTAATTATATGGAAACGTTGTATACGGCACTTATATCGTAACTTGCCTGCTTTGTTTTTTCGCAAATTGCCTACATATGACAAACAATGGAATATTTGATGGTTGTTGAGTTTCAAGAGGTTCGCTACTATGCAATTATCGTTTATTAATTTGAGAAACAAAGTAACAAGACTGGTTACAGAGGAAAAAGGAAGTTAAGTTCGTAAGGAGCATTAGCGCTAGAAAATAATTACTAGCCTTCGTTTATATTTTATACAAAGTGTCTCAAAGTTTCACGCAGCACTAAGGTATCGTGTTACCAATTATACTGTGCTATCATAGTTACTAATGATATCATTACCACCAACGCAGAAAAACGCAAGGAAATGTTTTTTATGGCGTTAGAACATCCTTTACGCTGCCTCGATCTACAACTTTCTTGCGAACTGCAAATTTATGTACTCGTTCCCCTTTAAGAGGTTGAAATTTTATAACTTTCATGCCGCACGGTATGTATTATGCGCAACCTTATACGAGTAGACATAAATAATTCGACGAAAACAGCGAAATTGTTCGAACTCGTCTTAAACATTCGATTAAAAATAAATAATAATCGCTAGCTATTACTCGCGAAGGACTGTGCAAAAATAAGTAAACGAATAGCGAAATAGATAATTTTGTATCGTGGAATAATCGTAAAAGATAAATACGATCATTTGGAATCTCAGATATCTACTCACATACATTTTACCGTGTAAAAGGTATTAGTTGTATCGATCGTCGAAATTGAAAATATCAACCGAGTGTCTAAAACTTACAATACGTATTATCCGATGGCAAGAACAAGTGGAAAAATCTGTAACATTTCAGCAGTGGTATAAACATAGAAAAGATAATGAAATATTTTTATTTCTACTTGAAGTAAAAGTCGAAGCTTTCGGATTAAAGGAAATTAGTCGTTCGATTATTTCGAATTCGTTCAACGATAAAATTCGCTACTGATAGCAATATTCTCTTAACGTACGTTCTACTTTCGATTACACAGTACGTTACTACAAACCCTTTACAATGTCCTATTCGTCGTTCGTATGTATAAATTGAAAAATCGTTAACAAGGATTTTAATCCAATACAATAAATAACCAAAACGTTGTTTATAAAAATTCATCGCTTGCAGAATCTGCGTACTAATAAGAAAAGCGCGTAATAGATGTGGCACGATCGATTAATTATACGAACTTAATTATACTAAATACAGATATTCCAAGTAATTTCGTTGTTAACTATTGCAACAGGCAGACTGTTATCCTAGTCGTCTGAAGATTAATCTGGAAACCAAGATCCTTCTCAAAGGATTTAATTACAGATGTAACACCTAAGGATAATCGTTCAACGCGTAGTTATATTTGCAAATTTCTGTACGACGGTACCTTCCTTCGCATTGCACCAAAGTAGATACGAAACGACTCTTTATCGATCATTTACGAGATTTCATGATAAAATCGAATTAGTTGCAAAAACATGTCACTCTTTACCGCGCGAAGATGAACGAAAATATAACAAAAAATATCAAAACTTCTAACCTTTCCGGACAATCCGATACTTTGTTACATAGAAACGATTACCCTCGTCGGAAAGCTGCGCTTAAAAAGCAGGGATGTTTAAAAAGCACTCGCAATTTCCTGTCCGCGTGAAAAATTCAATGTTTCATTTTCTTCTTTGTCTCTCAAGTATGGATCGATCGAAGCGGATCGGTCCCGCCAGGAAACATTACGTGGCTCGTGTCAGACAGAGAGACGCGATACGGTCCTGAGAACGCATCGGCCCCGTGCGTATATATATCTCCGTTAACCACGCTTTTCTCTTTCCGTCTTTTGTTACGATATTCGCGAAGCGATGTTAACAAAAATTAACGATCCGGCGTAGCGCTTAAAAATTTTTACAAGCCGTAACTAAAACGAACGTGAATGCATGCGAAGAGACGTACGAACGATTCGAACGGTCGGCTATTTATTCACCGATACGTGCTCCCACTAGTTCGATATGCCGCTGCAAGCTTTAATTTCATAGATGAAGATTCTGATTAAAGAACGGAAAAGGGATGAAACTGGCGACGGTCGCTCTTGCCTTTCGCTCGTTGCTCGAAGGAGACTAATAAATTCGAAATGTAGTTGGTTAAGGTCGTTAATTAAGTAACGAGTACCCTGTCGTTAATAGTAGGAGACATTGAAATTGATATTCAAACGAATAGCGTTCGTTATTTTTATGTTAGAACAGTGGAATTACGTGCTCGCGTGAAAAGATGAAATAACATGTGATCATAATATTGATTAAATTCTGCCGTTAAGTCTGCTGGTGAAATTAAACCACTATACAGTGTTAAAATGTTATAAAGCATACATTTTTAGTTTAACTAATACCACGCTGTACTATCAATTTTTACTATTATTATATTTATATTATAGAATAGAGTTATTTAGACTTTTTCAGAATTGCACGGGAATCACGGATTTTATAATTAACAATTTCATGGATTTCTAAGACTCGAGACTTTCGCGAATTATATACGTAGGACACTCGAGCTCTCAACTCGAAGAACTCGAAGAACTGAGAAAACTTTGACATATTAGGATTGTTAGAAATTTTGTGGAATCGCTGTAAATAAAGCAACGTTGTTGCTTTTGTTAAATACGTATTGTTATTGGCGTGTAAACAAATAAAATCAAAAAGTAAAATAAAAATCGAGCTATTAGAACCGCGTGAGAACCTCGATATTTACGAAAATGATTTTCGTAAAGTACGAGCATGCGCTTGCGGTAATACCGTGTCACACTCGAGAATAGCCAGATCCTTATAAAGTATATCAGTCGATAGGGAGACCTTTTATTCCTACGTTTTAATGCTCTTTTGATGCCGACAAGGGCGGACTTTCTTCAAAGGACGAACAAAGGAATTCGTAATTCACGTTGGCTAGCTCGCGCTATGCCACTGACTTCCGGACACTCCCACCTATCATTCAAACAGAAGTTTTACGCGGGGTGTGGGCATCCGTTTTAAAAGCAACTATACTTCCGAGTTTCGATACAAGGTATACGGTTTTATGTGCCATATATTAAAACACCGTTCCTTAGTATGATTGGCACGATAACGTGTGCCAACATTCTGCTCGGCGTTAACATCCTTTACTTATACTTATATTGGTCTTACTTGACGCTACTTTTAACGTATCTAATCGCTTCCTATGCTTCCTGATAATATTTCCTATCCGCTTTTCTTCGTTTCTTCTTCGCCATTCTTCGATATAATTCTAGTCTAAATCATATTTGACGCTATTATCGACGTTATTATAATCGACCATTCCAGATCTTTAGAATGCGGATGTTCACGCAAATTCACACTTTCATGAACGCGATCAAGGAAATGGTACGCGAGCAGAGATTCGTTCCATTCTCTAAACCTTAAAATTTTGGATATTTTTTGTAGAGCTTACGTAGACTGTAAGTCCTTATCGTAAATATAGTTGTATGGAATAAAAGTAACGACGTAAAACTTATTTCGTTCAAATGCAACATTATACATCAATGGTACACTTTAACAACGTTTTCACGTGTTTGCACTTAATTTTTAATTATATGCGAAATATTCAAAAAGACGTAGGAGGAGGACATTCTGTACGTGTTTATCGTGTAAGGATAATAAAGGAAATTGAACGTTAGTTAGCCAGTACAAAAATAGGTATAATTACGAAGCCGGTATAACGAGCTTAAAAACTGAAATATTTTCCATATTTTTTTAGGTAACTAACTGAAACGGGTCTTTCCTTACGGAGGCTAATTACGAGTGTAGCGTATTTATATAGTAAGGATTTAGTATCAGAAAGCTCGAAAGCTTGGAACAAGATTTTATTACTTTCTAGAAGGAAAACGTATATTCGACCAACGTACATACGTGCGATTGCGTGCTGTATGTATTTACGTATAATAATTAACAAGTCACGTTATGAACGGATTACTAGTTAATAATCGTTAAGTATAAAAGCTACTATTTTGCTATCTTTTTTCTATATATTTTCCACGATTACCTTCGGCTATTCTACTACTATTTTGTTATTGAAAATTGTTTTTCTATAAAAACCGAGAAACGTGACTTGTGCTTTTCGTTTTCCTAATCTTCGTACGTGAAAGTTCTTGGCTCACAGCGAACGTTTCATCCAAAATTCATATTTTAATTGGTAATAGCAAACGATTATTCTATACACTTCGATTCTACGTTATACGTTGAAAATGGTAACTGCTATTTATCCGATTTGGCAAGAATGAAACGGCAGTTCTGATGGAATCGAAGTCGAGCATCCAACGTAAGATATAAATATTTTAGGCGCGAGTTGTTCCGCTAGAAAATGGCGATTGTGGATTAACAGGTCGGTAATCGAGAAAAGTCCTCTCGATATTGAGACACAACGTGCATTTAGACTCAGGGCGCGGTAGCTAACGACGTTTAACGGTAAACTCGTAGTTGTGCAGTTGATTTCGCGTAATGCCACGTTAGCCGCAATATGGAAATCCGCGCTGCGTGAGGATAATACCCTGTCATATTGTGAGTGCCGCATAATATCATATTGCAAAACATTACAACGCGGGTGTGTGCATGTGGGTGCATGTGGGTGCATGTGGGTAAAACACGTTGTCGGGCTATTCAACCAATCTCTTCGCTATCCTTCTCTCTCTTGTTCCCTCTTATTTCCTTCCGTCGAAATTTTTGCTTTCTCCTTATTAATCGCGGCAACCTTCTCGCCGTCGCGTTAATAATTACCAGCTGGCTGACCACGTGGTTTTGTTTCGGATTCTACTTAGCTTTTCCTTTGAAACTCGAATTACGATTCGAAAAGGGAAAGAGAGAAGGTAAAACACGGAGCTGAAGAAGCGACGCTCCGGCCGGCCCGTGAAATAAAAGGATCTCTTTTGAACAATTAGCTTCCGGCAGATATAAATATTGAGACAGCATTAACCGGAGAACTTTCTTTAGCATCGCACGAAATATAATCAAAGGAAGGGAAATTGAAGGAGACTCGCGCCAGGGATGAATACTGCTTTTTGTCGTTTCCATGTAAATAAAAGATAAATTAGCATACGATCTAGTTATAGTTATAACGTTAATTAAAGAACTTGAACGGATAACGTTCGCTTTTTTTTCTGATATTTTACATTCGTCTTCGATTCGAATAAAACTTAATCTATTCGTTTTAAAGTTGATGAAAAATTTGAGAAAAAGATATGGTTGTTGCAGCATTCGATTTTAATTACCATTAAGATATGACTTTTAATCGCGCGTATTTCTTATTGTCGTTTATTCTATTTATATCGCTATTTCGTCGTTCATCTTTATCGTCACTACTCGGTGATTGAAATTTCTAGCGCTCTAATCGATACGAATGTACTATGTATTTGATTGATTTGTTGTAACAGATACAAAAGGAAGCAGTATCAGTTACGGTCCGGTTAAATTAATTCTGATAATCCTACGCATGTAACGTGCTCTGATTACTACAAATAATATTATTAGAATAGATTATTAAATCGTCCAAATTAATTAACTTATTGACAGATTTAACAATCACATTTAAACACTGCTGACGCGATTCAACGATGTAATATCACATTAATCGAGCGATTCGAACAATGAAAATTCATAGAATCGTCAAATCGTTACGTGTTGCACGTCTTTTTTTTTTTTTTTTTTAAATTTTAATCTACTGCATGCGTATATATCATGTTGGAAATTCGATATCCAATCCGACTCCAATAACTCCGATGTGACCGAATATCAGGGCTTCGTGTTACGCAAAGAATATTTTCGATAAACCTAAATATCTTATCTCGTTCGCTACTGAATCTATTACCAGTAATTCTTAATACGCTGCTAGTCAGAATTCCCTTTCCTTCGAAGTTTGTCGTATAAAATACATATATATATATATATATATCTGCTGAGTGCTTCTCCTTATAGTGTAATACAAAATATTTATTTATCGGAATAAGAAGAATCGGAAAGAATTTTTTCTTCTTACGAATTACATTGTAATTTACGTTGGATGAATAGATCTCTTTAAATCTATTTAGTTTTGGCACAAGTTGATTTGACGATTTTTCAGTTTTAATAGGTAAAACAGTCGCCAAACATAGTCACATAATTCGTTAATCTCCAGTGAGTATTCGATATAGGTAACAACGCGATTCATTTAGAAACTATTCATGTAGAAATTATTTACTCCCGTTTCGTCGATAAAAATATCGGATACACCTTATCCATTCTTTTAAATTTAGCTTCAAATATTTCTTCGTTTCTAACGGCTACGTACGACGTCTATTTTATATCTTTGCTTTATTTAAAAGCTGAACATTTAAAATCCAATTTGAAACGTTAAAGTCAATTTGAATGCAATTAATTTCGTTTTTCCTATTGTTTCCATCATTTCACAAAAATATCTCGAATCTATACGAGTGAACAAAATTCAATCGTTCGTTAAGATTCGATAACATTCTTCGAAATTTGAAACGGAGCAGGAAATCACGAAGAGAATACAACAAAAAGAACTCTATCGATAGCATGGGCATCGACACTTTGCAAAGATTGGAAAAATATCGTATAAGGATTGGAAAATGAATTCTGTATGACCTGTCGATAAAGAGTTGCATATCGTACATGCTTTATTGCAAAATTGGTAAAACGACTACTCTTTAATCGTATTGTAATGCGAGTTCGAAGATGAATTCTCCGTAATAGGAGGAAAAAATGAAACGCCTCTTACGTCCAAAAATCAGTTCGAGCTTAATGTAAACCGAATTCCAAGGTATTTGTAGTTTTTCCATCGTGTTTGTTAATAGCATCGTAGATGTCGTGCTAAGAGTATAGAATCATGTTGTAAAATTATTCGAATTCCACGAATACTTGTAAGCTCGTCGAAAATAACGATGTTAATAATCACCTAAATGAAAATTAAATATTTTATTTTCTACGACCATTAAGTTTATAAAAAGTGGAAGATATTCGTGGAGAATATTTCGTACAATCGATATATCAGTGTTGAAAACGAATACGAACCAAATATTAATCTGGAACTAATTTGAAACATTGCGTCACTTATAAAATAACGCGGTAGGTATACTAGACTAGAGTATAGTAAGTGCGAGCTAACGAGTTTTAACAGGTGGTTTTCTCCCTTGAAGACGTAGCATGTTGTATCCAGAGTAACCTCTGTCTAGGACTGTGTATACATATCCATACATGTTACTGAAACTCGTCAAACTTTAAATCTAGTGAGACAAGGCCGTAAAGAGAGCGAGAACGGTACCTATGAACTTCTACCTATTATCTCGCGAATACTAAATTTTAAACGAAATTCGATTAAGGTGAGTAATATATGTACGTACAGCAATATGTTTTAATATTATTTGAAATCATATGGATCTGTTTATCAGAACTTCACTTTATCTCCATTCTACTTAAACTATAGATTTTCTCACTTACGATACTTTTCTTTCATTCGTTCATTTATAATACATTTTTGTGTAATTAATAATTTCATGATTCTTATTTATTATCTGATTAATACACGACATACGTAATCACAAAATCTAAGCAAACTTTGAAGCAATTTAAGATAGAGAAAAATAATATTAAATTTCATTTAGCTTCGTCGATTCATACGTGACTACTCTGACCACAAACCGCTTTATCGCACTTGAGCTGGTTTATTCCATTTTAAG
This sequence comes from Bombus flavifrons, assembly GCF_040668555.2. Taxonomy (NCBI): domain Eukaryota; kingdom Metazoa; phylum Arthropoda; class Insecta; order Hymenoptera; family Apidae; genus Bombus; species Bombus flavifrons. The sequence goes on along the minus strand of NC_138452.1, from coordinate 13,120,142 downwards.
GTATTTAATTCTGATTTGCATTCCACATATTATGAGATGAATACAACTGAGAAGCTTTTTTTTCGTTGCAAAACGCTGCACGTATTCGAACCTGAGCAACGTACTGAAACGCGTAATTTATGATATAAATTTCGGATATATATTTACTTAAAAAAAAAAATGAGAATATTTGTTACGCACGTCGTTTAGAAGTAGTTTTCGTTTTTTTTTTTTTTTTCGATGAAAGAGAAAATAATTAGAACATTAACCATAACGTACCTTTTATTAGAGACGTCGGAAAAGTATTCGAATCCCAGCGTGAATTATTTCTGTATTAATTTACGCCGGTACTTATGCCAATAATAAATCGAGGGACCGCACTTTTTTTTCCTTTAAGCGTTTATTACCAAATTGTCTTTCATTTTGATTACATATTACACAGAATAATATCTACTGCGACGCTTAAACAGTTTATAAAGAAATTTGTTTTTAATCCAACGGCTCTATAAACTGCGCAGTCGTGGATTATCGCGAAGAAAATTTTTCGAAAGATAATACATCGACATGCACGTATAAATTGCCAGTTACGCAGACTTTTAAATTGTAGACAACACTTAGAATTTTGTCTTATTACCACTTTTGGCAATGATTACTTCTTGTCGCAATCGATATTCCACGCTATGCAAAAGCGTTTCTGATGTATCTTCTTCCGTGAAACCGCATGTTTTCATTTCGTAATTTTTAAGTCTTCCTGCTATCTTGGCTCGTAGGTATCGTATAGAGTGGACATCTGGTCTCTATGAAGAAACGTTCAACGTGCGAAGCGTGTTTTGCAACAACAATTCCTGAACGATCCAAGCGGAATGCTTCGAATCGTTATCTCGTTGGAAATAAAAATCTTCCGTCAACCCAAATTTATTCGCACTTTTCTTTAAATTTGTTCGAAACGTATAGATACTTGGGTAAATTTGTTTAAAATTCCGTTATCGCAGACCAGATTTCCAGTTCTATTCGTCGCTATACATCCCTATACATCTAATGGAGTCGTCTCCGTGTTTTACAGTCGGAAATAAATTTTGCTCTTATAGCTCGGTATTTCACTTTCTCCGTATACGTATAATGCTGACCATCCGAGAAGATGATTTTATTCCAGAATGTATTGTCTCTGTTAATATCGTATCTCGCAAAAGCTAATCTTTCCTTTGTATTTACCTTGCTGATATACGGTCTTCTCCGCGGTATTCTTCCATGATAATCATCGTCCCGCGAAATTCAGCGACGCAATTCGGCTTGGATATTCTTTTCGAAATTACTAGCAATTACCTTAACAAGTTTTGGCAACAGAAATCCCAGGGTTATCCTATATATCCCATATACGTAATACGTTTCTCTTCTCCCGAAGATAATCTTTTCGGTCGTCCTGTACCAGCTATTTGCGACGAGCTTCTCATTTTTTTGACCTCTCAAATGCCCGTGAAATATACGGTCCTCGCAATTTCTTCGTAAGATTCCCCATCTTTATGCAGTCTCGCTATCGACTCACGCTCACGTTTACCGATTTCCGACCATTTCGAAACTGTTTCGAAGCTGGCGACTGACTTAATCGGCCTTCCTTTGTTCTTCGCGATCCATCGTTAAAACAGAAATGTGTCGATATCGTCTAATTAAACGCAATTTGCTAATAAAGCACGTTCGTCGTGGACAAGTCGGAAAAACGAAATCTTGACGTCGTAATTCGTTAAAAGCTGCGGAAGAAAATTGCACGTGTGCCTGTACGTATACACGTGGAAGAAAAGGGGCAAGTACAACACGGTGATAACGCATTTTCTACTTTTTTTCCCGAAAATGATCGGAAACTTGAAATTACGGTTCGTGAGTGGAAACAAGGGGACTGCGCTTAAGCATTTCTTCGAAGCGAGCACGACTTTACGAGACTTAATATCGGTGTTTCGACGATAATTTCACCTCGCTAGCATTCGTTCCCCCTTTCAAAGCATTTCCACGTATACCTAAAAATCCAAAGTCTCGATAAGGGCAATTTCATGCGCGAGCATGTAGACGTGTCGTGACAAATCGCGATCCGCGCGAAACGTGGTACCAGATCTTAAAGATCGCCCACTCGACTCCGCAGCAATGAAGTGTTAATCTTCCACAAAGAGTTCGCGATCGTTTCGAGACACGAAGCGACGTTTTATTTTGATCAACGATTGCCGTGTCGACGCGTTAGAAATACACAGGGGAAGAGCGATTCCGGCTGAACGTACGCTAACATTTATTTAATCAACTAGGTTAATATTTATCCACGTTTTTCCTCCACATATTTCTGCTACTTCGGTTCCGTATAATTTACGAAGATTTCACCGTTTATAAACTGTGTCAGGGATCCTGATAAATCTTATAACTCGACCAATCGAATAGTCATCTTTTTCTCGATGCTTTAAGATTTCCATAATTTTCGACCGTATACGAACGTTGGTAAAACAACTTCTCCTTATCTTTACGACACTTTATGTTAATAATTTATCTATGGGTAACGATTTAACATGTTACTCGACTAAAAGTAAAAAATTAACCGTTAAACAGATTTGAATAGGAGTAGAATTATCGTTATTCGTGAATTTCTATACTTAATAACGTGAACAAAGGTAGGTAAATAGGTATGATAAAAGCGAGAATAAAAAGTAGGATGGGACAAAGTACGAATAAAAAAGGAATTGCATGAGAAACTTCGAGACCATTCTGCCATAAGTGTGAATAACAATCTCGTCGTACTAATTGCAAGAGTTTATCCTCTAGCGGTCGACGATAAAACCAAGAAGAATACTACGCACGAGCCAGCGAAAACCAAAAGGAAAAAAACGAGTCGCTCCCCTCCTCCAACCGGAGTAAAAACCAGCCCAGCATAAGCTGAACACACACTCCCGAGGGTGCGATATTCATATGAATGAGCGGCCGGTCAAAGTGATAAGATATAAGTCGACGGCTGGTGGCCATCCACGGCTATCTGCATAATGTAGGCCCTTCTCGTTATGTACGCCCATTAACCTCCGCGCCCCTCGTGTCCCGTCGTCTTCAACGGCACCCACTCTGCCGATCATTTTCCACGCGCGGGCCACTCGAACAAGGAATTTACAGCTATCCTTCTGAATCAACCTTCGATATAATAACGTTTTATAGTCTGTTAAGAACGCTGATGCAAACGATGTTTTACGACTTGATTAAATTGTTCCTGATGGACGCGTTATCCGCTCATCCGCAGTGAAACGTTCATCTTTCCGGGGGTAGTAAAATTAATTCCATTTGATATTCTATGTACCAGAAGCAATATGTAAATACGATAGTTTTAGTTCGTAGAAAATTCTGTAACGAAGTATTCAATCGTTTGACGCGTGTACGACGTAGTACCTAGATACGGTTGCTCGCGAAAGTATTTGGACACTTGGAGAAATTTTTCGTGATTATGTTATTTTCGTCGTACTACATATTGGAAAAGATTTCTATCGTAACTGTACAGAATATTTTTCCAAGCCGATGTAGGTCGTTTTCGGTTCGAGCGATTGTTCTATATATCGAGGAGGTTCAAATAAATATATTGCATAAATATAAAATTTTAAGAGAAGTTGAGCGTGAAAATTAATTTCTAACGAGAAAGTAATTAAAAGTAATTAATCGAATTTACTCGATTCATGCGACGACAAGACAAAGGATAAACATTGTCATGGTCCAATTACGTTTTACGAATTTAACAAGTACATACGCTGAATTTTATACTACGGTATTTTATTATGCTAAAATAAATGTAAATGTGGAGGAAATTAAAATAACAAATATTCTAAAAACGTAGTTTGCTCGTAAGCATTTATCGTGTAGAAAGTTAAACTAGAAGGTGAGCGATATAATGGTAATTTTTATGTCTCTATACGTTGTATTTAATTTATTCCGCGATATATTCGGCTAAAATAGTCAGCTAATACAGTTCGATCGAAATAAACCGTCATATTACGGTTTACTCTGTCTCGTCTAGCGTCATACGTGTTAGCATAGAACACGCGTTAATATAAATACTTCGTACAAAGTGATTTCGCTTTCAGTCGTTTTAGATTCGTTTCGCTAATTTATAAAATCCAAAATAATTCTTTACGAATAAAAATATATGTTTTATTTTATTCTCGTGTGCCTTCCTTTCAGACTGAATTGTTGCACTCGTATTTATTTAATACTTCAAAAGCTCTCAACGTTGTCGTATCTTCTCAAATATTTGTTTCCATTCCAATTTCATTTTCCACGGTTCATTCGTATTTGACAAATGATTGTAACATTTGCCATCATCTTATCGAAAATATCGATTTCACCTTACCATCTTGACCCAGTTCGCATTTACCTGCATTGCCTCTTGGCTACAAAATTCTACAGATCTATTCAAATTTTTATTCGATTTGTAGTATTTGTAGTATGTAGATTTGACCAAGATGCTCAAATTAATAATGGACTAGTAATTAGAGACAACGGTCGTCTTTCTAATTAGAAGCTACTACATACGGTATCTGCTATTACAATATTAAAATATCGATCTCAGAGATATTCGCAACTTGTTGAAGATACTTTTTCGGTTTATCTTGGCTTTCTAAGCATCCTAGTATCTAAGTATCATGCGGATAGCAGTGTATCCATTATGATAAAATTTAAAAACAAACACTGTGATTACACTTATTTACAAAACCTCTGTAATTCGATATTGACGCACGCTTAATTTTGAAATAAACCTTACACTTTCACGAAACTTAGGTATTATCTTACTTTCGATCGTTAGGAAAACGTCGTTTTTGTCGATTTAATTAGAGAGTAAATAAAATTCGAAAGAATGCTGCTTGCAAGGAGCAATTAATGGAAACCCAGCTACATATTTCTACGTATAATGCAAGAAACACGCTGTAATGTCTGAAAGTCGTCGTATGAATGCGTAGTTTAGAGGCAGAGATAATGTCCGAGTTGTGCGCAACGTCCTCGGGGAAACAATCGCCGCGATACGATCTAATTTCTGAGCACAGAACTTTGCTTTAATCTCAAAATTTCCGCCACGGAGAAACAATATTTTCCTCGTGGCACCATCTAATAGACATTTTATCTGTCCTCGGACCGACGCTCGTTCGTATCTGGATGCATCGCAATGAGCATACGCGTGTATTTTCGTTTTGCTTTTGTTTTTATAATAAATCAACATGACGAACGTAACATTTACTTTTAACATGAAAACGATGATAATGGAATCTGGAAATATGCGATGAAATTTGTTTTTTTTTTTCAGGCATCAATTAAAAGTACGTTACGAACCGAGTTAATAACATTTTAAACATTCATTTTATATCGGCTGTATATCAGGTTTTTATATGTATATTTTATGTTTAAGATAATTAATCGGATCACTTCCTACGAGTCGATATAATAAAATTATACGATAAAATTCTATAAATTTAGAATAATATAGCTATATTTACAATAGAAAATTATATAACCTATATTTCTGACTAGCATGTTCTTAGAAATTAATGTATTTCGTAAAAAGAAGAAGGAAATACATACAATGTTCTTTGATGCGTACCAAGCTCATCTATAGTTCGAATCTCGCATATAATGCTCTTTGACATTCTTTCAAAATCGAGTATCACTGGAAAATATCGTAAACCGATTTTCCCGATGTTTGTACGTTGCAATTTCAACGTGAAATTATTTCAGATGCCCGTGTCATGCACATTTATATCGACTAAACATGACGAACATTTCTGTGATTATTTGCTGTAACGAAGGAAAATCTAAGAAATTCTTTATACATCTTTATTCTGGCCACTGTTTTAACGTTGCAACGAGAAATGTACCAAAAGTTTCGGAAATCTTCTTTAATCACTTATCAGAGAAATCGTAAAAGAAAAGTCTACACGTTAAAAAAGAACGCACAAGCCAAACTACAAAGTGAGCTCTTCCACTGGTCTTTGACGCATCATTTGCATTCATACTCGGAGCGTTAGCAAATGCGATGAAAGATATAAAACATTCGAGAGATGTGTTCGCAACATTGACGTCACAACGAACGTCGACGCGTGTGCTTACACGCATCTGCTTTCATAAACAGATTCTTTACCTTCGCTCGTACAACGTACAGGTAAAACATTTACTTGCGAGGAAAAAGAGAAGGAAATACGTAGACGAAACGTTCGAACAGCTATCGCTACATAATACGGAACGTTTGTTTGGACAAAGTAACGAAGTACCGGACAATTACCTCCCTCTTGGCTTATGATTCGCCAACGGCCAACCAGATTAATCGTGTAAATGCTACGATAAATACAACGATACTATACTTTTCGTAGCCACTATATATACATATATATGTACTGCCGGTTTCTGACACGAGTATTTCGCCATCAACTCCGCGAGCGAACAAATTTTTCTCACTCGCGCCACGATTATTCCCTTTGAGGATTCAACGTGATTGCTCTAAATTGCACCTTTGCTATTTCCGTCGTAGCGCGCACCTTAGCGAACATCGAGTAAAATCGAAAGGAAGCTCGTAAGCGGATCGTAGCGCGCGTTTAATTCGTCGCAGCGAACCGACGACGCGACGTTCGCGGATAGATCTTCGTCTCGGGCGTCGTCGTTCTCTTTAATTAGTAGGCTCGTCGCTCTCGTCCCAAGTATTGTTTCTCGTAACTGGTTTTTCAGTGAGGGAGGAGAGGGGGGGGGGGTAAAGTAACGAGGGGAAAGACGATAAAAGAAGGAGCGAGAGAGCGACGCCGCGACAGAGCAGCGAGGAAAATTCAAAGAGAGACGCGCAAAAGAGAGCTCAGAAAGCAGATAAATAATAAAGCCGTTGACTTCATAACTCTACTCATTTTTGCGGGCTTCGACCCTCGCACCCGCTTCGCCCTCTCCCATCTCAGTCTGCCTTGCCCACAGGATTCTCCTGTTATGTTGAACAATACTGAAAAGAAGTCTGCGACTGGTGGAAAGGGACGACGAGGGGGCGAGAGGATGATACGAACGACCGAAGACTGGAGTTTTAAGCGACGAGACAACCATGTCCGATTAATTGTGCCCGGAGGATTTGCGCATTCAAAGAGGATAATTCACCCATGCTATTTTATTCCTATTAACGCAAGCTTTTGCGGTCACATTCGGCCAACGCGGAGGTCAGCCGGCAGCTTTTTTTCTTCCGAACTTACCGATCGCACGCCGGTCCCGGATTTGCCGAATCCAAGTAATTGTGATCGACGTGCAGCGTGAAAGGTCATGGTAATCTTTTAGCGGGTTGCAATATTTATTTTCGTTAGAGTCAGACCGATTAATGCGCGTCTAGATTCTCTTTCCATAAACAACCGTAAATAACGATCGTGACAAGAGACAATGTCAACGGCAGTAATATCGATAGCGGCAGATGGTGAAACGAATTAATCCCTCGGATAAACAGATGCGTAGATGGATTTAACTTTGCTACGCGGTAGCAAAAGACCGTGCGAATCTGTTAGAGCGACATTGAAAACAAGACGTGATTCGATTTATGACAATTCCTACCATGTAATATATTACTTTTCATTCTAAAAATATTAATATACAAATTATACAAATTATAGGTGATACCGTAGCGTCTAATGTATCAGGCGAGACGCGAAAAGCGATCAGCTTCGATTATTCTTTTATTAGTGGGTCGATCGAAAACTTTTTTGTCGATTCTTCTTTTTTAAGCTTAATTAAGGTAAAGAATATATTTTTGTGACGCTTGTCGAATTCGTTTCAACCTGTTAAAAGGTATAGCTTTATCTATAAAAAGCAAGAAGGTGACTTTTTGAAATTCCGAGAAAAGAGTGGCAAAGAAATTTATTATCACTTTTTAGCCGCGAAAAGATTTTCCGCTAAATGGCTATGATAGCCGCTGAACGTATAAACGAATCGCAAATTAACAATAGTGATATTTCATCGACAACTCGAATCCACCTTTGCGGTGAATCTTGTTGAAACCAAAAGTTTTATCATTATGGAAAGGAGATTGCAGAGGTCCAGTTTATAGTTTTGCATTTTTGCATCGATTAAAAAAAAAAAAAAAATTAGACAAGAACCCGCTACGCTATCAATGTCACCGTAAGCGTCCCAATGGAAAACCAAAGGATCAACATATAACGACATATTGACAAAACGAAACGGAATATTAATGCGAAAGAATTTCGCGATAAATCAGACTATTTGAGAAAGTTCTGTTTGAGGTTCCCGCAGCCCGAGTTAACGGGCGTTAAACGCGAAGGTGCGATTGACATTGATTTACATTCGTTTCGTATTGCTATCCGGAAAGTTCCCACGATCAGGTGGAAGTACTAACTGCTTGTCTGCCGAGGACAAAGATAGAGCCGAAGAACGCGGGATCAGCACTTTTCTGCAAACTCTCAAACGTCGTACCGTTTCCCAAGAATTTCGATCGATTACAGTTCATTCGATTCTGACGTATCCTCTTGGATTTTTAAACGGCCCGACGTTCGTTCGACTTTCATTCCGGCGAATGCTGTGACAAGAGCGAGAACGAAAGCGATATCGCGATCGAGATTCCTTTCAGGGCTCGTTCTTGATAATTCCTCGATGCTACGAATGCAAATACATATAACGTTCGACAGTTTCCCTGACGAAATATCGAGTTTTATTTTTCATATCTCATACCGTTACTCATTAAACCGCTTAAATATTTACACCGATCAAATGCTTATTTTTCATGCTTCTACGCGTTGCTCACCGAATTGCTCGCTCGCCGGATGTCCTGTTTTACCTATTTAATTTCTCATGCACTTTAGAAATATCATTTCGCTACTTCTGTGAGAATCGGCATGATAAATTACTTTTATCATACACGATATGAGATTTTTCATTTTATCGTCGCACAATGTCGAACCAGGTCTTTGTGTTTTGTCATTTTTACGCGAATTCTAGCGGTATACTTGGCATTTTTAAAGTCCATGTGCATAAAAGTTACAAGATATTTACTGCAAATATATACAATAGCTTATGAAGACTATCGGCACACCATTTGGCAATTGTACTTATTACAGCATCCACATATTAATTAATTAGGTGCAAGTATATTAAATCGTATCATTTGTTACGTACTACCGTGACGCGATTAAAGAAATTTGATACTTTTTGTGGACAATGTATTTAGTAATTAAAGACTTATTGATATAATTCGCTGTTGAATCTTCGCTTTAATCGCAGAACACGTATACGTTCGTACCAAATAACTTACGATTGACCAACTACGATAAACGGATGATAAGAATTAATGTAAAAGCGCAAAATAAACTACGAGAGTATGATAATAAGATACTCGATAATAAAATTATTCTTTTCTACAAGAATATACTATCTTGATTTAAATTAATTAATTAAAAACTTACTTATCGATAAATTTGCTATTATAAAGGTTACTTCAATTGTAGAAAGAAGAAGTAAATTATCGCTTGTTTTGAAAACAGATTCAGCGAAACTGCAAGCGTATTGACAATGTAATTTCCTCGAACTTATCAACCCTCTTGTATAGCGTGGCATAAGTAACAACAGTGGGACTGGGGATATACGAACTTGAATTATTTAAAAAATAAGCGAAGCAAACAGATTGACGACTAAGGCGATAGAAACACGTTGAGTCATCGAAGGATATAATATACATATACCATATGTAGCATACGTATGTAGAATTATTTTAATCACAGGAATTTTTTTTCTCTTAGTTGAGCCTCTACCGATCACAATCGCATTGACACCATCTTTGAAGAATACTTACGAATTATATTTTTGCGACATTGTCTCGTACATTGAAATTAATTGGTACACTCACCTGGAAAAGAAAATTCGATATTAGCATCTCTGTAAGAAAGAGAAAATTATTTCGAAGATCAAAAATTGTTCCGGAATATGAAAGGAAAATTTTAATCCGCCTTAACGTTTTATAGAGCAGTGCAAAATCTGTACCACCGATTAAAGAACTCGAAATCTCCTGACAAATTTTCATTCTAAATCTTCTAATTAATTTCCACGCGTCGCTAGATATTTTACAATCGCTCGTTCGAAATAAAATGCGATTTTTAACCGATCGAATCGCATTTGCAATACGCAGCACCAGAATTACTACGTTAAACTTGCATGTATATAAAACTCTATACGATTCAGTTTATTCCGTGAGTCGGTCAGAATTATTGATATTAAAAAATTATTCGTCGACGCTAGATTTATCGATCAATGATGTGTATTTAAATATACCGCGGATACGCTATACCTAATTACCTACAGATAGTCTAAAACTTGTAATTTTCATAGACGTACCTATGGATATGTTAATTTTGCAAATTTAGTATCTAAACGATAAAAGCAGAAGTAGAAACAATTTGTAATTTTTTTAAGTCGATCGACGAGAACATTCTTCTAAGGGGATATTGAATTTAAAATCGATAGAACAGCTTGCATGAATCGCTAGGACAATGAAAACCAACGAGGACATGGAAAAACGACGGTAAACGACCAGACGGACAATCAAGTGGTTGAACGATACGTAATTCAAGATTTCGTGGATAAGAACGCAAACCCGACACTCGATAACGATGCCCATGAGAATGAGTCAACCGTTAAGGGGTAGACATCGGCATGAAGGATTAAAGAGGAGTGATTCGAGTTCAAGCTGGCCGCCAACGTTCGATCAACGAACCAATGGTCCAAAAAATGTAGACGTCAATTAAACGTATCGTGTATTCAATTCATTTAACATATCTCGACGGAAACACAAATACGAGAGTTAATAATATTTCTCTCGTATTTGTTACATTTTATTACCATGTTTCTCCACGCTAATTGCTACACGTTGTGTAATTAAAAGTTGAAACCTGAACTTGAAATGGTTTTAAAACGGATAGATTCACCATTGAATATCGATGGAAATATCGGTTGGGAAAGGTTCGTCTTTCTGATTGCGAAATACAAATACGTTAGGAGAACTTTCTTCTTTTATATATATATATAAGCAAAACTGGAGAAAGTTCTACTTTTACAAAATCGGCGAAACGATAGTTCCAATGTCGAAAAATCCAAGTTGCCTTTGATCGAATAAGCGATCCGATAATGCACATGATAATGCATCTTAGATCCCCCCTATATACGGTACGATTATATCAATAAGAAAGATTTCTCGCTATGGAAAATTTCTACTTCGTGTACCGTGCGGAGTGTTGGCCGTGTAGCGGAGGAACAAGCAAGGGTATACAACTATAGACATGCAACACGTGTCGGTAAGTATCCAGCGTACAGATAGACTAGGCAGTAAATAATTTAGCATCCCTTGCCGCCCGGCAGTCTGCCGCCCTGTCTGTAAATCCGCAATAGAGCTTCTCTGGCGTTCGTCGCTGCCCCTTTTACCCTTTCTCGTTACAGAATGTGAATCAATTACGGCTCCCGGACATACTTGCATACGCGGTCGATCGACATCTGCCCGCGTGCTGTCGCTGATCCGACAGTTGAAGCTTGTTGTTGGCACTAGAAAAACGAGCGACCGCCTATCTGCCATTCTACTTTCTTCCTCTTTTTATCGAAATCGAAACTCGCACTAACAGCCAACTTATAATTCTTTTCAATTCGCAGACGAAAATCTGGCTCACAGACACTCTTGTGAAATTATTACTCTATACCGCGGAAGCGCGTTATCCTATTTTCACGTTAAGGATCAAGCGGTAAAAAAAAAGTTCAGTTACAAACTTTCCTTTGTACTATTTTTCCTTTTTCTCAATTGAAATTACTATTTTTGAAAAGTCTTTTCAGTCCCCTTCCTGGGCTTGCAGTTCTTCTTTAGCGTTCCCTTATCTTCGAACCGCAAATATTTAGGAGGAATAACGATTAACAAAACAATTAACTTAATAAGAAACGATCACAATGGGATTAAGGTATAAAGACGTATTAAGATAATAAGATAGAAACTCATCTACACGAAGCAGAAATATAAATAAAAACTTTCGTGATTCATATTGAATTTGTACTATATAACAATAGGTGTGTCGATACTCAGCGATACTTAGGTCGGTAGCGCAAGTTAAGTCTTTTCAAAGACATTAAAAATCTCTTGGCTCGTTAAAGCAAGAGCGAGGCTGGGCATACAAAATCAAGAACTGGAGTAGGGTTAAGTGCGAGGGATGATAGAAATTTGGGATTAACGATCGGCAAAAGAGAAAAGGTAAAGAAATAATCGTTTAATATGATAAAATTTTGTAAGATTTATAGCGTATGAGATTAAAGTTCGTTAAGATTTTAATAGATTGGAAGTTGCAGGTATGACAGATGATAAATTGAAGCGCCTTGTAATTTTAATTCTCAAAGAGTAACAGCAAATATATAATATAATAAATGTTATCGTACAAATACATGTAATCTATCATACGTTGCGTATACCTCATTATCGAGACTATCGAGTTTCTTTGAAATTTATCGCGTGTGCAGAATTGAAGAAAATTTTGATAGATTATAAATCGTATAAACTATCTAAATCCAAATCTTTTATCATTTATAATTATAGCATACGTATATGCGTAGCTTATACGATGTATTATAATATATTAAGTAAATGCGATATAATAAATAATTCTCTGCAAGTATTCTGTTCCCTGTATGACGTATTAATATCAACATCGGTGAGCTTTTATCCAAAGTAGAAATTAGGGAAGCGAAACGACGTTTATTTAGATTGAAAGAGAATATATTAGTTTTCCAAATACAGACGCTTACAAATAAATAAATGTGAACGAAGTAATAAAGCAAGTGGAATATTAAACGCAGGAAGCAAAACGATGTTTCGTTTGTGTTTGAACGAAGAGTTCCCGTTTCTATCACGGGAAACGTCGACTACGACGTTTAAATTACATTATGAGTTTAACGCTTTTGTCGTCAGATTTTGCATGTTCGTCCCGAAGTAAGTGAGAAAGTAAAACTTTAGTTCGCCGTGTTACGGAGCGACCCAAGTTTGTATTTGGTCACCTAAAATGTAACGACTCTTGGCAAGTGTACTAAGAACATTGTAATTTTATATTTGCATTCTCGTCTTTTATCCTGTTTTGCTACGTTCTTTTTTTAGGATAAGAGCTGTTTATCAAAATTATACCGCTCGGTATACTTTACGTTGCTATTTCCAATTAAGTATATAAAAAGATTTTCCTTTTTCGACGTTCTTCGCTCCGTGACCAGATTTTTAGACAAAGACTATATTCCTTGGCAATGGGAGTTGGAGTCGCCGGCTATCCACTTTCCAAACATTCGCTCAACCATCCTGCCGAGATCTTTACCTATCGTGAGCCGTCCACCCAGTCATAAATTACGTTATGGCTAAATAACAGCGGACCATCTGCCGTAATATCGTTAAAAAAATGCGTTGTCGCTAACGTACCAACGATCATTGCGATCGTATTTGTGAAATATAAAATTAAAAAAAATTCAAAAATATGCCACGCTCAGCAGCCGCATAAAAGATAACACAGATATCGACTACAACATTCTCGCATAGATATTTCGAGCTTCGTTTTATCATATTTTAGCTGAATAGCGACCCAATTAATCGTTACTTCGGATATAACTTTTCACCGTACATCGTCGAAACCTTTTCTAATAAGAATTCCGTACAAAGAGGAAAGAGGAAAGGAGAAATATCTCTCGAGCAATATCGTTCAAAATCGTCCCTTTTACGGAACAGAGCAAGAACCACGGGAATATCGAACAGATGTGTTTCGTGATTTAATGCAATGATATTAAGGTCGGACTTCCTATAAGCTCTCATGCACTCGGTATTCATGCACGCAAGTTTCGGATACTTATAGACACCGTTTACGAATACATATATTAGTTACTCACATTGATATTCCGACACAGCACTATCTCCGTATTTGTTGCTCTGTGTAAGAGCAGATGCTTTAAATGTCGTGGTTTATATTCGTCACACCGATATTTGAACACTTGTTTACGATTTACGATCTAGCAATTTTTATAGACAACCTCGATACATCGAGAAATTTGACGTGTCACGAAAAGAAAAGAACGCTAGTTTCGATAAAAGTCAACTTGTAATTCTTGTAAATTGCTATTTATACGAAGTGTGCTCCGATTTATGCGAAATTTTGAAGAACGATCAAAGTTAGGAAAAGGATTTTTGTCAATGTCGTTTAGAAACGTCACCACATTTTGGCATATCTGTCGATTCGATCGGTTGATTTTGATAAAAAGTTTTCATCGCGGCAACGTGCGATCGAGACGTTAATCGTTCCATGATAAAATTGTCGCACGGTTCGCTGTACGCGACTCTGACCACAAAATATCAATTGAGAAAAAGAGGAAATTGCAACGAAAGAGAAAAGTAATGCTTCTTTCAAACACGCTGTAGAAGATAAGAGTCGCGTGTCCGAACGTTGTGTCTAATCGAACGGAAGCAGACGTACGGACGCGCACGTTCAAACCTCGCGTCGGTCGCTCATAGGAAATCTCACTTTTAAAGCATCTGGTTTGCAGGATCGTTCTTGGTTTCCTGGACGCAGTTTAACAACTAATCTAATTCAACTTGATTTCCGATAAACCGGAATAAAGTAGTTTGTGGGCATCGGGCATCAACGCACGACGTGCGAACAACGCAGATGCATTAGCAGGAATTCCCGTTGAAAAGTTCACGGCGAGATCAAGAAGTTTCTCGCATTTGGATACAACTTTCGGAGAAGCTTAATCTATACCGTCCGAAACCGCTCCGCGAAACGCTTTGGATTTACACGCTCGTAATTTATGGCACGTTCTTTTTCCTCGCGTGAATGCCCCACGCTTCTTTCGTTTCTTGCATCGTATCTATACGCCGTCCGATATACTCCAACGTTATTCCGTTCTTCCTCCACGTTACTTGTATCTCGTTACATCATTTAAAATGTGATTTACAAATTTAGGAACGCGAAACGACAAATTTAGCGGACATTTGTCGATATACTCGCGGAATCGGAGTACCGTTTCTTAGACGACCTTTTCGCGTCGTTTTGTTACATTACATAATTAGGTATCGTAAGCATTCGTAAATATTCCAGTATACTGTTATACTGCCTTAAACAGCGAACCTAACGTTATTTTAGTGAACCGTAAAATCTTAATACGCTTTTAATTTTGTCGAAAGTACAAACTTTCTAGTTAACGCAAGAGACTTTCTAGTTTTCGTATCGCAACATTCTCGAAAGTTTCAACGACGCGTTATTAGTATTTATGGTAACAATCACGTTGACAGATTTGTGTTTTACGATAAGATGCGAGTGAAGAAGCAACACCGGTAACGGATTGCTCCGAATGCGACTGCAAGCAGATGATACTTCGAAGCTTACTTCTAATCTTGCTAAGTGTTGGATGAATCTAGTTAGATCTAGGTTGAATTCGAATTTATCTTTGCAGTTCGCAATAACCACAGCCTTTCGGGACGTCAATCTGATACGAGATATGGAATCCTGGAAACATCGTACGCCAAATGTACGAAGACGCGGCGTCGCCGTTTCTATTCGTGGGAATGAATCGAATGGAATTTGAAATTTACAACTCGGGCATTCATCGCGCAACATACACTGACTATGATAGCGAGCCTCGTGCGCGTTATATAAAACATTTTAGAATTTCATTGGCGCTATATGCGCTGTATTGGCGAGACACGACCGTACATTTGCAAATGTAAGTAGGACTTACAAGATATTCACATATTCGCTGCAAATATATATTTAGTAAAAAATTAGTATCCGATTAGTATGGATACATTGAACGTGTATCGAATATCATCGAATATCTATGACATATACTGAACATTGCTATTTAAATATTAACAATTAAAACAACATAATAGCTAAACAAAAAATTATAAACTTGTCATCTATTTTCAAAAGACTTACAGGTATTCAAATTCTGAGACAAATTTGTAAAAAATCAGTATCCGTAACACGATCGGTTTTTTGTACTTTCCAATTTGCGGCGTAGCTCGGAAAACTTGTCAACGGTTCGTATCACACACCATATATCGAAAACGAGTTTGTCGTAAGTTTTATTCTACGATTCGCGTCTCTGAAATCTGTGAACCTAGCTAACACCGTGCTAATCCCTCCCTTTATTACGCTAATCACGTTCCCATGGCAAATACGATTTCCCCTCTCAGTGATCGCTTTATCATCTCATTTCGAAGCGCCGTTTAAATTTACAGCCGCGCAATTCGCAAAGACGACAATGCTGTTGACACGTGTGCTCCCCTGGTATTAATCTGATTACGAGTATATGCGAAGTACGATCGAACGATCGAAAGCAAATGCTGCTGGCTATCGTGTCGTAAATAGGTAGTGGAATAACAGAGTTGGAAAACGGCGAATGGAAGACGATCTTTGCGAGGGCAAGGGTATCGTCATTCTGGTTTCACGACGAACCGGCCCGGGGATTGGTAGGGGTACACGGGGTTGGCGTTGAAAAGAATTCCGCGAAACGATCATGGGATTTCGTTCTAATCTGTTCGACGGATAACGATCGGTCTGCTACCGTTGGATATGGTAAAAGAGGTAAAGCGCGCGGCAAGGGGTGGTTACACCGGTTGGTCGAGGTGGCCCTAGCACGAGACGATGGGGTGGGTTTCAAGCAGATTGGCTTGCATGGCAGAAACTCCCGAAGTCGGAAGCTCGTTATGTGCAGCACGCAAACACACGACTCGAAATTATCTTCGTAATTAACTGCACTTCTTAACATAACGCATGGCGTGCCAACCGGGCCAGACGGCGGGAATACGTATTTGGTGGAATCTACCAAGACGATATGTAACCCGAAACTGGCACCAGCTGCTAGCCGCCTTTCTGGACGCTGGTGTGTACATATTACACGTACTTATGTATCCGACCTGCACCACGTACAACCAGGATGTCCCATAACTTGCGATACCACACATCGTATCACAGAAAAGTATCCCCCGCGTTTGTGCACGCCGATATAGGTGGAGCGCAGCCGCTCGGATAACGTAAAGTTTCGTGTGCACGGAACTGATCTTTGGTACGCGCGTCTTCTCGCTCGCAGTTTCGAGCGATAGCTAATCGCGAAAAGCGAGCGGCAAAGTGAAACGACGATTGCGAGCTTCTTTGCTTCGATCTTTCCCATTTTCTGCTTCTAATTCCGGCACCTTCGTACGTGTCGAGTATTTAAATGCAGAAACCGTGGCTGTATTTCGAAAATATATCGAAGATACGTGGATTTCGAATACACGTATTACTTCATTTTCAAAAATAAATTATTTTATACTCGAAAGTATATATCAAATATGTTTATACTCGTACCACTGTATATCGTCGTCTGTCGAATTCGTTAATTACGATCTTCGACAGTTTACTTTATTTTAGCAAAGTAACACGTAGGTTACTTTGTCTGTGTATTTTTACCAAAAAGTCATATATATACTTTTAAATTACGTAACTAAAGGAATTATTTACGATTTTACAACTTCAATCTACTTTAACAACCGTTTATTTGAATCGATATAAAACATCTAAATACCCTTGTCTCGCAGTACGTTTTCCAATTACACACCTTTAATTTCCAACTATATCGAGAGTGCCATAGTAAGTATATTTGGATTCTGAACATCTTGTTGCTCGAATTACTTAAAAAAAAAGGTAACAATTTTAACTCGTTAATACATTTTCGAGTACGGTTCGAGTACGCTAAATTTCCATCCATTACATGCAGGAGGAGACAACTCTGATGAAAAAGAAGTTTCAAATTGCCACGATGGTTGTTTACCAGAGCTGTAAATTGTTTACCAAAAACCGATTTTCATTCCGGCTATTGTTTTCCCCGTCTACGATCAGGCACGATCCGCTACAACGACGTCCATTGATTTTCGCTGTTGCGTTGCTTTAAAATTTCGCGTATATGCAACATGATTTCGCTGGACGTTGTTAATTGGCGGCTTAAACGAGTCGCTTCGTTTCGTTGCGTGATACCAAAATACCTTTGTAATTAGAATAATTGGTGTACACTTTCGTAAAGGATTATTCTTTTCACTTCGTGTGAATAATTTTAAGGTCTCTATGCATGTAAATTGTGTGGCAATTTCTGCTACTATAAAAATGGCTATAAAAAATATTAGTACGCCACGTGACAGTGTTTATATGAAGCGTTACATTTATTTAATACGCGAATCCGCCTTGACGAAGTAACTCGCCTTTTATATGTAATGGATTACGATCGCACGTAGGTAATTCAACGATACCTTTTCGCTTTTTACTACGAACACGTTGACGATATTTAGCTTTTATTGATTTCAACGAAACTTATTATCGACTGTGCAATCTTACTATCAGAGAGATCCACAAATTCCACGCGATTCTACGTGAAGCAACGTAATAGGTCGTTGCACACGCTTGATGTCGGTTGCAGCACGATAACGATAAAATTATATGCATTTACTTCGAAAATACTAACATCCTAAAATTGTTTCGAGTAAAGATCTAGAGAATGTGAGGAGATAAGATTCCTGCGTCGTTTATTTTTTATTTAGGTAACTACTATTTCAGAAAGGAGCATTTTTAGAACTCGATATATCGTCGATGTTTCCACGTTATTTTATTTCCAGGCCGAACATGTATTTCTCTTCGCCTTGTCTATAATTTAAAAAATACTGCCCGTTTAATATTAAAACATTGAAAATAGTTAAATATATCGTTCGCGATATTAAAATTTAAAGAAGTCAAGGGAAACGTACTTGTTACGTTTTTTGTATGACCTTCAAATATACTATAGCGTTTTCAATGCATTTTGTAATTGGAAAAACGATAAAGATTTAAATTAAAATTATCAGCACCTTCGTAAGTAATCGAAATAACAAAGTAAAATCAAAAGTACTTTACTGGTACAATCACTCCTTGAAATGACTTTTTATGTAAATAATTCTTTGGTAAAAGTTTTATGGATATAACCATAAAATAATAGAAAGGGAGCAGAGATAACGTAATTGAAGAAATATATTTTTCCGTTCTTCTCTTTGCGGAATTTCCTCGACCGTGCTCGTCCACGCTTTTTCCAAATGTCGCTTTTTAAGCATCATCGTGCTCTGTCGGTACACTAGAAGCCAGCGTAGTACGTCAAAGGCAGTCGAGTCGCGCGCGAATACATTTTTCAACCTGTCTAATTATCTGACTCTTGAAAGTCCGACAGCATTCAATTGGGCTGAAATTTATTCGGTAGACAGAATGCTCCGGTAATTTTTGATAATAAAAATGAAATTCGCCTAAAAGAATCGTCCCTACACCTGTGCAACAATAAGTGAAATTAACGATACACACTATTGAAATTTATATATAGATTCAGACATTTTTAATAAGATATATTAACATTCGTAACTTCGTATAAATAACTTTCATATATATTCTCATATTATGCCCACATATTATATATATGCTCGTATTATTTTATTCCGTTTTTATTTTATAATGTAATATAATGAGATTAGTTTCCGCATAAATGTACTCTATCCCAGATCCGTGTATTGGTTGTAAGGAGAATAGCGTTGTCAAATTCATTTCTATAGAACTATAGACGTTTCGTTAATAAATTATTATTATACTGCATTACTTTCATGGACTAGATTCTTGAATGTCTAAGCAGTAATTTGCATCAGAGCTTGAACTTGATGGTAGAATAATACAAATTTTTTCAGAGCATATTTGATAAATTGCAAATCATGAACGTTAAATGTCTCGATAAATAGATTTAATTATCGATGATATAAAAATTAATATTACAATTAAATAAAGTATTTCCTTTTTTAACATCATTCTCTCATTTATTCACGTGTTTCACCGTGTACTCGTGTATTCACCGTGTTTGATAAATAAAAAGTGGGTCGGCGAGGATTGAGACACGACTTCTGATGCTTTTGTACAGTTTCCATGTTTCACCTTTCTTCATTCATATCTCTTTTTATTCCTTCGTTAAATAGTTACGTATCTACAAAATTGCAACGTTCGATAATAAATTCCGTCATAATAGATTTCGCGTTCTTTTTATTAATAAATATATCTAAAGCAAAAAATATGTTACACGTTTATTTCTGCCGTGGGAAATCGAATCTTACGTGTGAATAGTTTTGTAGATTCTGACACAAAATATTAAGTAATTCTACTTTATTGTATAGAATTTTCTAGTACGTGTCCTAGATTCCTTCTTCTATTTACGTGGTTGTGCGAGACTCGATCGGTTTAAAGATCCCCAAAGAAATCTTCGGAAACGTCGGTATTGAATATAAACTACCTTGACACGTGAGCTATCTCGTTTTACGTTTCGATTCACACATCTTCGATTCAATTTACGTAAATTATCGTTGTTATTGTTATAAACATATAAATTTTATATACTCTATATACTATCGTATGCTAACTTTAAAATTACCTATGTGCGAATTAAGCTACGATACGGTAAAATCGTTTCTTCGGTTCATAGTTTGAAGTAAAATACTCTGCGCATTAACCACATTTCCCATATCATATAGATATCATAGAAACGTGTATATAATTTAATGGTTAATTCATTAATGTGAATAAAAATGATATATTATATTAACGAAACGACACAAAATGTTTCCTGCAAAATAACTCACTGTATCTATATTTACAATTAAAAGTTAATTAATTGGAAGAATCAGAGTACGTTCGTTTAATTACAAATATTCTTTTAGCATCTTTGCAGGAAAATTTCTCGACATTTCTGAATAACTTTAGCAGGTAAAAATACATTAGAAAATATTCTATGGTATTTTCTATTACAATTACGATGTAATAAAATAAATTACAAATATTAATAGATTTTAAAGAAATTTACCTTTCTTTAGCATAACGTTATATCTAATATATCGATAACAAGCTTGAGAGTTAATCTACACGATATGTATGTATAATTAAAATTTGGTAGAGTAATGACGTAAGTAGAGCATAAAATTCTTACATGAAAAAATTTAGGAGACTTACGTAAGGAGAATCTCCTGAAAGATTTAAGACATCACAGTTCGTGCATAACGACTCGCAAATTTGTCGTTTACTCGACCGTCTAGAAACTTTCGCCAAGTTTTTACATAGAGTGTAACTTCTTTCTCGCAGCTGCGGCACATTCACGCATTCGCGCATTCTCGTGCTTCGTCCGTTGTTCTTCACTGCAGACTCACCGGGTCGGATGGATAAATTAGCCGTTTAATTTGCGTTTAATTAAAGTACCACCCTATTACCCTCTCCAATAGCTATCATAACTAATTCCGCGATACCTTGTTAATTCTTAATACGATTATTCCACGAGCGAATATGCGATCCATTAAGTTCACGATCACCTTTCTTTTCTGAATTTTAATATTATTTCTTATTTTTGTATTTAAGTTGTTTCGACCCAAATATATGTACGGTATGCACGTGTTCAACTGAAATTGAATTAAATTAACAATACGCGAGCTTACAAATTGTTCGACGAAATAAATATTTTGTATAATATAATACACCGTATCGGAAAAGGATTTTTCCTCGGAATTATGTATTGTAAATAATTAACATTAAATATATTATCAGCAAAATTACATTTAAATAAAGTACATACATATTCAAAACTGAAGAAATATTTTTTCTAAGAATTATAAATTGTATATGGTTATATTATATATGTATTGGTTGCTATTCTCGAGTACTACGGTCGATTCAATTATTTAGTTTCCTATTAATATTCTTTGACACAAAGGTAGAAATGGATGAACACTAAAATACAAGTAAATACATAGATGATATAGGTAATAAGAAGATGGTTTTAAGATCATTTCAGACTTTGGTAATTCAAAGACGAGATCTCTATCCCAATTAAAGGACTCAATAGCTAAACTTATACATGTCCCTCTGCCCCCTATATATTCTTAATTATACGTCAGAAACGCAGTTTATAAGTTTTACGTGGTTATTCG
This sequence comes from Bombus flavifrons, assembly GCF_040668555.2. NCBI lineage: Eukaryota > Metazoa > Arthropoda > Insecta > Hymenoptera > Apidae > Bombus > Bombus flavifrons. The sequence goes on along the minus strand of NC_138452.1, from coordinate 13,098,142 downwards.
TTAAACCTGAAATAATGACGTGCACGGAATAATCTCTGATTGAAAATACATTGAATGAACTTTGCAAGCTTTGCATTGATTTTTTATTTTACGTACCGTCCTCTGTAATATATTCTGCGAATAAAATGCAAGGAGATTTTCATTAAATTCCATGAAAAAGTTAATCCAATAATAATAATAATTATTTTAATCATTATAAAACAATGTTCCTCTTCGGAAGTAGTAAAATTTAAAGCATAAACTACACGTATATGACGCATAATTATGTTTAAAAATTATGATGGATATTTCTTAACCATTGTAATGAAAAATGAATCTTCGTCAAAAATTACTACGATACACCGTATTTCAGTCGATATTAATATGCAGTAAAATTAAAATATAGAGCATCCAGAATACACGATTCCGTTTGAAAAAGAGCAACCGATATTTTCAGATATTGTAATAAAAACGAACTTCCACGGATTACTATGTAGTCCCTACATTTGAATTAATATATCATTGCTCAACATTCAGAACGTAATCGAAAACTAATTTAACCGACCACAATGGTCAATATCAATCCTGGCCAATTCAAACGTAAACGCACGACCGTTCCGCACGATTCAGTTTCGTTACCAACATTACCATCGAATAATATTTCACAAGTACGATCCGTAGAACAATACGAACGATGGCGAATTAAGTGGGTAATTCGCGACTATTTCAATTAAAACACGCGTAGTCGTCGCAAAGGAGACGCGATAGACACGCAGAGGGACCGGGTGCCCGTCCAACACTTTGGACTTCCACCGGTGTTGATTACAAATTCAGATAACATAACGAGCTAACGAGCGATAATTATCGCGCTCTCCCAGCCGAATCTCGCCAAACGATTTAATCAACTTCGCACACCTATGTAACACGCGTGTACACAAGTCAAGCGAGCGGACACGCGTTAAACAACGATGTCCTTTAACGGTGTTAACCCGATTGGAGGATTATTATGGAACTGGTCTTACACCGAACTGGAGTTATATTCACTAAATGGAAAAAATCTTGAATCAACGTCGCTATACGTTGCTACGTTTTCAAATCTTATCGACGTAATCGTGTCAGTTGTATCTCACCACAGTGCTAACGAAATTCTAGACCGTTTGACGTAATGTGCGCGATGTACGCGTGAAAGTTTTCTATGCTAGGTGTTTAGATGCTTTCGCGGCCCACTGTATATCTGCTTAATATTTCAACGAACGCTTATCCGTCAGACATATCGACGAAAACGGTGGATAAAGTTGATTCTCATTGGAGGACTTTTCAAATTATGACCTTGTATTATTATTGACATTATTACTACAAATTGCATAATTTGAAATATGAAAATTTGCGAAATCAGTATTTAAAGAATTTGCATATTTAATATTATAGGATATACACATACAGTATATATCATCAAACAACAAATGTATACGCATATAGTTTGCATGTTCAATATAATATATATATATATATATATGTACTGTTCGGTTTGAATAATTAGCAGTGCAATGACTACGCACTACTACTATACTGTAATTGAACCGTAATTTATTATTATCATAGAATCCATATAAATACGAGGATAGAGGCTAAAAGTTGCTTTACTAATTATTGTTAATGTCATTTCCGAAACTTTGCAATCTGCTCTCGTACTCGCATATTAATATATTATACATATAGAATTCATACATATACGAATAAATACACAAAAAATCAACGTTCGTATCCTAATTATTTAAGTATTGATATAAAATCTGCATATATATATTTTTTTTTTCACTTTTATATTTATATTTTTTACTTTTAAGCGTTAATGTAAATATTTGAGAATTTTTTGGCGGAAGACCGGGCTGTCAATGTGTGGCAATTTTCAGAAATTAAAAAATTTAATCTTTTCTTGAAACTTTTCAACGCGTGAAATTGTTTGCAGCTGAGAGAACACGGCTAAACAATATTCGAGTTCGAAATTTTTGCGAGCTATCCCTGGGGATGCAGCATGCGAGCAGGACACAGTTCTATTCTAACGATAAGCGAGCAGCTGTGCGCTACTCGAAGGTTATACAAATGTTTTTTATACCATACAGCAAAGAGAATACCTGTTATTGAATTTCTTTAAATTCATTGTATCGATAAATATATTTGTAAAATCCTTGTGTACGTTGCTGTTAAATAAATCTTTCTTTTTTACGATGAAACGAAGAATTTCTAAGGGAAACGAGGAATGTATTTACAGAACGTTAAATCAGTATACATTTGAATTTCCGAAACAGTTACATTACCTACACGAAGTTTTTGCTTCGGATTAAAATTCAAAAAAGTTGGATTAGGAAAAATACTAATTCGCAATTGTTATTTTGCGGAATTAAGTTTTAATAAATTAAATTGAGAAAATTAGGATAAGGATAATCTTAACAACCATCTGTTTGAATCTATTTCTTATTCGTTATTGAATAAAATGTCTGAAAACGAAAATTACCTACTGAACAAACCCATCCGTCGCTAACCTGTATTTATAACTGTTCATTTGTTTCAATAAAATACAGATTCCTTTTAACCGAGCATGCAATAATTTCATTCTATTAAGGACTGACTGAAATCTTCCTTTCTAATAAGAACCAAGAGATATCGATCATCCTTGGTCCAAAAGTATAGAAAGTATCTAACAGCGTAACACGTACAATAATTTATTGTATGAAAAAATTAAAATCTATCGATTAAAATCAGCGATATATGATAAAAACTTTTATATGAACAAACGTGTACATATATCGTTATTTAAACAAATTAACAAAACAACTTAACTAAACAGAAATACTAACACATTAATCAGCCGATTCAAAAATCCTAATAAATTACGTTTGAAATACTGTTCCATAGAAAACGTATCTTATTTCGTACTTGCGTATAAGCAAAGATTTAACACATACTTGTTGAGTACTTAGTTGCCTTAGGAAGCCGAGTGTCAAGAATTGCATTATCGAGTACCGAACCTCGGTACTCGAACCCCAGGGTTCAGGGTAAGGGGAACGTAGAGCGTTCCGGTCTTCAAATTTTTGTTTTAGCCTGGCCCAGGAATGTAAGTACGTGTTCCAAAAGAAGAACCCTTTGCTGTTAAGACGAAGAGAAACGTCCATTGTCTTACGGGCAGAACTATTTCAAATTACTTTCTACGCCAAATATGATACTGAAATAATACTCTGGAACGATGTTTAGAACAATTGGAACAGTCCGAAAGAACTTTCAAGTGTTCGGTTTTCAAAAAAAAAGGGAGGGGAGGGGAGGATTGGTCAGAAAATCAATTTTTAGCATTTCTGAAAGCTTTCGAAATAAATGATTATTTGCTTGGAACGACATGGAACAGACGTAGAACAGCGATAAAAGAATTCGAGATTACTTACGAATTACGAGCAATTAGTAGGAAATTTCATTGACCGTACGAAAAAGAAATTTCAATAAAATTTATTCGATCATACTTGATGACATACGAATGAAACTTTCTCGATAAATATTAACCATAGATGTTTACATATCGCAACCATTGGGAAATTACGTTAGATTTTCGGAATGAATTTCACAATAAATTAATATGCAAAAAGTATTCACGCGAAATAGGTCGATTTGGAATTTACATAAACATTCGCTAATTTCCAAGCATTATACATACTTATTCCGCGACACTATGTTAGAAAGAAACGTCATGAAAATTTAATACGCGATCTTATAAGTGAATTTCATACGAATCGATTTCAGCCGATGCCAGATAAGCAGGTACATTATAGCGAAATAACGTTCCAGTTGCATGCATTAATGGGCCTGAAATTACTCTTTCGTATCATGCAAATTGTTTTGGATAGAGTACTTTGGAATAATCGAAATTAACGCCATGAATGCACTATAGTGTATTCCTTTGAATAATTGAAACTGTACCGTTGGCCACATCATGAATTGTAAATATTATCTGTGACCCTTCCAGGCATCTTGCGCTCTATTAAGTACGGTTAACTAGTGTTTCGAGCAGAAGTGTACTATTAACTACAACTTAGTTGGAAATGGCACTCAAGCGAACTAGAGACAAGAAACAACGTCTATATTCCCACTCAAAAATTTTAAGACTCTTTTATTTTTGACAAAACTTTAGCATTTCGTGACTATGAATTTTAAATTCCATCCATATTTTAGTAAAATCATTATTGTATTACTCAGTATCGTATACATTGTGCGTCGTGTAACAATGTTTCCGATGTTGCAGTTAATATGGCGATTCGTTAAAAGTATCTGATCGTGTATCATAAAAAACTTCGATACGTACGCTATATTATGCGTGTTATAATTATTACGCGTGCGTTTTGAAAGTTAATTATCACTGTTAAAATTGGATAACGAGTTACTAAAATTATACCATCGATACCAGTTCCAATTATATTTTGAAACAGAAGTAGCCGTTAATATGCAATTACACGTTTTCAACGTAAACCAATTTATCGATCGATAGTTAAACAAAGAACCGCAGCCATGATAATAACGTAGCATTCTGGCAAGAATTTTAGAAAAGAGTTTTACAACTCGCGTCATACGCACGTCGTTCGAGTTATCGTTATCGTGATTTTCGAACGTGAAACGCCAAGTACATCGCGTAAGTAGTTGAAAATGACGAAATGTGCGATTCGTGACGTACAGGATATACACATCTATTGCACGCACATATTGCGTTCCGGAAAGTAGTCGTAAGTTGCAGACAATATTCTGTTAGCTTGTGATCACTCTTATCGCGGTCTGAAACGAAGAAAACGTATAAAGAGATAGACAGAAGAAAGGAAAGAAAGCACGGCACAGGGTGAAAGAAACACCAACGATACAAGAAGAAGATAGGAGATAGTAATAAACAGGGCAACGGGCAGATGAGGAAGGAGAAAATGAAAGAACGAGAGGCCATAATACGTAATAAAGGAAGTGGCCACGAAATAAGGGAAAATTGTGTACGAGTTACATCCTTCCGGGCCAGTGTTATTCGTACATTCGTTCTGCTCGTATTTTCCGTCATTCTCCGTGAACCAACAAATGGAGTAATAATTTCAATAAAACGAATTATTGTACCAGAGTAATTAATAAACCTGAGAAACGGTCGTTGGTTCGATCACTTTTCAGTCCACGTTTTAAATGGTAATTTACATTGTACGATGTATTATGGAAGCGTTGGAGTTATTTTGAAATAAAAGTTGTAACAAATCGGAATATCAGAATCGGAACAGAATATAAATTACATCGATAAAATTTGATGAAAGATTTTCTTTGTTCGTAATATCATTTGATACGCGTGCTATTATTAAAACTTAAAAGCTACCATGATATTCAATCTCAGCGAGTTATCGTTCAATCGTATTTTGTTTTTCATGCGGTATCTTATACGATGCAATGCGATGCAATGCGATTATTGCAATCACGCTGACAAATAGGTTATAAATAATTTTCTATTTCAAGATAATTCGGAAAAATTTATCTTTCCCAGTTTGTCTAAATAAATGATAAGATAAATAAATAAATAAATAAATCAGACAAATACTAATGGACGTTTCAGGTTTATACGGTGAAAATGACGAAACCCACTAATTCCTGTATATTGATCGGTATGTGTATGTAAATAAATGTTGGTAATAATATCTGATCCCCAACGTAGAGCACATTTAATCGAATTTACATTGTTCCGAGCAAAGGATATAGTGGTTTCGCGAGTATATTGTTAAAGTAAATTACTATTTCCTCGTGATATTAGACAAGAAACAGAGATAGAAAGGAAGAGGTTGGTTAAAAAAAGTTTCAGCAGTGATAACAAAATTACGAAATTACGTGACGGTAAGACGCAGAAAATGAAGCTACGTCAACTCGGTAAAATTGAATTGGTTTCGCGTGGAGTAAACGAGTGTTCTTTTCATTAGTATAAATACCTATTAGGTTTCAACGCGTGAAAGTTCGATCTAAACCTTCTAGATTCTGTACAATTAGACTGTATCAAGAATAACTTGCTTGTAATATTCGAGCCTTATTAGAAAATTTCTTATCGCGTGTATCTTATTTGAAACATCATTGCATAATTACATTTATCATTATGCATTTAACGTTTAAATAGCGCGTCTATTCCGTCGTATCAGTTGTTATATCGATAGTTGTATAGTAATTGGCATGTTAGTATGTATATGTACATAGTAATAGTAGCTTTTTACAACTATGTAACGAATATACACGAAATTCCAGATATTTTCCCTGCGAGTTTAATTCCTAGCTGGTACTCTCGTTCTGAACGACTACTATAAGTTAAATTAGATTTCATCCCCTTTTTTCCACAACAGATAAGTATTCGTTTAACATTAACAGTCTTTATCGTATAAAATACAAAATATAAATTAAAACGTACTTTAAAATTAAGTTGTTAACTCGACGATTGGTTCAAACTTTTATACCTCGTCCATAACCCAATAAGCGTTGAGAGTAAAATTACAGCCAAAACAGTATATAAATATTACATCGGTTACATATTATACACCGGTAATAACTTTTTCTAACGATATCATCCTTTAAAACTAAGAACGATAGATTTGTGAAAATTGCATAAAACTCAGGATAGAATAGAAATTTTTCAAAAATACTTGAATTAATGAACTTATTCCGATGAAAAACAAAAGCACAGGTATTTGATCGAACAAAACTAATATTTCAGCTTACGTTCTTCCCAGCCGATAGTTCTAAGTGCGAGGATAAACGAAATTGCACAAGAATACATCGTGTTTCATATTCGCCATAATTCCATATTATTGCGAGGGTACGAAAGTTGCTGTACGTCGCACCGAACATTCGTATCCTAGGAAACGAATCGTTTCGCCAGTAACCGCGGATACAAAAGATAGACGCTCGCCAACCTTCGAGGAGTGTGGACGTGCGAGGTCGTGTTGTTTTATATGGAAGCGTATAGATCGCATTGTTGAGTTCGTTACTCTATCCATATTAGAGTTTTGTTGCAATTCTGCAAATAGATAGTGTGCGAAGAGCATGTCGTGCAGCGAACCACCACGACGTGGTGCAACGATACGTTATCATCCGATAATTCCAATTGTATAGAAACATACACTAGATTTCGCAAGAATATATAATGTTTCACGCGCATATATAATCGTATAAATTGCGATTACGATTAATCGTTAAATTAGCCATACGTGGTTGTTGCATAATAAACAATCTTACAACTGAAAGTTTTGTAAATTATTTTCTATATAGTTTACTATTTTTTTAATATCTTCAGCTTTTGTACTATAGCATTTATTTGATAGCAGGAAGTTGTCTAAATAATTATATTTAATATCGTAATAATCTTCGTTTTCTCAATGTGCATCGCTATAAACTAGATTTGCCTAATGTCACTGAATTATTCGTGTTTACAAATACGAGAATAATATTTCAACATTTGCCTATTATTATTGCATTACGCAAGCAATAATTATTTACGAATAGAAAGGTAATATTGCAAGTCGCATGCATAACGCATGCATGAGTAAATAACAATGCGTTGCCAAAATAAACGATTGCGGTTGATCCAAGACATTATTGTCGATCGTTTAATTTAACCAGATTATTATTACTTCTACCACGTTAGATCGTAGAAAACTTTTTCAATTACACCGAGTTCATCCAAGTGAAATGTTGATTTTCTTTTTACAAAATTCCCTGCAATTGCGTAATCCAATTAACGTTCATAAATTACAACCAAACAATGTTTATTAGATTTATTATTAAGTTATTTAATGAATAAGCACCAGTTATTTAATATTTAGCTAGTTGATGTCGTATTGATAAATATCGCCAAGGTAAATTAATTCTATACAGTATGAACATCGAAATAAGCCAAAGTCAGAAAATTAATCGAACGTCCTGTATAGTAAATAACCAGATAGAATCACGCGCAGTATCAACAATAAGATAATTAGTCCGATACAGTACGCATAGTAAATTAGCGTAATAAATAGGTAAACGTAATCGTATACGGGATAATTTGAAAAATGAAATTGATCGAACGTATAGTATAAAATAAACAATAATCAGATATAAGCGTAGGATGTTTTTTACAAGGAGTTTGACGCGCGACGTTAACCATCGGCGAGAGAAATAAAGAGAAAGAATAATAAAAAGCGAGAGATTTCAAATTAGGACGAATCACGTCAGAATTATTAACCAGTCTCTTCTTAATGCGAGCTGTTGAGGGTTCGTCGGACGGCGAAGCAATTCAACAGAGAATTCAGAATTTTAAATATAATCTTCGCGTTGTATTTCCGTGATCGAATATAACGAGTGTTCGTGGCGACAACGGTGGTTTACAAAGAAATCGTCGACCAGATCGTGCACCCGTTCGTCGCAACACCTATGATTTGCGACGGAACAACCTCCCGCTAGCTCACCCGCTTCGTACAACGACGAAGGTGTTCACGATAGTGTGCGCTAACTATACGTTCACGTAACACGTATCAAGACATGCAGACTCGAATACAGGGTGGATCAAAATTAAGATCGCGCTTTCAGAGAACTCTATCGAGAAATCCTCGAATTCTTTCGTCTGTTTTCTCTTTGTGTTCTCTCTTTGATTCAACTGTACACGTTTAAACGCGTGAAAGATCAGAGTCAAGATTATAAGGTTAAACTTTAGAAACACGGCATGTCCGTCAGAAAATGTTCCTGCCTCGAACGAAGCGAATTTTGAAGTTTTGTCATTTTTCTTTTTTCTACTCGCTACTTCTATTCGCTATCTTTATTTGTAATATTTTCAAATATTCTAAAATTCCCTGTGCGATACGATAGCACTGCTCTCTAAGCGTTTGTTAATTTTCGTCTCGCTATGGTCGATATTAATTCATTGGTAATTAAATATTCGCAAAAAGTTTTTAATACGTTGTTTGGCTCGTCGCCCTGAGTAGCCTCGTTTTAACGTTTTAACCCAGAGCCGCTGTTTATCGAAAAGTTACTACCCAGAGAAAAGTCTAACCTGACCTAACCGAAAACTAGTTTCAAAATAGTCAAAATATCACTCTATTAAATGTAGATACTATTATCGGTAAACGATGTACTTTTTCGTAAGACCACGCGTAATTTTACCGTTATTTTTGAAACTCGTTTTCAACGGGCCTTTTGCATTTCTCTTCCATTGGTATTGCCGGTATTTTAACGCTACCGATCAACGTCTAGATCAGCTAAATCGGGTCAGAAGAATTCGAAACGTACTATAGGATATGATCGGAAGCGTTAATTTCAGAAATTTTGATCCTTTAATATCTAAATTATGCGCGTCATCGCAATTACGCATCGAAATGCATATTAATAGGAATTCGAAAAAAGAAAAAAGAAAAACATAGCAATTCGAAACTACTACAACGCTGGAAGAAAACTTGTTCAGCCTGTACGAAGCGAATGATCTAAGCGTACTCGGACAATTGAACGTAGAGAGGCGTGTAGACGCGGAGGCGCGTAGAAAGGCGTAAAGCGGCGGTGTGTTGCACGAGATTTTTGTGGTCGCGTGCGCCATTGCATGACGTCCGTATTGCACACGGCATGCCATCGTCCTTTTCTTACCTAACCGAACACACGCCGATGTTCCCTTTTCATCGTAGGACCGATATTAACTCGACGATTTCTGACCGCTTCTCGGAATTATGCCGTTTTTCGGGCTAACGACGCCGACCCCTGGATGAATTTAATAACGCACGCGTCACGCGCCCGATACCATCTCGATCGATCGAACACTCGTTCTTATTTAAGGATTTTGCGAGTTTCCAAAACAAACACGATGATGTTTCACGTGATTGGCGAAAAGAAACGCGTGACGTTAATAACCCGAATGCGGATGACGAGTTGAACGAATTGGGTCTTGTTTGAAATTTACGTGGTTTTCGGAAGTTATTCTAAGAAAGGTAGATCGAGATCGAGCAGAAAGACAGGTGTATACGTACAGCGCTTTTCGGCCACGTAGATAATTAGGTTACGAGAAATACTTCCTTTTTGCTTGTCATTCAGGCTTTTATGAACAAACAGGGATAATAGGCGTAAATATATTCCTACGAATTATCGATCGCTTTTGCTCGATATTATCTTTTCTCTTTGGTGGATAATTGAAATTTCACGATTGGATAACCAGCGATTCCACGAGAAGACAAAGAGTACGCTTCTCGACATTAGTTAATTTAGAAAAAGTGCAGCCGACCGATCTAACTTGCGAGAGGCTCGGAAATTATGGAAATCTTCGCGAAGATAAGTTTTAGCGGAATTGTCACGCGTTAATTGCCAAACGTTTCACGAGTGATCGCGTTTCCAGGACATGTAACTTACGTGTTGGAACGTGGTCTCTGGAGTACCAGAGGAACTGACATATTTCGGTTACGCGTTACGAAATGTATCAGGAGAGCTACTTATTTCCCGCTAATTTACTATTTATAATAATTCGTCGTCATAGAGTGAATCTAACGAAAAGATAAATTTGATAAATTCAAGTTTAAGTTTGTATTTCGAAATTAAATTAATCAGTGAAAGTAATTATAGCTATCTATCTAATAATCATGTACATTTGTTCTATGTATTTGTTAAGAGAAATGGGTTATTAACTCCGACTCGATATCGATCTTAACACCATGTATACCTACTCGATCGAAATATCGTGGAATTTTTGCTACGCAAATTAATTTTGACTTGGCAATTTTCGGATTCCCGAACACCGTGACTATATCGAATTTAGTTAAATAAAACATTCGTGAAATTCACGTTTACGCGACAAAGCCTGTTAATCGATCGATATTATTGGCTTCGCGTTATTTTTATTTTTACGTTGTACTTTCATCGATTTCTGAATAACGGTACACCACAAGATGAATCTTAATGTCAATTTTTCGACTTCCCAATTACGGCGATTATATCGAATTACGTGAAACAGAATATAGTGTCACGAATCGACGAATGAAAGAACTTGTCAATTTATTCGTTCTTAAATATTTAGTAAATTATGCAACGATCTACCCCCCCGTTGTTGGAATCTCGCAATCACATCTTCGTTTCTCAACGAACGTTACTTTGAAGTTTAGCGTTATTAAAAAGGAAAAGAGGAAGAGTTGCGTTAAATCTTCGTTACTCCGCTGCTGTCGATATCGTTATCATTATCGTTGATTACGCAAAACGTTGAAACGCGATCCGCTGCGGCGAGGCTACGGTATATCGTAAAACTTTCGAACGTATTACGTGTAGCCAGGTATCGTTCGGGCACGATCCTCCAAGTGGAGTACATGGAATTAAAGTAATCCAGGATGATTCGACGAGAGCGGCTATCATATGTCAGGTGTACGTGTATACCTGGACTTCTACGAAGGACTAGCTGTGAACTAGCCTAGTTTACAGACACTTGTGCGCGCGAGTATGCGTCGAATGTGGGTGCATGACTAATGGAAGTATGTGATTAAAACTTTCGTCGCAATTTCTAGCACGTAAAACTTCCACCAGCCAAAGCGTAGGAAAATTTAAGCACGTTTGTATATATACACGCTGTATTCCAGGGAATTGTGTTCGACGGTAAGTCGAGCGACGAAACACGTCCACGAGGATTCTCCGATTGTCCTTTTCGCTCCGCTGGCTTTATATTCAACCCGTAAAAATGCTACGGGATAATTAGAAGCTTTTTTCGCTTCTCCTTCAGTTTCTGCGACACAGGCATCCGTGTGTCCCTCGCTGGAAATATTTCACGCACCTCGAGACATCGTTGCGCGGACTCGCGCGATGGTTCAATTAGCTATTATACCGGACTGTTTCCGTAACGACAACGAAACCATGGAGATGTTTTTAAAGGAGCAAGGTAAAGGAAAGAAAATTTTCATGGTGTGCATCGGATCGCCGCTGATCCCATTTTCATTAGCTACGATGTTCTCTGGTACAATATAATTTTCATGGCAAAGTTATTTCTATATCGCGATTATTTTCGTTACGATATCGTAAAACTTTGAAATTTATTAAAACAAAATTCACACGATGGAAAGTCATCCATGATAGCCTTTCGAGATTAAATCTTCTGAAAAAAAAGAGACAGAAATAAATTCAAGACACTCGATCCTTCAAAAGCAAGAATATCGCGAACATTCGTAAAACCAGAGATAGTATCTTGGTCGATTAACGTTGTAACGATCATTGTGTTTTCACGTTTATTAATTAATTTCAGTTATGGAAAATTAATAATTCTAAAAAGCGAGACAGCAGTTCGAAAATTTCAACGGCATATTACATACATCGTTTCAACGAGAAAACCGTGAATTGCGAGCAATTTTTCTTCGATACTACGCTCTTACGGAGACACGAATCGAAGTTGTCGAGAAACACGAACAGTAATTAATTTACTACAGAAAGCTACGCGCACGTATGAATCGCGTACGCGTGTTTAATTGCTTTGAAATACAAATTCCACGTTTCGAACGGCGTACTAGAATGAAACAGAATGGTGTGAGGTATTTGCGTACAGAATTTCGCGCGATGTCGTTGCAATTACGTTTCGCTCCGCTCCGCTCTCTTTCTCCTTCCATCTCGTTTTCGCCCAATTTTCTCAAGCTTTCTCCAGTTCGAAGAAATAATTAGTTGCTCGCACTTTTTCTCCTCGTTCGTTCTTCTAACGCGTTACCTCGGCCGAAAATAACAGTCCTCGAAGATGCTGGATCTTTGCGAGATCTCGTAGAGATTTTCAAAGCGACGACGGTAAAAAGCCTACGCAACGTGCGCTAACTCCGCTATGAAAAGGAAAACACGTGGAATATCGGCACAGATTGGCGAGCTTATGGCTGTCTCATCATCCTTGAATACGTAGTGTCGCGCTACATACCGCGCTATATTCTTATTGTCCAAGTATAAGGTATTTCTAGAAAATCCAATTGACGTAGACAGGTATAGAAGGGGCAAGTGAAAACGAGACGTTAACCGAGAAGTCAGCGCAACGTAAAATACGAAGTAAAGGGAAAAGAATCGATCGTTTGTTGTCTGATCGTTATCGTCGCATGCTATAGGGGGTAATTTATAAATGCATGAACGGGGATGAATGTAAACATCGAAATGTGCAAAAAAAAGGTCAGATAAACACGTGTCCTACATAGCTCAGTTTTCGAGTTATATGGATGATTAAAGAAAGCGTTCCGAGTGTTTGCCTCGTGCTCGACACACGCTACTCTATGCTTTTAGCGTGTCTTGAGACCTAAAGCTTGCGAACGATATCAATTGATACGAATCAGGCAGAAATAGTATTTCAGGCAGCCAGTATTTTATTATTTCGAGTTCGTTATCGTTCTAGAAGCGAAAAAATAAATCCTTTCTTCGAACAAAAGTATTAACAACGAACGAGAAGAGCTTCTTATACTATTTTTCTATGATTTTCCGGCAACTGTCGCAATATTGTGCAAATTTTCAATGTTTAACTCTGTCCGTTTACTAACAGAGCTAGGTTAAGGAAAATACATTTTTGACAAATTGCAAAGATACGTGTCTATACTAATTAGTACTTTTAAAGTAAAATTGTATCGTACATGAAATATATGTCAAGGGGTTAGATTAGATAGGGTTGGATAGAGAATGATTTATACTATGTTTCGCTGACGATACGTGTCCCAGTTAAATGAAACATTTCTACAGTGGTGCATTTTATTTACGAAATAAAAGAAAAGTAAGAGGCTGCTAGTTGTGTGATTTACTCGAATATGAATATTAATAGGACATATTTAAGTAATCGGTCGTTCGATAAACTCAAGCTGACAAAAGCTATCAGTTTCGAGTAAACAATCTCTTGTTACAGAGAAAGTGCAAGAAGACGGAAAATTCATTTTCCATAGCGATTATGCTGAATTATACGTTTGCAGAAGAAATTAACAAGAAAAGAAAGCAAAAGCTACGTGACACGTTATCATGAAATAATTTCGCTGTAAACAGGATGAAATTATACGAACGAATCTCTACGTTCTTCGACACGACACTACCATACACAAAATTTCATCGAACGAAACGTAGCGAACTTCCAATCAAGGAATACATCCCGCCCAATAAATTCTTCTCCGAGTGTCAATCAATTTTCGTATAACCGCAGACCAAACTGGAACGATATTCCTTCGGTTGTCCAATAATGTTTAGTCAAAGTAATATTTATTTAAACCTTTCGAACATATTTCATATTTTAAACAAACAACGTCCTAAATATCTTAGAAAATATAGCAGTTGGTTATTACGATTTAACGTCTCTCTTACAAAATATAAATATAAATCAACCGCGTTTGTTTTTGCGAAACACAGAGCAAAAAGAAATCGACGCCGCATATTTGTTAGTTACTTCTTCTTGTTTGTTTTCTCGAATAGGTTCGAAGAAGGTTTTCGTTTCTTATAAATAAGGAAACATCTGACATTGAATAAAAGAATGTTACAGCGTTTCACCAAGCTTATGGCAAACAGTTATGGAGATTGAAATGTACGAAAATTTGCATCGACGAGAAACAAAACTATACCGAAATACCGTCAAACTAACAAACTATGCTCTAATATTATTTATTTGCCACCTAAGTTTATAACGAATATGTAAAATATACGACATGTAAAATAAGAAATAAAATATTTTTCCAACCGTTGTGTATAATTTGTCGGTGGAAAAATTATATCCGTCGAAAAGATTAACATCTCGTTGAATCGATATTACAAGGGTTCGATATAAAACGCCAGATATGTTATCAATATTAATATAGGTCTTGGAAATTTCAACACCATTTTATTTGAAACTTATTCATAAAATCTACTGCAATATAAACAAGCGAAGGAACGCGTTTAATAGAAAGTAGATGCTTTACCGTAAGCTCGAAAATTCTAACGTTCCTCTTTTCGTTATGTCGCGTAATTTTCACATCGTAGAAAGAAACGAAATTCTAAAAAGAATATAATTCTTCAGAAGTTGTACGAGTGTATAAAACGAAAGGAAATCCAAGCAAAATAATTTTTCTACATTTTTGCTATTCTCTATTCGCTTATCTCTTCTCTATGCTCTTAGAGAGGAATAAGAAAACTTATAATTGCAAAAAAGCGAGTAAAAGTAATCTTTGTTAAAGTAAACGATTAATTTTACGAACAAACTTTTCTTTGTCAGCGACGCGTATATAAATAGAATTATTCGATATTTTTTATAGCAAAATTCCACTCATCCAATTATCTAACTACGATAAAATTACGTCATACTCAAAGTGTGGAACTATGCTGAAACGTGATTTCATGAGAGTATTATGTAACCTTTCCGTTTCCACGGTATAATACTTAAATGGCCACATTATATAAAACTGTGTCACTCAGACAGCTGAACTGGTTACTCCATATCTTGAAAATTTCTTAATTCCATCGAGAAACAAATAATCAACGTTTAACATTTTCGAAATAAACACGATTATTCCCAACGAAGTTCGTTACTTTGGCTTGTACACGTTTCTCCCGTCAAAAACTAACGATATAAAATCACAAGTAAGTTTTCTGCCATTTCCATTACTATGTGTAGCTCTTATAATAGTTTTCGTTAAACAAACTGTGTTTTATATAGAGAGAGCGCAACCTCTTTTTCCTCGCTGCTGTGCTCGCTTTTATCACTCGCTGTAACCGTTTGAAGTTGCAATAGAACCTAGAAGCGTCAAATGATTCTAGTTAGCAAACGCAAAGCAGACATCGAACTGTGAGCAATCAAACGGGCAATGCGAGAGACGCTTCGTTGAACACACTTTCCGGTTCGAATGAAGTTAATGAACCTTAAAAATAATCTTCCTGTCGATGCGAACAGGACGTAAATGAGTTAATAAGCATTTAATCATTTTTACGTGTATATGACCAAACGTCGCCGGATCTTTTTATTTTACGCTTTACTTGCTCTTTGATAAAATTTCGATCCATATAAAATGCACGATTATTTTTAACGTTCGATCGTCTTTTTAAACATCCCGCTCGATTTTAGATATCGGAATAACTGCTATTTGTTAGTTTAAATATCGTTAGACGCGCAAAATTGTATAGTTTCCATAGATACTACGATTAATTTATCGAATAGAAGAAGCAAAGTCTTTAAATATTTGTGCGAAGGCTCGAAACAAATTGTACGATGCTAAATCGATTAAATAATAGTTCATGGATAACGTCACGACTATGTAGCCGCTGTTTACGAATGTATATCTACTCAGCTCAGACACCGATCGTTAATCCATTATCGAGAAACAATTTGACAAGATAACGTACTCGAGTTCTCGTATCATTACCGATTACTCTGCGATAAATATGCTTGTAGAACAGATACGTGAAATTTCTATAGACATCCATTTACTTTTAGCAATTTCACGTTGCGCGTGTTTCGATATTTTTAGCGTTAAATAAACATATTTTTTATCCGGCGGCACTGAGAACTCGAGTATCGATAGCGAAAAGCAAAATTGCACCAACTTTTCTCGCACGAGAAGCTGACCTGTTTTATCGTATCTTGCAAGATACGGTAGAAAATATGATTTGTTCGTAACGTCGGAATGCCCGGATTTACCGAATATGTTGCTCGACTCCTATTGTTACTCGAGTCTAGGCTACGCGAAATCTTTGCCTTACAATTAGTATTTACAAATTTCACCTTAGCTTTTCCGCTTGTATATAAACGGATGACAAACAAAATCCAGTTGTATGAAAATTAAGTCCGGTCATAAGAACGAAGAAAACGCGAAGGAAGGAAGAGCCGGTGGACTTTTATTATCCGGCTGATCCAGTTACCCGGAACGTCTTTTATCCCGTCTGTGATAAATGCCGCCTGATAAATGAAATATTTTACTGTATACCTGACGATAAATAAACAAATGAAATATTCAGAATTACACCTATATAAAATATGTAAGCGAGTTGTATTTTTGAAGTTCTACACTCCAGTAGAGAGATTAACGCGCGTGAATCGCGTTAAATGGCGAGCCAGAGCGCGAATGGAAATAAGTATCGCGATAAGCAAAGCGACGATGTGCGTGCAAGATCGCTTCGTCAAGATCGCAGTTGTCGGTGTCCGAATCAAAATAATTATTTTTCCGCCCAAGCAACTGAGATATAAGCGAATTAACGATACCGGCTACAGACAGCCATCCGCGTCGATGCACGTATGGACGGAAACAAAAGAAGAAACAACGAAGCTATGCAGTCCTGAAGCGCGTGATCGAACGAAACAAATCACGGTTTCGCTGTGTTTCTCTCGGACCTTGAATCACGCGGAGAAAAAGGAAGCGTTTCCACGGTATAATTGCTAAATTGATCGCGAGTAGAAAGCGTGAAACGACGAAACCCTTTGGTCGCGTCACGTAGGAGACACAGGAAATCACGAAATTGACTGATCACCGGTGATCTCCTCGGGTCGTAGTTCGAACGTTTCGCAAATAAGGTAACAAAATTTGAACTTTAGATATGGTAGTAAAATTTATTCTACGAATTCAACAGAGCGACGGTTCAGAGTGTCGTAACAAAAAAGGTGTTGAGTGGTGATTTAGGAGGATTGTTATACCAAGGTTTGGTCCCTGGAGGGGTTATCGTCGGGTGTATATCAGACGCGGCTATTCCGTTACTATCTGGTTATTGTTTCGATAGCTGTGGCATGCAGGATGATATTTTGTCTACCCTATTACTGCTGAAAATTCTTCGAATTGATTCTAAAGCGATTAAATTGAAACAAAAGCTGCCTTCTGTGTTAAGAAAGAGATCTGCAGGCGATGAAAAAATTTGCGATTTATGGAAAATTCTTTCTTCGAAAAGCCCTTAAAATTTTGTCAATACGAGCCAGTTACGATCATTACTATACTATAAAATAATAATAATAATACATATCGAACAAAAATAATACGAAAGAAGCATTTAAGCGTAAAAGTCTTACCATAAACTAAAAGTACTCTACGAGATGATTGCAAATTCATTACATATAAATTATTTGCAATATGCGTGTGTATATAGTGTGCATTTGCATTAATATAGGTAATACGATAATCGCACTAATAATACGTGTTTGTATTAATATAACGCGCTGATCTTAATGCGACGCAGGCGACACTTCGAAATAAATTGAATCGCCAACAGTTGAACAATCCTCGACTGATTGAATCTGCGTGAAAATCTTCAGGTTGTTACGGATAGAATTAGTAAATACAATTAGGTAGATGGAAACGCAACTGTAGCCTGTGGCCAAGCGCACTTCCTCGCAATTATTACCGAGATTAATTTTCCACGACTTATCTAGTTTAACTTTCAGCTCGTCTCATTTTTCTCGGCGACTTTTAGCAATTGCTAAACACCGAGTATCAGTTAATCGGATATCAGCTATTAAACGCTCCAACGATTAACTCCGATTAACATTAATTTGAATAACTTTGTCGATGTTCTTATCGAGCTTTACCGTTAAATCGTATAACATAAATCGAGCTAAACGACGTCCCGTTTCACAACCGATTTAAAAACATAAAATATTCGATAATTATTTTTATTTGTGTATAATTGTTACGTTTGGAACACCTCAAACTGTTATTTCTTTCTAAGTAAGTTGTAGAATGGCATCGATTATTTTACATGTTAACGACTACCTGCCATTGAGATATTATATTCTACATTTAGGTGAAAAGAAATTCATTTTTCGATATAAAAGAAGTTAATCCGATCAGATAAGTAGTTTCCGACGCAAAAATTCATAAGTGCGGCCCGTTTACGCGAGAATGGACAAAAATTGCAAAATTCGGAGCTTCGTATCCCGAAGAAGAACAAATTCGAAATCAATGGAATAATGACTTAAATTCAATTTTCAAATCTAATTTCGCGCGGATTAGACGACATTCCGCTTTGAAAAAATTCGCAATGTCAACATCAAAGAACGGTCGACTTGCTATGAAATGTCCCTACGATATTTCAGTCGGTAATTTTAGTCAGAAATTTACTTTTAAAGGGACATTAATTTCGCAATGGCCAGAATGTATCCTATATTTTGATTCCCTTCTTAATTAGTTCGATGTGTTCTACTTCTTTCAAAGTGTAATATATCGAGAAACAAAGATGTACGCAATTTCTTTTTATCTGTATAGCTAAACTTATCGAAATTGAATGAAGGCGGTAAGGACGTTAGTGTGAAATGAAAATTAATATACGCAATTGTAGGAAAGGAAATGTATCGATTCACGCGTTATTTGTAATTGGTACTTTGATCGAACATTTTCGTTTTAAAAGAAATTATATTTATCAAACGATCTGATTATACGAACTTGGATTTTTTTTATTAAATTTCTATTTTCCAGAAGAAAATCTATTCATCCGATAGTTCTTATCTACTTTGTAAGATTCGTTCCGACCGAAAGAATTAAACGGTTTCGTTAAAAAGTTACTGCGATCTCGATAAAGTTGGTGGGTTTAAATGTTTTGGTAGAAACGGAACGTTCCTTTGCCATAGGTATTCTCTTGATTTTCCTTTTCTCATTTCGATTCGTACAAAAGTTTCGCTTTTATTTAACTACTAACCGCTTCTGACAAGCATCGCTCGATTCTCGTACGATTTTTCCCCATTTTAAGTCTAACGAAATGTCAATTAAATCTTTGGTTTTATAATAGTAGTGAGAATGGAACCGATTACAATTTCTATTAAACGATAGTTCTCCGGTCTGTGATATTTTTACTTCTATTCCACCGATTCTAATATACATATGTATAGCTAGCATTATTGAACTGTCGTACACGAAACGGCACACGTAATAGGAATATCATGATTTCTTGGTAAGAAGTATGGAAACCAAGTTAACTATAGTCGGAACGACCTAGATCATCTTCTTGGAATGTAACCTACTGGATCCACATAAATGTAATAGTTCACAGTTCTGTGTAATGTCGACCCAGCTTCGTAAATGTGGGATATGCATGGCAATCAAATTCAATGGTACGTCGTTTCCGTTTTTCGGCATATTTAGTTGCTATACCTACGCAGGATCCGTACACTTTCGATAGAACATTGCAATTAATACGGCAGAGACTTCATTATCCGAAGTAATAATACACGTTGCTAGGGTATTTGAACTTTCCGTGTAACTTTACCGCTACACTCGATTACTTGGTCTTGCGAGTTAAATTATTATCGCAGATAAAATAATAAACTAAACGATATTTTAAAAATTAAATATAAATTCTTCAAACATGTTACAAAGTACGAAGATACGAAGATACGTGGCTAAATACGTATTAATCGCGTGTAAAACGAAAAGCACAGTCGTTCTTCGGTGTTCTGATAATCGACATTTTACCGCATAATGTTTTAATGGAACGTTACAATTAGGATAAAATAGACCGATACGAATTGCTCGATACAGTCGACCAATTTATGCGTTTCTTTGTCAAAGTTAATTTTATTTTCTTTCTCTTATTTTTATTATTATTTCTTTCTTAAGAATTATTACAGTGTATACTCGGACAGTTAATGATTTCTTACTATGACTATTACATACTTCTATAATAATTTTAGAGTAATTGATTAAAAATAAAACCCTCCGATGTTTTTTCTATTGGACTTTCGATATAAAGTATATACATTTTATTTATTTTTCTATCTTTTAAAGTACGACTGACAGTAAAGTGATACAATATTTATTAAAAAATCAATCGTGCTAAAGTTGTCATAGTTTTATCTAAAATTATATGTGTTTCAATAGGCTGCATTAATGTAGACTATACAAAGCGAAAAGATCAGTTAAAAAGATTGTATTTAAAATATCGGAAACTTTTTCATCGCGATGCTACGAGTGTTTCAACAGAAAATAGTTGAAAGTTTATAACTTTTTAGGAAGGTAAATGAACAAATTTTATCGATGAAATTCTATTCCTAGAGTGTTCTCCGATTTATTTTTAGCTACAAGTGTCCCGTGAAAGTATTACTCGGATAAAAAATCTACGTTGTTCGAAACTGATCGTAAGTATAAGATATATATCTCGCGTCTCCTTTACCCTATCCAATCGATTATCTATTCGCGGTAATTCTATCGATACTGAAATTTTAGCTGCGATAATCTATTTCATGCCATCCATGCAAACGTAGGAAAGCTCGTCATTTCGTATAGAGCAAATGATAATGATCGAGTACACTTGTATCAAACCTCGTTGCTAAATCGCAGACAGCTTGAATAGATGGTACAATATTTAGTGGAGCTCATTATCGCCTCTCTCAGCTAAACGCGGATATCGTTCGGATTATGCGAGACTGAAATTGATCAGCGCTTTCGATTTATCAGAAAATGTTCTACGGATATTACAGGCGGAGTAGAAGAAGATCACACGGGAAAACAATTTGCCAAATTGAATAAAAGAATTTCGGGTTAAACATGGAGAATCGTTTTCTGCGTGGAAATGCGATGTCGAAGGTTTTTTTTTTCGATTTTCGAAGGTTTTCGAATTCTGTGTACATTCTTTGGCCCTGCCTTGAGCGTCCTAGGAATAAATACGAGAAGATTTGTTTTAGCAGTTTACATAAAGGAGGAATTTAAATATAAGATTTATTTTAGAGTTAAAAATTACGTTATATAGAAATTACGTTAAAAATTCAAATTCATAGAGTATATGCATTTTATTGCCAATTAATTCGTTTTACCATGGAAATGGGTATTATCCGGAGAGATGTCCTATTCGTAGGTGATCGGATAAAAGTTTCTTTCACGTTCAAACATTTTTTACTAATAGATGAGAATCGCATAGGACGCGAAATTACAACGTAATTTATGTTTGTAATCATATTTTATTTCACGAATCTTCCATTAATAGTGAATTTGAGAAAAAAAAGAATACAAACTCATTTTTTAAATAGTTTCCGATGAACGAATCGATTACCTTAATCTCGACTGGAATTCAATCGTAGAGATTGTTCGAACTCTACGATTGCGGCCGTAACTTTAGAAAGACCGCAAATGAAGTAGAAACTTCTTAACAAAATACGATCGCAATCAGGACGATAAACCGCGTCGTGTTTCTAACCCAGCAAGTGTAATACGCTCCTGATACAAATCTGTATTTGTTTATCGTTATCGTATACTTGATTCTTTCGTTTTCATGTACTTTGTAACTTTTTTTACAGGAAGAAATAAGATGGTACTTGAAACGACTAACAATGATATTTACATTCAGCGAAAATATATCTTTACGCGAAGAGATACGTCGAAGAATCGATATATGAGATCACGTACGATTTCTATTCTTTACGATTCCTGTTTACACTTATGAAAATTAACCAGATGAAAACTATATGCAAAATATAGAAATTATAATTTTGTAAATGGAAGAGAAACGATATGTTTCGCCTTCGCTTATCGACGCAGGCATACATTTTATTCGCGTGTCTCTTACCATAGATGTTATATGTTAGGTATTTTGCCATATTTTATGGATATGGACGGATATGTTCCTGAACCTAATCCGTCTCTCTGGAAAATATCATTAGCGACTTGCAAGACTGGGAATGCTTCTGGCTCGTGATATTATATGCAATTGTAGGCCAATCTCTATCAACAGTGTCGTTCCAAAACTTTTTGAAAATATTCTCACCGAAAAACTTTATCTAATCTTCGCTTTCTCGTTTAATTCGCGACGAGCAACACGAATTTCCGCATGATAGATCTACTTGCACTGGTTCAACGATCTTCCGCAAGTATGTCGCCATTAATCTGAACGTAAATCCGAGGTCGACTCTACCTACATCGATATCAGGAAAGCTTTTCACACTGTTGATCGTTTAATTCTATCGACCAAGCTTTGGTCAATAGCCGTTACAGGTAACTTGCTACCTTAGCTTAAAAGTTATTTATCGGACCGCTACCAGGATGTTTGCATCAGCGAATACGTTTTCATCGCCTATGGCAGCTACGTCCGATGTCCCCCAAGATTCGCTCCTTAACCCGTTTCTTTACGACATATTTTTATAAACGATATCGCGGAAGTTTTCTCGCGTAACAAATTTCGAGATAAGACAAAATGCATAACGCGATAAAATCGACTTTGCGTCTCTTTTGGAACAAATCAACCTGCGTGCACCGTTACGCATCGCCGTTTTTACCGTCAACCAGCAAAACACGCTATGATTCGTAAATTGGCAGATTGATACGCGAGATACGCATGTCCACTTTTGAAACGAAGTTCCACAGTGCCCTCTCATCACGTGATACTTCATAATAATATCTTTTTCCCTTTCATCTTTTTCCCCTTCCTTTCTCGTTCTTTCGTATATATATTACTTTATATATATATATTACTTTCATATAGAAGATATTTTTAAATAACGACCAAAGTGGACCAACGACGTAACAACTAAAGATTCGTAATCGAAAAAACTCCAAAAGAGCAAAAAGACCATGGACGAATCATAGTTGACGAGAGAAAAATTCAATACTGTCCACACGATCCTCTCACGAAATAATCACAAAGTCGGGATTAACGTAGTTCGCATCTTTACACGCTCTCCCGTTCCAGATCCGAAAATCCCGTGCTCTCGGACCACGTACCAAAAATTGGATCGCACAATCACGGTAACAGGAAAAAACGGGCCATGGAAACTTAACGGAACGCGATAATAATCAGGGCGAGCGTCGAAGCGCGACACGACGCGCGACGTGGCGCTAGCACGTGCACGCCGCCATGCCTGGTCGATGATAAAAATCCTGCGAGTCGTCGTCGTCGTCGTCGTCGTTGTCGGAGGGTTAAAATCAAAAGGCATGCGCTGGCAATCGGAGCACAAAGTGTGCCATTGAGATTTGTAACGCCTGACGGCGCAGCCAGACACGTCGAGGGCGCTGTTGCGGTAGCCTCTTTTTTCCTCCGGTTTTCCCATCTCCCTCCCCCTCCTCTCTCTCTCACTCTCTCTCTCTCTCTCTCTCTCTCTCTCTCTCTCTCTCTCTCTGCACCCTGCGAATCACCATCTACATCCCTCGGATCCAGCAACGTGTACGTCACACCAAGCAGCCAAGCCAGCCAGTGACTCCATAAATATGCATTCCATTTAATGAGACGGGCATAGCACGTGGAAGCACAGTTTCGTAGGCGGATGCAGTTACGTTCGGCGGACAAGCGGGTGTGAGCACGAAAACGCGACATAAAGCCATTGAATTCGCGCATCGTGGCATGCGCGCATTGTTGCGCTACTACCGAGTGTAACAGTCGAGTGTCTTGAGTGTCATCGAGATCCTTCTGTCTGCCAACCCGCGCGCCCACGTGCGGCACTCACGCGACCGCCAACGATCATCATTCAGCTCTAGTGCTCTGTTACAAGGAAAAGACCCATTGTGATATTTCCCGTGTTACAATTCCGAACTTCCGTCGCGTATGCGCGAATTTCGACACTGTCGTTTCGACCGTCACGGGGAACCAAAGGGACGTTATCACGCGCGGATCTCTTTGTACAGGGGTTTTAAACGTTGCCTCGAAATGCCCTGCTTCGCCAAGAAAAAGCACCGATTTCTAAGCCGAGAGAATCTGTTGGTTTTACGTTACGCTTCAAATATAATTTGTATCGTTACGATTCTTGATTCTGTACAAACAAACGGCACAGGGGAAGAAGTAAAGCACATTTTCTACTTTCGACAGGAAAGCTGTTTTAAAATATACCACGTCGTCGATCAATCTCGTATCGACGATTTTGGAGTTAAACACGTATCTTTCCATTCAACTCCCTTCAAAATATTTTCAAGTATTGGTCGTTATATAGTATCGAAGATATCGAAATTTATCGGACAGTTGTAAAAGGTTTCGATTTTTTCGAGTCTTAACAGGTTATCTTCATTTTCGATTGTATCGTATTAAAATTCTCTGTCTAAATTATAATATGACGTAAAGAAAACGAATAAGAATGTTACGAGAAATCGCTAAAAACCTTCTGTGATTTTTAGACGGAACAATTAAAATTTTACTTCCATAGCAATTACGTTGCCCGTCTATGAAAATCATTTAAACGTAAATAGATGCTTAAATTTTAATATACGATCAGATATCGTTAACGAAGTAACAAAATCAAAATTGGATAAAACACAACTTTGCGGATTTGATCTGTACGAGTGACACGTACCTATACGTACATGTTTATTTAGACAAGAATAAGTATGTTCCGCAGATAAAACTAACGATAAAATATCAAACTCCGTAACGCGACGCGGCCTACCGTTTGATTACAATTTTGCTGGCTCTCGATTCCCACAAGCTTGCATTTCGTATTGGCACGAATATAACAGGAACCAATAATCTGACATAATTAACGCGTGAAAAACACAAAGACTCGACTCGAACTTTGTCCAATTAAAATGATTCCACACTCGATATAATTAGTATACCGTTCAATGGGAACACTACTTAATACTCTGTGTGGCTTTACGCGAAATTGCAACATGTGGAAAGTGGCATTATACGTACCATTCCGTCAAGCTAAAATGCTTCGAGTGCCATTCACAAGCTTTCGATTGTCGAAGGTACGGACAGAATAATAAGGATTGCCTTTAATTATGAATTTCCACTTTAAGCCACAATCGATGCGTTCGAAAGAAACGTACCATTAAAGTTGACACAATTCCCTGAGATATAGATCAGCGCCGCTCAACAGATCGAGAGATCGCTTTCAATATTCATGGCTTATGCGAGAAAATAAAATTAAGACACAATGTGATTCCTTGTCCCGATATTTACTTCTAAACGTAGACAAATATTATGTATTTTTATAAACGAAATCATTTTTATTTTTGAGAAAATGGATATAAATAATTTCGATCGTTCAAATAGCTTGCATCGATACTAGTAAATAATTTCTATTCATTTTTCAGACATATCGACTCAGTTATTATCGATATTTCTAAAATTCCAACTTCGCTATCTCTTATCGTCTATTTATTTCTGATTTATTGTTTTATTCCGTGATCTTTAAAGTTTCATCGCAGGTTACGTTCGGTTATGAAGAAAAATAAAACAATGAAAGTATGGCACGGCGGCTGTAAGAATCTTAATAGAAACTTGAGAAGATTCTACGAGTTTGCCGCAAAGAATTCTCACGATAAATCTACATTTTCTTCTTTAAATAATATATTTTATTATTTTTCAACGATCATATTTTGTCTCAAACTGCTGGACAACGTTAAAACATCGATAATTTAGGAGATTTAATTAAATACCACGAGCAGAAACATTTATGTCGAACGTTTAAATAAACTCAAATATAACTAAAGAGTAGAATCCAGTGAAAGAATAAAATATCGATTCGTTTTCATATTTTAACATCTGAGAATAGAAAAAGACTCTTATCACATTTTTATTAGTACATACAATGAATAATATAAACGCGATGAGTAGTATAAACGTAACTATTCCATTTTTAAATATGAGATCGCACCAAACGATTAATAATTTCATTTCATCCTCGCAGGTATTTATTAATTTACGAAGACATACGATATTATTAATTATCTTATGAAAACTGGTTAACGTTTAAGTCGTTACATCATTTAGTTATTTATTCAAGAATCGCGTCGAAAAGGAGTCAGCTCGAAAGTTACGTGACTCGAGTTTTTAACATAGCACAACGTTCCAACATCATTTGTCACTTGAATATCTATATAAAAATAACTAGACGGAGTAGTCGTT
Source organism: Bombus flavifrons (assembly GCF_040668555.2). Classification (NCBI taxonomy): domain Eukaryota; kingdom Metazoa; phylum Arthropoda; class Insecta; order Hymenoptera; family Apidae; genus Bombus; species Bombus flavifrons. Next base: position 13,071,436 of record NC_138452.1, on the reverse strand, counting down.
GTGATCTATAAATCAACCGATTTAGCTACATCTTTGAGAAGCAATTTCAAAGTCTCGTGACTCCCGTTTTTACTATACGCCGCATTAAATCTTCTTGTAATCACGCGCATGCATTGCAGCTTTATAAAAATATATTTTATCAGCTTTGCACGACTTTAGATTATCTATGTGATAATAATGATCGAATTGCAAGTAGATAATATAGACGATATTTAATAAAAGTCGTTTAGTCGTTTCTATTTTTATATCGATATCGTACCTATCAAGTAGCGAAAATAAGTCGAAGATACGTACGCACGATACATTTCCAAATTTATTTTTCTCGCGAACAAAACATCTTATGAAAAGATTATATTTTATACTTTCCACCTACTGTTTCGCGTGGAACCTACCTCTGCCCAATTGTACCACTCGATAGCCCGCACTCTGTATTTAAAATATCGAATGGCAGAAGATTTTTTATTTACTGTACATACAATTTTATTGGCAATTCCGTAATTCTCTTCTCTAAAATTTTAGCAATAATTTTTCGAATTTAAAATGTTATTCATTTATTTCTATGTTTTTCTGTTCGAAACTTTTTAATCGAAAAATTTTATTAAGACTGCTCTGGTCGTCGATCGCGTACAGATGTCAACAAGATTTAAGATAGAAATATTATTTGTTCAGCATCACGAACAATAATTAATTTTTTATATAAATTTAATTTTAGGAAAAGCGTTGAAAAACTGATTGAAAGCGTAAATTTGAAACTTGGAGAAAATTGTGAAAATTTTAGAATTGTTCAGCGTTGGCTCGTGAAATTTAAATCTGCTGATCTTTCGTTAAAAAATGAATTAAGACAGAGAAGCTGGAAGGCGTCATTAACAATGATATTTGAAGAGATATTACTTGGAACAATCTATTATCATTATTCGTCGGTTAGGTTAAATAGGATAACGAAGAAAATGGACAAATGGGTTCTCCTCGTGGATTAATCAATGTACTACGTGTATATAGAAGATTAAACGAGTGGAGGTAATTACCTCGTTGTGTCAGAGAACAAAAAATAGGATCAATTTTTAAATCGTACCATAATTTTTAACAAAAAGTAACGTGGAATCGACAGCCGCTTCGTTCGAACGACAAAATGGTGACTAGCGACGAACATAGTTGTCACACATAAGCATATACTCAATTACAAGAGAAAAGCAACATTTCACATCCATCAACCTGATATGTTTGCCGTTATTCTTCCGGCCAGTTATCAAAGAGCGATACCAAGCCTGATCCCTAGCGCAATACGACCTATTTAAAACGACACAAACATTCTGCCTAGATAGCTGAATTTACAGTATGAAATCCAAGGTTAAAAGATCACATTATGCAAAACCGAGCTGGATGAGCCACGATTATAGGAGATAGCAAAGTTTGCTTCGTTGATAGAGATCGAAACGAAGTTGCCCGACGCGCACCTTGGAACCCGATAAAACGCGTAATCAGTTTTCCCTCATGTAGGTACGTCGACACGTTAAAGTACGTCCTCGTATCGAGCTAACTTTCTTCGTAAACTTCCGCCATTTTTCCACCGCGTCCACCCTTTGCTGCCTGCCTTTCCACCCTCTCCTTCCTCTCTCTCCCTCCTCTCTCTCTCTCTCTCTCTCGTCCTCTCTTTCACGACGTTCCACGGGTGTTGATATTATTGGCATCGTGCACAATAATTACAAGATGAGTTGTGGGTTTACTTGGTCTTTCGCGGTGATCGATCGACCCGCGATCCTCTTGCGTTGCACAGGAATTATTTCGAAGGAAAATCGAGCCTCTGCCAATTTCAACTTTTAACAAACTACCACGCCGCTCACGTTTCTTAGAGCAACTCGACGAACGAAACTTTCTCGCCACGAATCGGCGTGTGACCCGCGCGAACAACGTCCTCTCCGCTATTAAACGAAATTTTAAATCTACAATTTCCTTCTTCCTCTTTTCTTGTTTGTTTGTTAAACGCGTTTCCATACAGCTGAACGTTTACGACGAAATTCGCGATGGTATGTACGTTCGACAAAGGTATTAGGTATCTATGATTACGCGAGTGGTATACAACTTCGTTGAAAAGTATAAAAATATTTGTTCGAATATGAGAAATTTCTGCAAAATGTTAATCACGAAAGTTCAAAGTGAACGTTTTATCATAATCGAATCTAAATAAGTTGTTTGCAACGATATACGCACACTAAATATACGTATATGGAATAATCGCAATGAAGTTTGTTGAAAAAAGAAGCGATTTAATATGGATAATTGCAAAGTAAGATATGATTAAAAATGTTACGTGCCATACTTTTAAACGTTGATGCACGTTGATTACGATCTTTCCTCGTGTTAGACACCGCGCGATTATATTCTGAAATTGTAATCTCTGTTTTCGTACGTAGCTGTTTATGCGAACGTAATTTTATTGTCGTTTTGATATTGCGATTAAACAAAATGAATGTTGTTATCGAAGGTAGTACGATAACTAAAAGTATGAAATTATCTAAGATGAGTATCCTAAATGTTTATTTTTCGTTGATATTTTATCGAATACCGATGAATCATACGCGAAGAATACATTTGTCGTTAATGTATTTACAAAATTTAACGCCAATTTGTACGTTCCTCGTTGCTGTTTCGCAACATTCCATTCACTTGCTTTACTACATTTCATGTTATTAATTTAGTTATACTCTCCTCGCTTTTTAGTTGTTTAATTAGATCTTGTGTAATTTTTTTAAATTAGCGTTGCACGTATCCGTTTTTGCAAAGTTACGACATGAAAGCGTACATCATTGCAATTTATATTAAAGCGTTATAAATAGAGTCACGCTGAATATTTATTTTATGTAAAACGTAACACAGCGATACGATTAAAAATGTAATACTTTCGACTAACAAAACGCGTTACGATCGTAAAATATTTTAGCAAATTAAATGTCTAATTTATCTAACGTTAAAATGCTTCGCCGTAATTTGCGATCTATCGAAATAATCACTTTATCCACGGTTTTACAAGAAACAGAAACAATTCGAGAATTAAACGTCGCGCTATCAAAGATTCACACACGTTTTGTTATCGTTATTTCAAAGCATAATTCAGGAAATTCTCACTCGGAGAGAATTTCGCCGTTTAAGAGCTACTTCGTTTGATATTTAGCTTTAGTTACATCGGACAATGAGTGCCTCTTATAATCTCGAACGGATTATTCGGAAACGGGATCTTTATTAAAATTTACATAATAGAGATAACAATGGGTAATGTATTAAAAAATTTCTCGGCCGTGAGATACCGCTAGAACGCGTATAAGCAGCAATTTAATTGCGTAACAACGAACTGTTTAAACAGAATTTAATTACATCTGTTACTTCGTTGATTACTCCGATCTTTTGTTTCCATTAAAACTCTGCCTAACGTTTCACGGTTCGACAAAATGATTCTCACTTTCAAAGTTTTTAATTAAAACACCCGCGCCAGTCCCTTGCAGACATTAATTAATACATCTTTTTATTTTTCGATTATTCCTCGGGGACACGGTGCATCTTTCGTCACCTGTAGAGCAACTTTCCTCTCGCCGTTACGAAATTTATAACCAAGTATTCGGGACAGAAACCAGCGACTCGAAATCAGAAGCATGACGGACATCCTGCAGACATCTAATGTTATACATACATACATACGTATTACGTATTAATCCATCCGTTGTTTCTGAAACACGCCAGTCTCCCGCTCGTATCTCTTTCGTCGGAAAGTCCTTTGTTTTAAGCAACATGTATGTCATTTTTATTTTAACACGTTTCCCGCTATTTCGCCATTATTCTTAAATCCTTTTGCAGAGACGCAGAAACTCGCGATAGTTTTGTAAAAATATATTATAAAAATACTCTATGATGACAATATGTAAGCGAATAGGTTAATGTTAATGCATCGTGGACCAGATATTTTGTCATTCATATACATATATAGAGAGGGTCTTGTTTTTGATTCATTCGCGGAATTGTTTGCCGAACTATTCGTTGTTCGAAAAGATGTTTCAAATAGACGTCGTTCTGGTTATGGTTTCGATTAGGTTTACATGTGCGTTTTGTTTAGCCAAGTTCTTCTCGATAAATTTCTTCTTCTGCAAAATATCACGAGAAAAACGTTTAAAAAAGTCGAGTCTGGAAATTATGGTGGAAAGAGAATTCTACTTCTTACATTAAGGTCATATGTACTCCCTTCCAAGTGAAATCTTTTCAACCCCCTATTGTACATATATGTATAATTACTTACTTTAAAGTCTTTTTCCGAGTACAATCGCTCGCAAAAGCATAGCAAAGGCGCGAGGGAGTGCACGTCAGCACATGCGGGTGAAAAAGAAACTTTACATTCATCCAGACCTTCATCGAATGACATACTTTGTACTTCTTTACCTCGAAAACGGTACCGGCTAGGCCTCTTCTGTCTTTTAATATAAGATTTCTAACACAGTTTCACGTGGCGCGTTAGTTTTTTCAAAAAATACCGCGAAAATTTTCGCTGTAATAAATAAAAATATCATCTTGGCGACGACTTAGTATAGGGAGATTACGCGTTAATATGAAAACTCCGAGGTTCGATATCTCCACTTCGGTACCGCTAGGCTTCCATAAATTTTTACCACGTGTACAGGGTGGACCTCGATTCAAAGTAGAATTTAAGACACGCACAATTTTTTTTATTTTACATCATATTTGTACGATATTGTTGAATATTTAATGTTTATAGTATGCGGTTTATGTATGGAGAATAACATCCTTTAAACGGCCTCCATTCACTGCCTGGCAAAGTCGACTGTCTTTCGACAGCATGTCTCCGCAACAAAATTCAATGTCCAAGGTTCTAATATTCGAATTTCTGCGCAAACGTTTTCCTTTGACTCTTCCAATGTACGTGATTTATTTACATATATCCGTTCCTCTAGATAAACCCCGAAAGAACGTGGCGGTCAGCAACGGACTTGCTACTTCTATAATAAAACTCTACTGTTTTTACGCGTCGTTCCTTGGTGTAACTCGTTGTAATAAATTTGCCAAGCCTCAGCTCTGACATAAATGGACATAAAATGAAGTGAAACAAACAAGAAAGTTATTGCTCTCTCAAATCTTACTCTGTACAGTCTATCTTTCTTAACGCGCGGCTAAAATTTGAAGAAATCCCTAAGAAACTCGTTTTCTCGCAGAAATACCTTAAATAGATATAGATACGTTATAGATAGTTAATGACTAGAAATCATTACGACGCTGATACTAAACGATCAATTCAGAAAAATATCAATAAATATTAAATTAAAAGTCTATTTCTATCCGGTTTATTCTTTACCTTCGAAATTTGTCTAATTCGTTCGAACGTCTTTCGTCGATTTCATCAGTCGCCGCTTGAAAAATTCTAATTATAACGGCACATACTTCCATTCACAGTCATAATAGCTCTCGCACGTTTGCCATTTGCTACTTCCAATAAATTGTCTGCTAGTATTTCTGCAACATCGTTAATTTCCATGCCACTATTTTCACTAGGTTGGAAAATCGATACAAGTAACAAATTGCTGAAAAAACTTCTAATTATTATCACTTGTACCGAGTGAACTATAATTTTCTTTGATTGATAATGTAAAATGCGAGATATCTCGTTAACGCCCTCTAACGATAGAACACGAAGGACGACATATGTATCTCGTTATACAGCCGCAATGTATTAACTCTCTCTTGTTCGAGTACAGACAATTGCCGGAGGGTTATTTCCGACATGTGTGCTCTTTAGATCATGTCGGAGGATATATACAATTTCGTTATTTAAAGTAAATTCGTCGTTGAAAACGAATACAAAAAATAAGAAATTATAAATTTTGTTCAATAAATATATATACGCATCGTTGCCGTCTTTTTGTTGAAAACTTAAACTACGAATTAGAGAATTGCTCGTTTACCGTACGATTACCGTAAAATTTAAACATAATCTTAAAATATATAAAGATTACAAAACGTTTACTGCAAACATATACTTGATAAAAAGTACTCTTTAAATACCTTTGTGACCTTCGCGAAGTTTTATGAAGCGTTGTTTCCTATAAATATCATGTATCTTATACGATTTTCTTATCTGTTTTAAACTGTAATAACGTGATCATGACAGTCGCATCGTGTAAATACTTCTCCGTTTATTCTCAAAGGTTTCTATAAATATCCACTGTCGCATGTGTCAGATATTAAACTAACAAAATCGAATCTTTTCGCTAACGCGTATTTTCTGTTTGAACATCGTATGCAGGATTACAGATTAATCCTTTTGCTTCGTTCGACGCTTACAGTTAGATAGCGGTTAACAACACTCGATCGAGACTCACAAAGACGAATCGCGCATAACGAATTAATGGAACAATATCGGTACAAAAGTAACACAAAGAACGTAAGAGGAGGCGAAAAATCTCCGAACAGCGTTGGAACTTTTGATCGAACGAAAACCTTGTTACGCTGGTTTGGTCTGATTAAATGAGTCAACGAGCGATTTAATTAAACAAAATGCGACAATTATCGTAGACTGAACGGGTTTACGATGCATCGATGTTTCTCCGCGTGTCGTTCATTCATCGACAACGAATTATGTAAAATTCAACAAAGAATCGCTGGAATTCCTCGTACACCGCAATAAACCCTAAACACCTGTAAATTAATGAATTGCTGTATAACTGATTACAGTTATCGGTGAAACGTCACCAATTTAATATGTCGCCGATTAAATGGAAACCTTGTCGCAAATCAAAGATCAATTTTCAATTAGTCTGTTCCGGTTGACTGTAGCGAGATAAAACATCCTGCGAGCCGTTATACCGCGGCGAAAACTCGGTAAATTATCCTTACAATATTAGCTGAAAGAAATAACGAAGCGCGTAATGAGTGCTGGCTCCGTGCCGTTCTCCCCGCGTTATTGCTTCATTTCATAAATATTATCCGTATGCGTTAATTGCGTTTTGCCTAAGAAGATACCGAGCAGGAAAGCGTTAAAGATTTCAGATTAACATCATTGCTACGATTTAAACCGCCATAGGAAACGCGCGGTATAATACGAAAGACCTGCTTGCATGGCTTACTACGGACAAATAACGCGAAACGATTTTTTATGGTGGTTAAAGCGAGTTTCGCGAATTTAATATAATTTTTAATTAACGTATATCGTTTAGACGATAAGTTGTATCGCAATACCGAAGAAGAATGACCCGTACGGAATTAAATTTCTTGAAATTCATTTCCAGACTTGACTGATTTAACATTTTAAGTAACGAGGTTCGGTAAGATAAAAATTGCAAACTTGAAGAATCGAGATTCGAAAAATACTAAAAAATACGATAACAGAGAAGAGAGAGAGAGAGAGAGAGAGAATTGATATAAATACGATTCGCATCTTGAATTCCATTGTTACGTACGCCTGTTGAATTGTTAATAACACATACATGAGAATATTACGCAGCCACGTGGTAACGATCGGCTCTACGACAATTACATAACTATAGCGATGAACTTACGAGATAGTTCTTTATAGGTGTACCACAGCTTTGATTTATTACTATGACACTTATTACTATATTTAAAGGTAACATTGCAAATATAAAAAGGTAACAAAGCATATATAAAAAGACAGCCGACAGCATTAAATCTAACAGTTGCGTTAATTAATTACGAATATACTAAAGAAAATATTCATTTCTGATACTTTAAAGAGCATGTTACTTTTAAGAACCTGAAAGTCTAGTTACACGAATAGTAACCTTTTAACAAAATTCGCTTCAAAACCTGCGAGCTTTTAATTGATTTTCTCTTTCAATCTCTAAAACAAAGTCTTACTCTTTGAATTCTATATCAGATTGAACCGGCACTCTATAATTTTTCCATCGATTCACCGTTGAAAACTGAGGAAATCGATTCTTTCTGCTCTATCGCGAGTCCGTCTTGTAATTCATCACATTCGAATACGCGGTTCAATGGGTTCAAATTTTTCTTTTCGAAACGCCAAAGTCGGTTCTCTACTGGTCAATAATAAAATGATCTTCGGGTATTGTTTTCGTCTCTTTCATAGTATCTCATTCAATCGCGTATACGAATATCCGTTTTACCGCAATTCCCAATGAGATCAATCGTTCGATCGTAGAAACGCGAAGGCCTATTTTTAAGACGTTCGATTAATCCGTATAATTTTGTTTTCGTGTAATAGCCTTGTAACAATACCATCGCAAGATTCTAATTTGTATATATATTGTATCATTGTAGTTTAGACGTTAAATAAACGAACAATGTCGTACGTATATCTTTGTAACGAGTAACCTTTGCAAGCAAATCCGCCATGATTCACGAGATTGACCGACGGCCGAGAAGATCCGACAGCAGCTCCGACTACTAGCGCTTCGCGGGCCAATAAATCTCAATGCATTATCGATCGATCTCCGCAATGTGGCTCGTGTACACTCGTAACAGAGAGAGAGAGAGAGAGAGAGAGAGAGAGAGAGAGAGAGAGAGAAAACGCACGTATGCCTTCATGGCGTTGATTTAGGTAGGATAATATCAAATTACGATTGTAGCCAGTTGTCGGAAGGTCCGCAGCACGCTTGTCTTTGTTTGCTGGCAAGAATCACTTTTAAAGCGGATTACACCAACGAGTTACACAGTTAAAGGATGTGAAAAATCATGGATACGAAACATCGTGTTATCTTTCATCCATACACAGAAATCTAGGATTGTACGTACGCACAACTCGCGCTTGACACGTTTAGACCATAATCTGCCATCGCCACCAACGTGACTGGATAGAGTTAAAAGCAACAAGGGTTCACGATCGAACTCTCGACGCTCCTGTTTTTCCCTGTTTGGTTTGAGAGTTCCACTCTTTCGAACTTTGTTAACCAAAATATGGAACGAAAAGTAAAAACTCACATCCGTATACGTAATTGCTTTTAACTTGCCGTCTCATCGTTGTTGTATCAATTATCCGCTTAATAGAAATTAAATTTATAGATTTGTATCGTTATATAGAATTACAGTACTTATAGGTATCTGTACAATTTCATCAATTTATATCAACGACACGCGAATATATCGAAATATATGAACTAGTACAAAACTAATAATCGAAAGCGATACTCGCTATTTCTTTGCAGTAATAATACGGTATGATCATACACGAGTATGATTGTACGTAATAATAGATATAATATATGATATGAAATTTAAGTCGTTTATTTAAGCTTTTATCAGTAGCATATTAAAATGAAATACACAAATTATCGGATATATTTTATATATTTGTCGGTCTTTTAACTATGATTGCTAGGATTAATCACAATTAGACTGTGGATTAATGGGAAATTTGAGAGTGGAAAAGTCTTATTACTCGTTACGATACGATCTTAATACGATCTAAATTGGAAAATTTCATCGTCTTCGTAAAAATATAAATTTGCATAAATATCCGCGGTCTAATCATGACGGTATATCAATTACGGAAGAATCTTGCCTATTTTATCTGTAGCTTGACAACGAAACAAAGCTAAAGATAACGAACTCTTTACGCGAGAAACCTGTTCCATAATGTAAGGTGTGATTTTTAAGAATAAATTTTATTTCGAATTCTGTTTAAAGTAAGCAATTATTCGGGTATTTTCAAAGATAGCGTATTAAATCGATATTTTTTGACTGTTTGCTAGAGTAAATCCTTTTTGCGTAAACGTTTCTTTACGCTTTAGCGCAATGTATTCGCCAAAATTTGTTAAACGCAATACCTATTATTCGAACAACGCTTAGTCCGTGTAGGATAATTTTCAACTCCATCGATTTGTTATCGATGGCCTATAGCTACCATGCACGCGAGTGTTTTCACCTAAACCAGCTTGTGAATAGCCAATATAAAAACTCTTCTCCGCACGCGCTGCAGCATCCGCAAGATATCATCCGACCACCGCGTTAACAATCTAGCCAATTGTATCCCGGGTACAATACAAAACACAGAAGCTAAATTGCAGCTGGGGAACAAACCGCTGCCAGGGATTACAAAAGCCACGAATCTCGCGGGAATCTATCATCGTCCAGTCAGCCCCGTAATTGTGAAAATTATCGTGACTGGTCTGGACCGGTGTTCGGTAGATAGAAAGATGAATAGACGAGTCCAAGAGTCGGAATGAAAAGAAGAGACGGGAGAGATATCGAAAAGAGAAAAAGGAAGAGGAAGAGGGTGGGAGGGTGATACGAAAAGCTGGTTCGGTTACTACGTTCGCTCTCTCGGCGTTGATTTACGTCGGATAATATCAAATTACGATCATGGAAGATTGCCGGTGGTTCCACGTGGTCGACCACGCTCTTTTACCCCTTGGGACCACCACGGCAGGAAAGCCCATTTTGGAAGGAGTTGGCGAGTTAAGGAGCAGACAGCAGGGCGAGGGGGTGGTGCAGCATGCGAATAGGGAGAGTCATTTGTACCATGAAGCGCGAGGTCGCCTCATGACGATTGCGTGCGCCGCCGCTAGTTTCGAGCCTGTCGTTCACACGCTCGCTACACCATCCCCTCTCTCCTCTCTCTCTCTCTCTCACTCTCTCTCTCTCTCTCTTTCCACTTGCATAGATAACTTTTATCCCCCGATTGTCGACCTCTGATTGAATCCTCGTTGTCCGGGACGACCGATTGTTTGACTCTGCTATTTCGCCACTCGAGCCTACGATCTCGCCTTATTTACGAGACTACCAACGTTCGTCGATTTGTTCCAGAATGCTTTTTCCATCCATCCTATTAAATCGTTCCGGCAACTTCGTGCCGTTTCCACGGTGCCAAGCATAAACGTTTTTATATCACTATGGATTTTTCTTCGACATTTCGGCCGGGAACACGCAATTGTCTTACGACATCTGCTTCGTTTCTAAGAAAGTAATTGGAAGCTACTTTAGCTTGAATGGAACTTTATACTTGTGAACTTTTCGAGGTCGTAGTTTTGGATACGACGAATCATGGTTTAAAAATGATAGGAAATAAGACGAAATTTATTAAGCGAAACGAAGCGATAGTAATACTAGCGTTTACGATTTAGTTCTTTCTCTCGTTGTTAATTATATTATAAAATGAAAATTAAATATAATTGTTTTCAAAAGCGAATATCTTGATAGCTTCTTGTCCAAAATGAAAACACTAACGTTTCCTTACGTACGATTTTCACGTTTTTGAAACAGATAGCTCATTTAAAACTACTTTGCTTTAATTTATCAAATTTTATCTATCTCCTATAAACTGTACGTAAAAATTAAGATTAGCAATGAAAAATGGCAGAAATCCAGAATGAAGTATCGTAGGTACCTATATATTGTTAGAAAAATTTCTATCAGTCTTTTATTTCCGTGTCATTTTTCATTGCTTACGACTTTTCGTTGAAATGTTCTATAACGACTAACATTTGACGAAGAATGCGTAAATTTGTACGGATAACTAGGTATCGAGGGAAAACTATTTCGTTTCGTCTCGTTACCAATTTATATCAACGTCTAAAACATTTTGTTATTTTAGCGATTCAAAAATATGGTTCTAGAACCGACTTAATCATAATAATAACGATGATCGCGAAGTAGAATCAAATTCCTCGTTCGATTCGAGTAAACTCTTGCGCGGCAGCAGCATTTATTCTCTCTGCCAATTTGTTCCTACAGATCTCGATAAAACGGTAATCGATCGAATAAAAGCAAATCTATGAGCAACCCCCTCATCCGTCCAGGGGATTTACCAATTTAATATTTTATATCCTTTCAACTTCCTGGGATAGATGCCTTTTATACTCGGTTACCAACCCTTCATTAAATCCTCGTTTTCCAAACCCTCGTTATTCTGCGCGATGAACCGTTTAGGGTCTCTTCGTTCACCTTGGTCGCCCTTCTTTCGCGTTTCGTGTTCATCGTTTCCCACTGTCCTCGTAAACCAGTAACCACACAGCTAACTGAAACGAGTTCGAAAGCTATACAAATTTTAGGTAGAAATATTTTCTTTACTTCCTGAACCGTCTGATACTGTCGTCTTTAAAGCTTTTAATCCTTTGGTATCGTCCTTTTTTACGTAAATACAATAAATGCTCCATAATTTTAGAATCGAAAAAATTAACTTTATTTCTAATCTATAAATTTGTTTAGCGAACATGCGTTTCTTTTCTCATAGCAAATACTTTTTCATCGTATTTCGTATTCATTGTCCCAGTAAAATTGTAACGAGAATATCGTACAGTATTCATCTCTTGGGCTAAACTTTGCTATAAGGGACTGAAGATTATTATTAACACATTGTATGTGTTGCGGAATTTATCGATTCGAGTGTTACGCGTATATAAAATGGAGCATTTTTAACGTATTTGACAGATTACTTTGACGCCATATCGGCTTCATATCGGTACTTCAAAAATGCTTGGAATTAGAAAAATTAAATTTATCTGGAATCTGTAATATTTTTCGATAAACGTGTATTTCTTTCCGTTGCAACTTTTCGATTGTTATCGCCATATCTGCGTAAATGCGTACGTATCTAGGTATATCGCTTCGTCGTTCTTTATAGCCATCTAGCTACTATGTACACCGCTTCATCTTACGTTGACACATTCCACTTGTCGCGTAAAGCATAAATACATTTTCATGTTTGTTTACAAGACTGTACCGCCAGAAAATTAAAAATTATTTATTACCGTGACCCCCTGTGTTACAGTGACGTGTTATCGACGTTTCTTTCGAAAATACACGACTTATATGAAATATAACGACTTATATGGAACATAATTGAAATAACGCTCTATCATTGTTTCAGAAATTGCTTTCGCAATAAATGCATAATCATCTGTTCCGGTGAACGGAGATGTTGTTAAAAGTTTCATTAATAAAAATTTTCAAGAACAACGCCACATTTCCGCGCTTTTGTCTATCAGCGAATACTTTCTTCGCATCTCGCGCGAGAATAATACATCTCTCCTATCCTGTGAACAATCACTTAAAGGCTTTACATTCGAAAGCAGGCTCACTTTTTCACAGCCGCGAAACTTTTCTTATAATATTTATGATTTATGAAACAACCCCGAACCACTTTTATAGAATTAGTTGGCTAACAGTATAGGCAATCTTTCTTCCATTTACGCAAGGATCCTATGAATAGCGCCCACGTGTAATGAAAACCGCCAACTTCCTAAAACTACGCTACTTTGATGTTGATTCTGAGATACCATCTTTGTTATAGCATTCGTTTTAAAGCACCACTAAATTGCTTTGTGAAACAGCCTTTGAAAGTGAACCTTTTCTACGATCTTTTGTCTCGTTTGGCTAGTCTTGCTACAGGTTATAGTTTATGCTTACTTCACCGTTATCGTGGCCAAGAAATTGAGACGAGAAGCAAGCAGAAAGATATTTAAATTAATGCTATTCTATTTTTAAATTCTAATCGATTTGAAAGAAAAATTGTTACTTCGATATATCGACGAGATAAAAAATTAATTTAGTTGATTTAGTTGTAGATTTACGAGATTATGATCGCAACGTGAAATTTATAAGATCGTACGTCTCTGACGTGGTTATTCCTTGATTGTAAATATTTTGTACTTTACGTAAAACTGCATCGAAATGTAATTCTAAACTAGAATCTTTACTGTCGTCACTTTTTTGTCAATTTACACGATGGTTTTTCCTTTTTCGATATCGATATTACTTAATACGATAAATATAATTCTACCGAGGACTTGGAAAATCCTTCCGAAATGGTGTACTTAGTACATGTGTATTTTTATTTAAATATCGAGATAACGTCTTCGCATGAAACGCGCGAGGCTTCGATATGACTACAATAAACAACACCATCTTGACCGAAAAAGGTTTATCGAAATAATCGCTATATTAAAATATTAACTATAGTTGGAGAAGATGATCGAACAAATTATACATGTATTAGATTGTTTGAAAAATGTATAGCGTTTTCGAGACTCGGTACGCCCGTCTGCTCTAAATTCGATAGGGTTAGAAAGGTAAGTAGATGAATTTTGTCTGGAAGAGTAAAATGCCGAGTTCGAACAAGTATTGGATACTAAAGAGAATTAAAAGGCAAGGTTCCAGAATAAAAAGAGGTTTCGTTTTTCAGCGAAACGACGTGACGTTGAATTTCGGGATATCGATGAAGAACAGATCAAATCTTTCAAATGGACGAAAGTGGAGGAAAAATATCTTTGCTCGTGGGTTCGTGACGTTATACGTGGGAAAATGTTGCTTTAAAAAATAACGCGTATACGATTTGAGGATTGTTACGACAATAAAATTTAAAAAATAGTTCAAATCCCATAAATGTTGCTTTTCGATTTTTCTCGCATCACGCTATGAACTTTATAAACTATCGAATAAATTTAAAAGTAGATTTAACACATTCGAATTTCGAAGCGACTAAAATAACTTTTACACGACTAATAACCGAGCAGTCTGCATAATAAATTCGCTAGCTACGGCATAAATTTTCGACTTTCGGTCGAAACGAAGTGAAACACATTTTCATGCTACTATGATCGTTTCAGCGGGTAACGAAACTTGCCAGGCTGTTCCGTTCGTCGAAACAATCATGAGGAAGCAATTCCACGGTTCCTTTACCGAATCGTCGTTTGCTGTTACACGTTTCTAAAAGTCTTAGTTTTAGTATCCGTTCACGAGAACACTTTGACTCCCTTCTTATTTCGTTCTATGAAAGGGAGGACGTAACACACCAAGCTTTAAGAAACTTTCATCCTTAACTCGTTAAAGTCGATACTCTCTCTCGAATCGACTTTCGAGACTTCCATAAAAAAGCTTTGAAAATCGTATTACCTATCGTAATCGACGAAGAAATCGTGGAAACGATTCATCGTTTTTGATAAGAATTATTTCCTTTATACAGGAATTCCGTGAAATTTCAATTTTAACTTTGGCCATGATTAGCGTTACGTTCACGATCTTTTGCGTCGATCACACGAATCATTTTCTTTGCTCGCGTACGTGCAACGGATGCGATACTTTTAACGATTGATCTATACAACGTAGAATGCGTTACAGGTAATATAAACTAAATTAACAATTTGTTAGAATAGCAGCGCTTTAAACTCGGTAAAACTTTCTTTTTTATCGTCTTTTTCTGTTTAATTTTATTTTTTGCGTATAAATTTATACGTGGTATACGATAAACTATACTCAAATAAGTAGAATTTATTTTAATTTCTCAAGTTTCCTTTAGCCATATTTTTCATGCCGTTACGCAATTTCTTACGTACTCGTCATCCACGTTTATGTTATGACGATTAGTCGTATTAATTTTGACTGTATAAAGCCATAACGCGAGCGTATACATCCGATGAATAGAGCATTTTCTAAAGATGCCAAACCATTCTTTTAGTCTTTCGAGAGTAGTCGAAATCGTAATGTTCTATTAACCACTAAAGCTTGCTTGCCTTCTTGTACGCAATTTTCTCTATACTTTGCATTTTGATTTACCCGATACGACCTGTATATTTTCGTCATCGGTTAGTTCAGGCATTAGCTACGACTGTCCTAATTATGCGAAATCATCTTCGTCCACTTGACACAGAGAATTATCCCCGTGTTAACAAACGCTATTCGGACGAAAGAGCATTTCTGGCGTTCGAAGAGGTACCCATAAGCGGTGGACGATTCGCAAAATCCGTGCAGAGCAACGACGTCGAACGTGTCGTCTCGTGACATCTCTATTCGCGACGTTATCCTTAAAGCCTCCCTTCCGACGCCCCTCACCCATTCTATCCTCGCTTTGCCCATGATATTTCCTCGGTGTTCCACGAATCCCGCCTGCGCTCCGCCAACCGCAAGTTTAATTACCAACAAAGCGTTTCGAGCCACGTGCCGTAATTATCCGGCGGATAACTGCCAGAAGACGCTTAAACGATTTACTTTATGGACGTCCCCAGCCGATTCCCATCCAATCGAAAGGAAAGAGAACCGAAATAGATTGGAAACATTCTGATCGACTTAATTATCAGCGTTCGTGTTTCTTACAAAGTTTCATCGAGGGTTTAAAAATCACGTTTCCATTACCAGAGCTGGTCTCTATGGTGTCAAGCGCGTTTTCTGCATTAATTATAACGATGTTAATTTTACAGGATGTGTCGTGTAACTGGGACAAGCTATACCTGTGAACGGTAGAAGATGGGAAAATATCAAATAGTTAAATACAAAACCAACGAATAATAATTTGTAAAATTATACAGAGCTTGGGAAAAAATAACTCGAAGATGTTTTATTTGCACCGAACTTTTGAGATCGATTATGACAGAAAAATGTTCTATTTCGATAAAATAGATAGCTTCTATGTTTATAGCAGCCCGCGAGTATTCTGTAATAAAAGTACATGTTTTCGCTTTAGAGCGTAATTTGTGAGCCATAAACGTCACATATATTTGGCTCACATTTAACACTCAGATGCAATAATTCTAATATTAAAGACGTTATAAACGCACTAGTAGTCGTTTAATCGTAAATTGTCGAACGTACCTTGTAAAAAATTATGGAACCGCTACTTAAATCACGATGAACAGATAGATAGAACGCGATAGAAGGAAGCGCGAACAAAACGAGGAAGATATTTACAGCTCGTATTTAAATTATTAAGCGACTCGATGGTTTGACGAGAAACTCTAATTAGAAGAAGAAAGAAAACGAAAAGTTCCCGTTATAACAAAAGTTACGTAGTCGTCGGTATAACATCGAAAACACGATTATTAAACAAATTGCAAAAGGAATATATATATATATATATATATATATATATATATATATATCGTTAATTTTACAGTTTACGTTTATCCTCCACTTTTTTCGTTCTTTCGTTTCTTTGTACTAAACCATGACGTTCCACTTTCGTCTAGACAGTCACTCTAATACGACGTATAAATTATTGCCAACTTCTAGGCGGCTTCTTCCAATAATCATTTGCACCGAAATTCTCATTAAATCGATGACGAGGCACCCGTAGATGCGTCGATAAAAATATATCCGTGTCTGAAAGGGACGACGAATCTTTAATCGATCGTTGCGTCCGCTGGTTCCTTATTGACGGAGGAAGAACGATATAAAACGACCAACCGGTCAAACAACGAATTCTCCCTTGTTGACTACATATTCACCGGCCCCTACGAAAACTGTAGCTTCGTAACCGGCCGGTTTTTTCGCCGCCGCTCCGTTCGTCGGATATTTGCACGTTTTTTTTTCTCCGCCTGCCGGAAGTGCGAAAAGCGCAACCGACGTGAACAAACTTAATACCTGTTCTCGTACCGAGCTGCAACTCGTAGTTCGTAGAACTACGACCCGCGCGTTCGCACGTACTATCAATTTAAAAATTTACCGAGTTACGTCTCGCTTGGACGTTCGATCGAATAACAATCTCTTTCGAGAGGCCTTTTGTTCTTTCATCTGTCTACTTTAGGAGCAAACGAAGGAAGATGGTGGAACGCGAGAGTGGTCATTGCCTCGGGTAGATATGACTCGCAGCAGCGCCGCGTCAACAGATTCGATAACAATACCGGGAGGATAACAATGGCGGCAAGATGAAACCCGCTTGCGTTCTACGCGAGGAACGTTGCATACCGAGTTGACATAATAACGCTCTATGGCCCGTTTTCAACAGCTACCAGCCGCACACACAGCGCTACATTTTGATTTATTATGATTAAAGTTCTGGAAATAAATTTACTTTTACTCGCGCCGGCCGACTAATGTTACGTATGGGCTGTTTTCGCCAACTTGTTCGCCCGGTATATTCTCGTTCTACTTTTCGATGATGCGGCGAAACGTCCATTGCGAACGATGGTTGTTTCGTCTAAGATCGTGATATTTTAACGTGCGAATCGCATCGACGTTTGTCCGTGTAAAACGGATTATGCGCCTTCATTATTCGAATTTGCCTGCAAGTAAGGCAATAAAGCGGCAGTTTCAAACTCGAGCCAACGTTATACCTCTAATTATACTCGTGCTCGTGTATCTTTTGTGTTGAATACGATTTCATTAAGAAGAGCGTGTGTCACGAGATTTATAGATGAAAATATCATCTCGTGAAAGAGAAACTTAATGTAAATTGAAATTGCGCTTGGTTCCGTGAAATCAAAGGACTTATCGCTCTATGTCAGAATACAGGAAGCCATCTTTCGAGGAGAAATCAGATACAGAAGAAGCTTGTTGCGCGCGCGGGCAATATTTTTAATATATCGTAAATAACCATGATAATTTAATTAAACTTAGTAGTCGTACGAGTTAAACATTTGTTTCGTTGAAACTGCAGCTGAATTTCTCTATTTCGTTGCGAAATACGAATTCGCAGTATCGCGCTAACTGTTTATACGTACTTAACCTAACTACAATGATATTAATATAGTATCACGCTTTCTAAAGGACGTGATTCCACAAACATTAGGTTAACGAGGAAAATTCACGAATAAAAATATCGTTTGCTACATTTTTCAAATAACAAACCATTTAATTTTCCGCTGGAAATTTATTGCTAGCACTGGCAGTCAATGAATCAGCTAATGAACCTTTATTAAATATATTACTTTTAACGAACTAAACCGTGCAAATGGTAATACATTACATTTTTACTAAATACACAAGATCCCGAAGATTAAATTGTCCGAAATGAAAGATAGAATAATTTTGAATATCATCTTTATACGGCCATACGTTGTTTGTAGAATGTAATTGTATCGTTTTTTCTTCGATCCTTCTACCACTGTTATTTCAGTAGATCGAAAAGAACGAGTCAGACATTACAACTGTACATAGAGGTCCAATTATTTGCGTTTATATTTGCTGCTACACGGAGAGAGTTCGGAGTTTATGCGTAGGTTGATACACCGTCACGTAGGGGCACGATGGTTTTAAAAAAACAGAGGAAAACGAAAAAGTTCATACGAAAAAGTGACCCAAATTGCCGCGACTGAAGAGCAAACAACGTTTACACTCGCGTCGTGTTCGGTTTTGCAGTATACATAAGAAAGGGACACAAGCTGGTATAAATGGACAGCCTCTTTTTTCTAAACACGCATGTTTTTAACCAGATTCAGCATGATATACCGTTTTAATTTTCATACGGTGACGATTGCCGTGAACAAACATTTACCACGGTCCGTTTGATTTATATCGGCGAGCAGAAAACCGGCGGACCAGTTCGGTACGATATCGTTGTGCTTTCCCAGCTGAATCGAGATATCCCCGATCGACGAGTCATGACTTTTTCGAGCCTCGATCGCGCTCACATCGCGATATATTCTCGATCGATTAGAAATGTTTGCGCTCTGACGACAGGCAAATTACGGATTCGCATCCGATATCATAATGGAGACAACGAATTCACTTTCTGCCATAAATACGCTACCATCCGTAGGTATTTCGGCATCTGGCGCGATTCGGTTAAATTCGGTCGAGTGCCGTGCGGTACCTCACGATCGCTTACCAAAAAGGGCATCGATGACCTCTCCGCTCCGTGACCAGATCCTTTAGACAAAGTCCCTATTCTTTGGCAACGCTACGTATCGGGTCGCTCTAACTCAATCGTATCATCGACGGTTCGTAGCTCGGCGATTTCTAGTCGACTTTTCGACCAATCGCTCGAGCACCCTACCGAGGTTCTTACTAATTGCGAGCTCTTGGCCCGGTCGCAAATTACACTAAGGCTGAATAGCTAAACAGCGGGCTATTTGACGCGATATCCTTAGAAAAATGCGATGTTGCTAACATACACGACTACAATTATATTACTAGTATTATACAAAATACATTTTACAAGCAAATCTATATCTACACGTTTAAACCATTTTCTCCTTTCTTATAATCTTCTTTGTTCGAAATAGAATGTCACGAATGAAATATTTGTGTTAATTTTACATAGAAATGAAATAAATTCAACGAAATATAAGAAAGCGACGTTCCGAATCAACGATGAGTTATAATCGAGTAAAAGTTATAATTTGCCAGAACTCTAAGGAACGATATCTCAAGATTAAACGATTAAAGTAATATTTTATTATCGGATATCAAATTCATTTTAATCTATCTCAAACTCCCAGCGAATCCAACTATATATTCCATCGAACGCTCGTATAATAAATCGGCCGAAAATGGCTTATTACAAATCATCTTTCATGTCACATTATTACTTTTCTAGACAATTTCAAAAGTTTCACGGCATTTGATTTTTATCGAATTCTTACTATTTCGTCCGCATATTACCATGATAGATTGATATGACCGTAATAGAATCCCAGTCATAGGATTTCCAATCAAAATCGACAGAAAAGATCTTTTCCTGTGTTCTATTTAATTTTACGATTATTTTGTCGAGCCTTTTATATTTAATATTGGAATAATAAAACGTTTTCCTTTGTTTTATAACTTTGCTATTATCTTTTTCAAAATTGCGACTAGCTAAAAAATAAGGATAAAAAAAAGAGATAACAGATGAAAAAAAATTTTTGACAACGAATACTTTTACACTTATGGAAAATTTAAAGACGCGGAAATGCATACGACGCGTATAATATACAAAACTGCATAAAACATTCGAAATGTAATACATATTCTATATTCTTTAGTTATATTTGTAAGACTATGAAATTGCACGAAATAAAATAATAAATATTCGCATAGAAATACAGCATTAAACAATGATGAAAGAGTTACGAAATAATCGAATAGATAGACGTCATTACGTACATATTTACTCGCGAAATCGAATATGTAAAATAGCGTTCGTACGATAACGACGCGCTATGTAGAGATAGGCTACAGGAGCATTGTAGTCGCATAAAAGCCACCCTCTGAAAAGTCAGAGCCGTAAGTTCTTCACCGCGTATAATATATGGAACGTACATTTGCGAATCATTTATGAAAACCGTGTATGATCGTTGCAGTCTGATCGCATTAGGCACGAGTTTCTGACAGTTTATTTTTAAGTGATTCACCGGGAGTTTTCGATTTCCGTAGTACGATTGAAAGCTCGTTTATCTTGTCCGGGAAATGTGCCGTACTTATCTTCGCGACTACTTTTCGAATTACCTTTGATATCGTACCGTGCCTGTTCCGCTCGCTGAAAGCCATAATAAACAACGAAAATATTGGATAATTTCACAAGTAATCTTACGTAACAAATTATCTAACCAACTCGTAAAACTTGTTTTAACGTGAAACGTTTAACACGTTTATTAACGTATATCATTATTCTTTAAGACTAAGATCCAACTTTTTGGTAACTTTCAAGTTCTCGTTTTGAGATATTCTCAAGAGAAATTGTTTTGACGCAGTGTATACGTATATAGCAAAAGTAAGGCCGAACGAAACGTTTAAAAGGTTATAATTGAAAATTGTTACGTTATTCGATCTGTTCTCTAGACTTACAATTGCCAGGCGCAAATCTTCTTTTATATCTCGTTTACTATGAAATTGTTATAAAAGTAATACATTACATTGTTTTATTGTAATTCGTTTACTTTGTTTCTGCCATTTTGTTTTATTTACAGTACGTTTATAGTATGAAGGATGAAATATTTAATATAACACGAGAGAGAATAAAGGATGTAAGTGCTAAATAAAAGAGAAGATTTTTGACAGAAACAGGAAACACATTTCTCTGCTGATTTTGGCATCTGCATTATTTATCGTGAACGCTACTTTCAGTTCGATATATCACGTTTACGGATTTAAACAAGAGAAGAGTGAACGATGAAAACGTATCGGGATAAGATTATTTATTCGCCCACTAGACAACTTCATTATTTTCAACATTCGAGTCTAGTTGATACCCGGCGATCGCAGTATAATCCTGTGATTGCTCCAAAAGCTAAAATAACCTATTCTCGTACTTTTAACTTTTTCGCTATATCTCATAAGTCCCTTTTACATCCTACAAATTTATATTTTCTTTCGCTGAAAAGAATCGTTTTATATATTTTTGTCATTTACATCGTTTGCCATTTTAACTCCCTAATAGACACGCATTTGACAAATTTTTTATCTGGTAACTTCGTTGTACCATTTTTCTTTGAACGTATCGAAAATAATATCGTCGATTGTAACATTTTGAGCAAGTTTAGTTCCATTTTTGTTATACCATTTTTCTTTGAAGGTAACGAAAATGACGATGTACAGTTCCAACGTTCTATAGTTGGTAGAACAAACAATTTTTCCATAAAATACGATAGATCAGCTTTTTCTATATAACTGCAAACCGAGTTTTATTTTGTCAAATAGTTGAACTTTGCATGTAAAACTTTACACTTCCGAACGGTTCGTGTCGGATATTTGCCAAAAATGTTTTTCTCTTTCGATAGTTGACAAGATCGACGGAAGCAGCTACGTATAAAGGTTTCGAAATTGGGATACACGTATGTATTTGATAAAAGTAATTAAATGGATAAAATATTTGGAATGCATATTGGCGAATTAAAGCGTCCGAATAAGTAGATATTTCAATTTGTACCAACAGTTAGTCGATTAATTATATCACCAAATAATTTCATTCGAACAGTTTCGCTAAATATCAACGATATTTCATATTCGAGCTTATATTCTTCGTCTATTGGATGCTTTGTCAACTGAATAGAGTATTTGAACGTCTTTGAAACAGTTGGAAATATAAAAAGATTATACGCAGCAAAATGTTGTTCGAATACTTTCGTACGCCTCTGTCAACAGATTTCCTCGGCAGATTTTATTACGAAGATTGGTTGCGCTAGAATCCTGCCTAGAGAGAGAGAGAGTATCTACGAAATCCTATTGATCCTTCATATTCGTACGAGTTGTTTCTACGCGTGTATACAAAGTCAGATCGAACATATAGATTTCTATCAACCAGAGGTCGTACATAAATACCGATTTACGTATTGTACGTACGTACGTATCGCGCGCGTATCAGCTCGAGGGAGCTTACCGCGAGTTGCGAGCACGCGAAACAGGAACGAACAGCATTCTATCGGTCGTAAGCATACGCGCGGATGAATTTAAATCTGGCAAATTGAAATTCGCAGAGACGCGGCAATCGTCTGCGAGAGCGGAGATCAAAGTCTTGGCGCTGTTAAAGGATCGTTTTCAATTAGGAAGGCTATAATTACAAAGGGAGTATGTAATTACAGCCCCGGGGCATTTTGCTCGCGGCGAAAATCGCGATACATTGCTGCGACAGAAGGATAGCCACTTCACGTGAAATATCGCCGTGAAAAATCGATCCTTAAGCTACGAACGTTCGCAGTCGAGGGTCGCGTCCTATGGGTGGTAGACGTCGTCGCATCGACGTCTGATCGAAATTTGAAAAAAATTGCGACTCTCGTTTGCGGTATGAATTAGTAAAGTATCGTTTAAAGAAAATTTTGAATGTTTATTTCGAGAAATGATTGTATCAAATCGACTTATTGCGATGCTTCGTTTC
Organism: Bombus flavifrons; assembly: GCF_040668555.2. Lineage (NCBI taxonomy): Eukaryota > Metazoa > Arthropoda > Insecta > Hymenoptera > Apidae > Bombus > Bombus flavifrons. The sequence goes on along the minus strand of NC_138452.1, from coordinate 13,047,963 downwards.
GAATAACGCGCATGTATGCATATATACGTGAAATACATATGAAACATATCGAACACAGAGTATCCGTACTTCCTAGAATACATCGAATCAAAGAATCAAGAAAAAATCAAGTAGAAAAGCGAGCTATCTACTATTACGTGAATGTTACGATTCTTCGATAAAATTAATTTCAATATCTGTAATTTGTCAGTAATACACGCGATATAGACAATTCTATTTTTTCTTTTTTTTTTTTTTTATGTAATTACATCTTGCTTTAAAAGGAAAATTTTGTTATCTTTGCCAATAAAACATGTACCATAGATCGTTAAATTTCGAATTTTTTGTTACTTACTTTCGGAGATCCTGTACATTTTTGCAACTTCGAAGCCTTCACGATGGAATTTGAAAGAAAAACGGTATCGCCTTTCATTTTTCTTGGAAAGAGTACAAATCCTTTGCAGATAGCAAATTTACTTTCATTTATTTTAGATAACAAAATGCAGTGCTTCGATTGGCAAGTTTCCAGACACGTTTGCGTCAAATCGATGATGCTTTGTTTCCTCGACGCTTTTGTTTTATTCATACCGAACCGCAGGTCAGATCACCGACTTCTTGACTTTTTCTTCCAAATAAATTGGAATGACAGATCTACAGAGGTGTATACACCATCGCGACATTCACAGACTTTGGCATCACAGACATATTGTAACGTTCCATGGAATAATTTTCAAAATATCATAAAAATCGATACGGCGTTAGTTTGGAAAGAACCGTTTATTTCGGAAATGTTAGCCGCGACGAACAGACGGATTTACTTAATAAAATATGTTCCATATAATATGTTAATAAATATGTCCCATATGTGAAACGTTCTTTTAACTTAGTTTTAACAAGTATACTATATGTACACGTAACGTTTAATCCATATCGTCGACCGAGAAGAACAAGGAAAAAGAAGAATATATTATTTAACGTACTCGTTAGTTCTAGGTCTTACGATCAATTTCTCGAATAAAACTAAATCGTGCACGTCCAACATCGAAATGATCCTGAGGGAAAAGGGATAAAGTGTTGCCAGTAGTAGGCAGCTCCTTAGACCCTCGGGGCAGCCGTTACGTTATTATACAAGGAAGCAGGTTGTACAGTTCGCGGGGAACACCGTAATTGGGGAGAATTTGCTCTCGACCGTGTAGAACGCCGCGGTGCTTCCCGCGCTCCCCTTTTATCTCCCCATCCGCGATTGTTATTCCCTCATTTACAAGCCCCACGGCGATACACGTTGCTCGCCACGACTGCTTCCGCACCTTCGGTCTCTCGCAAGGTGTCGATGACGCGTTGCCGTGTAATTTATTTATACGCTCTACTTTGACAGTAACACGTTATCCGTAACGTAAGAGCCTTGCCTCTTTTCGTCCTCTGCCTGGTCTAATCACAGAGATAAGCAACCATAAGTGCCGTGTCGGGGACACTTACGAAAGGGTTCTGTAATTTTCTAGTCATCGCGTATAAGTTTGCGTGTATTTAACAAGGGCTTTCTGTTTTTAATGACCTTGTCTATGTTTCGTCTTCTTTTTCTTTTTTTTTTTTGCGAAAGTCTGTGGGAATAAACAAATATAGCGAAATATATCAGTATTTTGCTCGTAGAATCTCGTGTAAATTTGCGAGACGTCGTTTAATTTTTTTGTAAAATAAAATTTGCGTTATCGTCCAAATTCTTATTTTTATCGGCTCAATATTTATTATATACAGGTAAGGTTTGACGCATTACTACGCTCGTCTATCTATCTGACTTTGCATCGAGTTCGCTCGCACGTCTCAACATCCAAGAGGAAACTTTTCTGGTCTAGATGCGATAAAAGTTTTTCCAGGCCTATGCTTCCTATTTCGCTAGCTTAGAAATTTGCTATTTTCGAAAATTATTATTACGCTCTTTACCTAATCGAACCTAATCAACTATAGCTTTCCTTCTTACTCAAGCGCGTGATAACTTTTAATCTTTATAAATTGTTTCCTCGCGTTAGTTTGTTTATTGCGAGGATACAAGGAATCGTAAATTTCAAAAGGAACCGTGAATTCTACGAAACAACGTTATAGCCCGGTTAATCTTCTTTGCTTCTTAGTACGTCGATTTATATGGAATTAATCGGTATGATTTTTAAAAAGCTCGATTAATAGACCAATCACCTCCTCTCAACGACAAGATCTCCTCTGAAACCTTTCTTCCGTATCTCTTTATTGGTTGCCGAGTTAACGATTCCTTTCTCAAGAATCTCCTACCATTGTTCTAAATACGTCGATTCTCGAAAAAATTCGCACCATTTTTACAATGTATAAATATATCGATACCCGTACAAATTCACCGTCCATATCAATTTACCGAAATGCATCTTTCTACGATGAACAGAGCAACGACATTAACAACGACTCTCGGCATGACCTTTCCTTCGTGTCCGTTTATCGGCTTCCTGTTCGCGGGAGCTCGAGAAGTAGTTAGCCGAGGCACGTAAAATCGGCCCGGCAAGGATACAGCCGATGGTGCCAGCGTGTGATATATTCACGCGACGTTCTGTGACAATGAGATGTTATCTGTAACGGCGTGTGGCACACCGCGGCTCCCTTTAGGCGACGAAACCGCCTCTTCCTACCTCCCAGACCTTCCTTCAACGATGCCTGCAGCCCTCGTAATATATTATAACGCAGACGCCTTAGCAGCCTCGCCGACTGTATAGGCCCGCTTGGCTAGTTTATAGGTACCACCTTGGCTTGCACGCTATTTCGCCTAACCGAGATTGTGCGAGCAAAATGCATTACGGACGAATACCAGCCGACTACCAACGGCTAACCAATAGCATTATAAACGCAAATGTAACAAACCGTTAGATTTATGCCGTGTCCTTAGACTCTCGCGTTCCTTCTTCAGCATTGTGCTATATCCCTTTATACGGAGGATGAATAATTCCTTGAGAGATATGAAAATTATACGTTATATGTATCACTTTACCCACTGTACACGAGTGCCACATCAACATCGTTCCGCGCTATACGTTCCAACGTTATCGATGAAACTCGATGTTTCTTTTTTAGATTTTCGAACGATACGAGCTCGAAGAAGCTTTCTGCGAAACGAAATAACCGAAACGAGAACGTTATGAACCATCGAATCTTACGGTCGTATGGAAAGAATAGCTGCTGCTCGTTAGTCGGTCGTGTCTCGTTCCTGCCAACTCGATATTTGGTCGATATCACATTATCCGTAGAAATGGAAACACAACGACGAACGAGCATTCTTACTCTGTATGTATCATCTTCGTCTCGTTAATTGCTCGATCGAGATTCGCAACACTCTGTACGAGAGTAGTTCCTATCGCACCATTCGTACCTTCATCGACGAATTATCGACAAGACGGATGTTTTTAAATTGACGTGCAACCAATCACCTGTAACGTCACTGACGTTCGCTTTTTGTTCGTTTCATTGCGAACCACGTTGAAAGAAAACAGTCTGATCTTTTGTACGTCAATTATGAAGTTTTTCCCTTTTCTCTATCCCTTTTCTCCCTTCGTTTTTCTACTTTTTTGAAGAAACGTTTTTTCCCATGCATATTCAATTGTACAAAGTGTAATTATTCATAGGCAATAATTATCAAGACGAACAAGGAAGAAATATATTTTGTCACGTTACGTAAAGCTATATCTATAAACGTTAAGTATGCCTATTGTACTTTACAAAGCAAGTTATTATATTAATAATTGCATTAATATAAATCACGAAAAACAAAAATTTTAACTAAATATCGTTTAAAATAAGAAAATATAAATATTAATTAACGTATATCTTCCAACATATTCGTTGAAAAATAATGAAAAATCATGAATCAAGATTTCTAATTTTCTCATTATTCAAAAGCTATTTAAGACAGATATATTATTTTATATTTATGTTTATTTCGATGGAAACGTCGATTTAGAAGACCTCTCTTTACGCCAGAAAAGAAACAGAAATATATACTGTGCACGTGTTATACGTACCGTGCTAGACAAAGAATATCATTACGTCGAAGAGATTACGTATTATATCGTGCTTGTGTACTAAAGCGAGAGGGTACACTTTGAAAGCTTCTTCCCAGAAGTACGATGAACTTGAAACACAAATTACGATATCGTAGATAGAAGCACTAGGTCACGTTCTACGAAGTATAATCCAGGTTATCCTGGTTTTAGTTAACTGCTTTATCAATGTATTATTAGTGAACCCCGTTTCCCGATGTATGGAATGCGATCGTTTAATAAATTGATTAACCAGAACTGTAACCATGTACCGCCCGTTATTTCTTAAATATCGTGAAGATATAATGTAACAATTGCGTGTTTTATTGTCGATCGTTGAAGGTTTTGTTAACTTTTTGTAATTTCGAGAAATAAAAATTTAGCAGTTTTACTATTTACGGAAGTAATCACTAGGAAATGATCTTTGTTATTTTAAAGCTGTGTATCGATATGTGTTCTCATACCTAATATCTAATATGCCTGATACGTGTATTATTATTTTAATTATCTCGAGCACTCGGCTGTACGTTTCAAGTTAATATTATTGAATTATATAAGAAACTTAGATACATGTTCTATAATTATACATCTCTCTAATATTTAGAAACTTGAAAATATTTTTAAAACGAGCACATTGAAATATGTACGTTTCAATATGTGCATTCAAGACAATAGCCTACTTCGCTACATTTTTCCGTCCGAGGAGCACCGTGTTTGATAAGATTTTCATATTTTCATAGACAATATCTTTATTTAGATTTCCCTTTACGCGTACATATGTACGTCTCTACATATGCAATAAATATCTTATCCCTGTCTTTATATTTCATTCGCCCATCCATTTTGCGAGGTTGATACTTCTTACGTTAAGAGCCTGATATGCGGAATCTCACATTTTCGTTATTCCGATTTACGATCTATAAACTACAAAAAGAAAAAGAAAAAATACGTATATATATACATATGATCTCTTACGTCGAAGCATCTCATACAGACTGTGTAAAAGCTGGACCATTGCCGAGGTAAGCGAGCCACTTCTGGCCTCTTCCGCCACCAGTTTGCCCAATGAAATTCAAAATCTCCGGTGCCATTTGGATCGCAGCTGGTTGAGATAAGGCTACTTTATTGCACCTGGCAATGGTTTTTAGCCGGTAGGCAGATGGCAAAGGCCAAAAGATGCGGACACCCGCAGTGACGTAATCGTGAAAAGTCTATGCTTGCCCGATTCTTACCTCCCTTAGTTACGATATGCGTTCATTGTAACTCGCAAAAGCTACTACATTCATAGATGCGTACCTACGCTAGGATGGGGGGCGAGGGGTAGCGATGTAGTAATTTGTTAAAATTGAGAACACAGAGAAGAGAAGAATTTTTATGGCAGCCAGATTATGAGGAACCGAGGAATCTTTATAGAAGTTAGGACGAAAAGAAAGTATTAATTTTGGGGAAGGCGAGAGTATGAGAAAAATAGAAGATTTCGTACGAGCCAGGCTAAAATAAATGTATGAATTTTCAGCGAAGAAAATACAAAAGACGTGGATGTTTTTGGGGGAAAACGCGGATGCCAGAAATGTGAAAATTTTTGAAAAAATAAGATACAAAAATATAAATACTCTGTAGAAATTTATTTATGAAAATATAAAGCATAAAAGTAATCACAAAGAATAAAATATTAAATATTAAAAACTTTAATATCGTGTACTTAGACAAACTATATAATTTTCATATGGTTCGATGAATTTCTCCAATAACTATGTATTTTTTGTACAGGATTTATAAGATTATTAGTTCTAGAATAAAAAATTTGTCGGGTTGAAACTGTTACTTCTTCCATTCGTAATTTCCTTTAGAATAATTTACGCGGTAAAGATTATTTAGGTGGATTTGGTTACAAGATCCTTATGGTCGTTATACTTCTAACAATTTTCATATTGATTTCTTCAAATTTATGTTGATAGAAAAAAGTTATGCGAATATTCATTTATCATAGATCTTTCTCGCATTCGACGTGACATTTATAGCAAATCTATTTCCTTAATATAATCGATCATGTATTAAGAATAAGATAACATTGAATTAATTACATCGCGTTAAACTTCAGAGACATGACATTTCCATGCATCGATCTAACGAAAAATAGAAAAATATAGAGAAACGTTTGTAGAGAGAAGATGTTCCTTCGACCAGATATTTGATTCTAAAGCTTTAGCTGCTAGTAAACGTACACGTGTATGTACATGTATAGGTCAGAGCTACTTATGCATAGAAGACGTTTTAACGGAACGTTGATTCCCGTAAGATTGTGTTAACAGTTATTCAACTACACGACATTTGAACTACTAAATAGGAAAAATGTTTATACGTATATATCTGTGTACATATTAAATGAATCTGTTATAGACGTACTTTAATAGCGACTGATAAAATTATACGAAGCTTTATGATGCATATAGATTTTGTAAAGCTACAGATTTTGTACAACTCGTTCGTAGAAATAAACGAAATTTATAAATCAACGATCTTTTATATAGCGATAATTAAGCGATAATTGAAAAAATTACGACATCATAGGTCGATATAACTGTGATTAATATTTTAAAGGATATGAAAATACTTGAAAGGTATTATGGGATAAAACTGGTTTAATAACATATTTTCTCGTACAATTTTATAAGGATTTTTCGACGGTTACTTTTCAACGTTTACGATCAGAACCATCCTCGTGGAGTTGTTAATTACGTAAAAAGTACTTCAATCGAGCAGCGTCGAAGTTTACTAGGTAAACTTGATATCGGCATAGTAACGATGGATGTTACGTCTAAGAATTTAAAAGTTTGTAAATAAATATACGTATGACGATGTTTTTAGTTTTTTACGTTTATAATATCTGTTGAAAGATACGATAAACGTAAATTTAAAATCAACATTCAACCGATTACGTACAATTTCCGTTATATCACTTATACTTTGTTCCTACACAAGAAGATATTAAATATATGACAGGATAATAAACGCCTCGAACGCTTGACTATCAAAACTGATCATGACGCATGCTGATGAAATAATCCACCTTTTCCTATAATACCAGTATTAACTAGCATATTAGCAGAAACAACAGTGATAGGATGGAGCGTAATTAAAATTTCATATAATTGATATACGTAAATGCTCTTACCGCTCGATTTTGTTAAAACTATAATCGTCAGTTTTTGTATACTTTCTTACGAAGATAAGAAACGGACCGTGCAAAAAGACTTTCAAGTTACCGACTTTACGATGAATAAACCAACATGAGAAACTGGCAGCAACAACAGCAAGAAATAGATGAAGGTACGACAAGAAAAGGTTGAAAGATAAGTCCAGAAGAAGCGTTTAAATCAGCACGGTCCGGCCATGATGTGGGCAAGCTTCGTGAGACGCCTCCAGCAGTCACGCTAAACCGAGACGCGACGTTTCGCTTGGCTGCGATCTCGTATTGCACCCATGAGTTCTTTAATGACCCCAGGACTACGTGTGCAATCGTTATTTTTACGAGAACGCTTTAAACGAGCAACCTGGAGGAAGATTCGCCGCGTTCGTGCTACGAGTACACCGAACCATCTCGTTTTCCGCAGCTAATCGAGATCGCTAATCGATACCGAGACTCCAACAACGTTGATAACACGTTGTTCATGGTTATGCTAAAAAATTAAATCCAATGCTTAGACTTGCCTAATTATATTTTTTACGAAACTTCACGGATATACAGCCTATTTTCAAAAGGTTTATATCTTTCAACCTAATTTCTTTTCAAGCATATCTAAATATATATGTACATACGTATGTATATATAAGCTATCTCGGTATCGATGGTACAACTTGGGTGTATATAGAATATTTAGCGCTTAGCGTTTGTACATTTGGCTAGAATATTAAGTGGGGAGGAGGCGGAGGCAAGCGAATAAACGTTATCCTGCATTGTATTTGAAGAGTTACTACGCTACAGTAGATGAGAAATCCTGTGATATACAACCGATGAGACAAAGTTAGGTTTCCACGATAATTAATCTACGATTTGTTTACGTGTTCTACGTAATGACCAATTTGCGCTAAGCCTTTGTTTGAATTAATTTTTTCAATTATCTTCCTATCTTTCTGTTATACATAAAATGATAATTTCCGAATGTTTTACTATATTTTAAAGCCATAAAAATCGGGAGGCTTTTCGCATTTCTCACGTGTAATCTCACCTGTAATCTTTTCAGTGTATTCAGTTACAAAATGAGAAACAAAACGATATTCCACAATTTGCTTTTCCTGTAAAATACAACACAGAACGAACGAAGAATTTGCTTTTTACTTAAAAAAAAAAGAACGAAAAAAAAGCAAACAAGTCTTTAAAAAAGAAATACATATAAACGATATAGGCTAGCTTTTTTTTCGATGAACAGTCTTATCAACGATCTAACGATACGTGTGTTTATCAGTCGTCGACCATCGATTTATTAATGGCATACTTATAAAAGTTATATTACGATCGATTCTACTTATCATTAATGGAATAGTAGCAAAACTGTTGCGCTACTCGGTAAACTAATAACAACAACGAGGTAACTGAGGATCGTAACGTGTGTTTGCGATTCAGGACTCGAACGAATTCTATCAATCCAGCGTCGCAAGTTGGTTGCAATGGCAGGTGCGTCGAACTGCACTGTCCGTGTAGAAGCTCCGAAATTGTCGAGACCACAAGGCGTTGGTTTCCGTTCCGCGTTTGTTCGCTTGTGTACACTCGCGTTCCGAGTCCTGAACGCGTACAGCCGAGGAAACGGACGTGTCGCTTCCACGCCCGTTCACAAGTTTTCACTCATGAATCGCGGTGGCCAGCTTGAGCCACCGATCAACCAGCCACGATTAAACGTATTAAATCGAATTCTTTTATGATAAAAAAAAAATTACGCGACCGATACGCCATTCCAATTGTAAAGCGATATATACATATGTTCAAATAGCGAATAAATATATCAAATCGAATACCGTCGATAATAAAGAGACTGGTCGTGGTTCATCGGTTATACCAAACGGAAAGCAATATTTCCGGTAAAATCAGTGGAAAATTTATTTCTAAGAAGAAACAATCTATTATATAACGACAACTTTTTGACATTTTCATATACTATTGATTTCCATATCATAAATTTAAAAGTACAAAAAACCCTAGTATCCAATCAAAAGGTATTATTTGAAACTAAATATCTCGAAATACGATCGGTTTTTATTCGCGAAACGGATGTATTATTGACAAAATTCTCAATAGAAAACTTGAAAAGGTTTAACCGAGCGCGATATATACAAAACTATCGGAAACAATTTTATTTCACGAATCAAAATGTAATACCCAGGCTTCTCTCGATCGATCGCGATAATTTTAATCGAAAAATTGTTAGCATAAATTGTCCGCATAACGTTTGCCTTTATCGCAAGATTAAAACGAAAGTAAAAATTCCTTTCGAAATTTTCACACGACTTTTAATTAAAATATTCGATCCAATCGTAAAATTAAATGCAAATTAAATTTAAATTTTAACAATATCGTTAAACTGTTATTTTATGTATATAAGGTCGTACACGCTATTCCATTTTGCGTAATTTTTCGCTTTTCTTTTCGAAATGATCGTTTATTTACTACGTTTTATAAGTTTCGTGAAAATTTAATCGTAAATAAATCAACACAGAAATCTTTTACGTCGTACAGATATTCTATGATACTTTTAGTTCACTTAGACTCTATAATATTTAAAAAAAAAAAAGTCACGTCAAAGTAAACGAAATGTTTTTTTCATTTATGTAACGATTATTACATAGAACACAACGAAATAATTATTTCATAGAAAATACTGGTACCTGGCTGATACCGCTCTGCGCATTAAGTTTCAGAAATCATACTCGTGTTCGACACAGACAACGGTATCAACTTCGCGTAAATCACGATAGATACACTTACGTATGTGGGAACGGAACTGAAGGTTCTCGCGGGATGGCATTAGGTGTCTATATATGTACTTATTTTTCTCGGAAAATGTTTAAAAATAAACGATACTGAGTTTCCTGTTTGATCGCAAAATCCATTTATAAAGTATAGATAATTATAGTTGCGTAAAAGGATGAACTTGAATCGTCGAGATCAACAAGCAACTTCGTAATAATTTCGAAAGCATACTTTGACGTCGAGACACTCTGTTCCCCTTGAAGCATGTTACTCCTTAATTACTACTGTTACTATTAATTAAAACGATGGCTTGTGAACTACGTATAATTAGTCGCATCAAACAAACGACATATAGAGAAAATTTAAAAGCGAACGTTTCGACAAATAAAGCACACGAAAGTCGAACCAATCGACTTCGTCCAACTACAACTAAAACTACAACATTTGCGGAAAATGTTAGATAGCCTGATTTTTTAATGATATCCGAATATTAACGATCACTTTGTGTGCGAAAGTCTTTGACAAAGTAGCCCGATATTAAACGCTATGTAACACCATCCAAAATGTCAATGAAGTTGCTCCTTTCAGCAGCCACTTCTTCGATCGCTAATTAGAATGACGCGCGGCAAACTGCGAGTCCTTTCGTTTTAATTAGCAAATTTAGTTAACTAGGCAAATTAACAGTGACAAAGTGACTGGCGGTGCAGGTGGAAAATCGCATTCGCAGTAAACTCGATGACGAATAGTAGGGGACAATGATGGACCCGTAACGAGCTTAGCGGCTTTCGCGGCTCGCGCGTTAAGTCTGCAAGTTCTTCGGTATGTTTACACCGGGCATAATCGAATTTCGTGCAACTTCTGGACCTGTTATTATAGAAGTTCCCGAACCGAATCGTACCGAACCGAACCGAACCGCGGCACTGGCAATTCAAAGGTCTCTGGAGGTTCTCGACCGACCTGAACTATCGTGACAGTTAAGTAACTGGAACGAGCTGCGTTTACAATCGCATATTATCAATGGACTAATCTCGTCAACTTTGCGTCTACGTTATCTATCTTGTTCCTTATTAACGTTTGCCTTTTAACCCTTTTGCGATCCTCCGATATCTTCGCGTCTCCGTGTCGCTTAGTTAGTTTCAACCGCGTAGTCTTTAACGATTGAACTGAACTTCCATTTAGATGGGAAGGTATCGGTGATTTATTAAATATAATTCACAACGAACGAGACGTAATATATCGACGATCTTTTCATAGAAGCGGCGGGGATGCCATCATCTTCGGGAGACTTGCTCGGGTGATCGATCGGCAGTCGAGACATCGTTTATACTAATCTAAATCTTCGATAGGGCGTGGATGAACGTAGAGGGAAGAGTACAACGATTTAAAAAATGTGGCGAGTAAATCCGCAGTCGCTCGATCGGATTCCGCAGCTTTGTCCTCCTATCGGAGCTGACGAATTTCCAGAAAGATTTTCGCTTCGCGGAGACAAAGTATTTCCAATATTACGAAGAAACTCCGAGTAATTGGCCTTTGATAGGCGTTTACACCGAGATCCGAGGTTGGAGAATTTAAAAGCCTCGCGACAACTAGCAAGTAATACATACTAACGATACAACTACGTGCTATAGCAGTGAGAAAGAGAGTATGAAATTCATCTGCAACGGTATGGCTTTGTATAATTAACTTTGAAAACAGCTATTCAACGATCACGGCTCTCCGCTTGCTTGTGCGTTAGAAACGCGGAGAGACGAGAGTTTAATCAGAAACTGTTTCAAAAAAAAAATACAAGCCCTACCAACGCGCACTATTCGCGCCTCGTCTCGCTTCGTACATCAGCGAATCGTTGAAATAGCTGAAACAATAGGGATAATCCTGTGTGGCGACATTTTATGCTCGAGAAAGGTTAGACCGGCCAAAGAAAGACAGGGACGCTGCTTCGGACTTTTCCAGAGAATGGGTGTCAACGTTATCTCAAAAGAATCATACTTTTGCAATATTTAATGTACCGCCTTGTACATTTCGAAGCGATCCTCCCGCTGTGCTGCTCACAGAGAACTATGTTAATTACCACTGTTATTTTCTTTCTGAAACGATTCTCTCTTTTTCGTTCTCCATATCTTTCCAACCCTCTATTCGTCCTTTTACCCGAGCAAAGCGAAACCATACGATCTATAACGTTCTTTGTACTTTGCTCGTTCCTGCGGGTCATATTGTTTATGTAGAAAAGGGAGTCGAGAATGCCAGAGGTCGATAACGATCGAAGCGATTTGCATACCACCGATTTGCATACCGAACGAAACGCATGATGAAAGAGCGACAATGAGAGAACGAAATAGAAACACAGGTTCTCGATCGTTACCCAAGTACAACTTAATCATATCGAATAACGCGTCAATTTCTAACTTTCGATGGAGATCGTCCTTTGCTCCTTTTCAATCCGATTTCGTTCCCTATGGTGACTCGTGTTTTTTCGATGACGAGACAGATGGATAGATAGATAGACAGTGAGAGCGAAAAGCGAAACGCTCGCTACGGATCGATGCAAATCGTACTGGTTCGGTACAAATATTACAACTTTTTCATAGTAGATAAATCATTTTATCACTGTTTAAAATGAACGAACTTTTCTCTATGTTTATTCAAATAATATTCTGAATAATTCACGGTGTTTTTTTATTCGTGTTATTCGAATTGTATAAATTAAGTATTCACTTAGGTAGGTAAACTGTTCAATCGAGAGAGCCGAAACTTTACTGATTCGGTATAGAAGTTATTTCTAAAAGAGTCGTATTTAAGTTCGTCAAAATCGAAGAAAAATATTCTCAGTCGATATCTGTAGGATAGAACGACAACTTGCAAATTGTTGACAATTAAGTAAAATTACGAAATTCACTAGGTAAAATGTGAAAACTAAATACAAAGTCGTTGCACGTGAAAATGATATTAATCGAGCAGTCTGTGACGTTCGATAGATTTGGACCAGTGTTATTACAGCACTGCGAAATATTTTGAAGTAACATTCGAACCATTCATCCTTCTCCTTTGATATTTTTCTGTAATTGCACTGCTAACGAAGTTACAATCCCACACAATTGCATGGACCATCCTGCATATGCATATATTGTCTAATTGATGAAACTTTAACATCAATTTCCAAGGGAACACATTTCCATGGGTCGCGATCCATACTTCGTTCGAGACCATTTACCTCGGTAGACTTTTACCCGAGTAGAATACGATGCAATAAAAAAAACCATCATCTTGAATTTCCAGGTCAAGTTTGCGTGGACTCCTTTTTACAAATGTCCATCGATCCAAAGACGTAGAATCTAACTGTGACCGTTTTTGCGTTTACTCTTTCTTTACAAATTTCATGTTCCGTTCGATTAGTTTCGAGCTTTAAGTTCGTGTATAACAAATACAATTTGACGATACATTTTGCCACTAAATTCTGAGACTTTACACGTTTCTAAAGTTGGCCACTTTGTACGCAACAGCTTTACGATCCATTTAAGATTTACTATTTACAATATGAAATAATCAGATTTAAGTTGAGAGGTTCGTAGAAAAGCGATAGAATAGCAGAATTTGTCAACCTTTTGGATAACTTCAGTAGTCGGAAGCGAGACTCGTAGTGTGGTGAAGTAGATATTAGAAAATACGATTAATATCTTAACTTATCGTCGTATCAAAATTAATCAGTTTTGCATCAAAATCAATCAGAAGTGCACAGCTTCGTGAATTCATTTCGCGATATAATTACAGATTTATCAATAGCAATTATAAATAGTATAATGAGTATTTTGTTGCGAAAAGATGAAATGTATTCTACGCTAAAGAAGGTGAAGATGTCCGAGTATACTAGAGAAATTAAAAATGGATAATGGTCGGTTTCGTTACAAGCCCATCGATTATTTAAACGGAAGATAGCTTGAATAAAGATATTATATTGTATAAAGATATTCGAATGAAAATATTATTGTGTATAAATAATAATATAATTAGCAAAATTTGCATACCAGGAAGCAGAGAATCAAAATTAAGTTAAGAAGAAGAATTTTTCGCTCGTGAAATCAGTAACGATCGTTCAGCGAACTATGATTACACCGGAGGCCGCATTTTCCTGGAAAAACTTCCAGAGGACGGGAAATTATACTACAAGAATTTTATTGTTACGCGAAGGGAAGCAGAGGGGCAGCCAAGGTGTCTATCTAAATGGAAGGAACACGTGTAACGTACACAATTAACCCGGAAAATAATTTTTTGCTGACCCTCTCCCCCCCCCCCTCCCCCCGGGCTGCATCCCTCGTAACCTGACGAAGCGACGACCGGCCATATTCCTGCGTTTAATTAACTCCAAGAAACATCTTTTAATTATAAGAATATTTCGTACGCTGGACAGGTATAGCGTCACATTCCAACGTTATAATTGTTCGCAAAAATTTACATTTCTTTCGTACTTCTCGTTTCATCACCAAACTGGACGATGAAGGCAAGAGAGCATCGTTGAATGGCGGCCAGGAAAATCGACGGCCAGGATATTTTTCCCGTCTCTCGAAAACATATATGTCTCATTTCGTAGGAATTAGTTCGTTTATCGTTTCTGTTTCGAGTCGGCTCGACTAGTGTGACGCGTTTGTTACGAAACGTTGGTACTAAAAGCGCTTAACAAATAAAACGAAGAAGAGAAGTAGACGAAGAAGAAACGAGAAACAATTTAACGCTTCCATCCGAAAAAGAAAAGAAGAAAGAAAAAAAAGAAAAGGAAGAAAGAAGTCTATTACAATCGGACCAGTCTCACCGTTCTATCCCACTTTCTCTCTGGCTTTCGCCTTCCTCGTTACAATTTTCTGGCTGCTATGACACTGCTTATTTCCTTACCCTTTTTTCACCGTTGTGCAATAAACACATAAAAAGACGTTCGCCTTTATATACCGACTAACAAGCTTTCCTGACGAAAAGCCGACGAGCATTTCTCCCTTATGGAAAATTTAAAAATTTAAAGAACTTCCACCCGTTTCACTGCCGCTACCTATATTTTCTTCCCAATTATGTCAGCCAACTTGTCTTAATAGGTCAACCTCCATTCGTGCGTCCGAATTAAACACATAACTTTCTCCTCTTTCGGTCTTCGTTTTATGAAATTAATGCTATCACATCCGCAGGATTTTATGAAGAGAATAAAGATCCTTGAACTTGGATTCCTTTTTAATTTACTTTCTCTATTTTTATGCTTTCAATCTAGGCTATACGAGAAACAGAATTTTATAAGAATTTAGTGCAGCTAGATGAGGATTAGATTCAAGCGAAATATAATCAATTTTTTATAGTTGGTAATATCGAAGAACAGCATAAAAGTTTACATAAATAGCAGTCCAAAAATGTGTATACATATATACAAGTTACAAGATGTTGACTACAAACATGCATTTGATAAAAAAATTAACATATCGTTAAAGAGAATAGTGGTTTGATAATTTTATCATTTTCATTACGGTGACATGCGAAAGTAGTTTTACTACAGAAAATTTTTACAAATATATTATGATTATTGTACAAAACTTTCAAAAGTTTTGTCAACATGTAACGAGGCACGAATTATCATGATTAGATCGCACTGGTAGAATCTAAAACCATTCCGAACGTGTACGCTATACAAAAATTATAAACCGTTTATTCTTCGTGCGTAGTTGATAAAAATGATTACATATACAGCGTGAATAATTTTACATTAAACGAATTTAGTAAGAAAGCTGGAGCCGCAAAATATCGAAGCCGATTAGTATGACGAATATAATCGACAGTTCCTATGCATCTTTGATATCTGGGAAGTTCATATTGGCGATAAATGAGCCTGTCAGAAGCCAAACTAATTAACTCCGCTCTTTATTAATTTTTTAATTTCATTATTTTCTTTTTAATACGTAATTTTAATTACAAATGAACAAACAAAACAAATAACTTATTTCCACGAGATCATTCGTCACAAGAAAATAACATCGATAATGATAAATTCAAAGGTAAATTTACAAAACGGTGTTTGAACGGTGACAACATCAGCGTTACTTTTGAAACGCTCGCATATTTTATAGCTCATAGTGTAACGCATGTCATTTCTCGCTTTGTTTCAAACTTTTTTAACATAATCATAATATATTATTCTCTTTCTTTTTTTTTCGTTTAATTACGTATTTATTATATATTATATAACAAACCGTAATTACGAGCTATATTTTATTTTTACTAAATATCGATAATTCAATTGAAATTCTCGCAATTTCTATATTTATATCTGAGAAATAGCTAGCTATTCCGTTCTTTCGATGAAAGATACATGGCGTATCGTTGCATTTAGAAAACAAGCATAGTGCTCGAATCCCTTGTGTATGTCGAATAAATGGTGTAACTCCGCTAACGGAAATAGCCGTATATACGTTATATTCATAGTCGAATTTCCTTCCTTATATGCGTATGGCACAATATGGTTGAATATCGTTGGAGCCTATGAAAGTCTCGATGACAAATTTCATGCTCCGATGGTTGCTAGTTCTAGCGAATTTCACGGTTCATCGAAGCTGCCGTTTCGATCGAAAAGTCTCTGCTTGCTCTATTTAATAAAGAATTAAGTCTGACAGATGTACGTCGTTCATAGACGTTGACGATTGCGAACAAATATTGTACAATTTTCTACGTTTCTATTTGAAATCCTATATTCTTCCTTTTCTTGAATTACTTACAACGAGCGAAATATTTGGAAAATTGTAGACATATCGGAAGTCACTGATCATACAAATCGAATGATTTAATGTTATAAACGTTTGAATACGTTCCAACTGTTTTATTTAATAGAATAAATATCTATAGGATTATCGGGATATACCTTTTTTCAGATATTTTCTAAGAAAATAAACTTCTCCATGAAACTTAAGTAGGATTATAAGGTGTCTTGCTTTTATACTTGTAACAATAGACGAATAGTTATTGGTATTAATAAGTTTCTGTTAATAAAAACGCTTAAAATATTCCAAATATTTTACAATAGTGCAAGAAATCCTGTATCGAATTTTTATCAACAAGTAAGTATGCTGTTATAAATAATAAAAAAATAAAATAAAAAGAAATATCGCTTATCAATAAACGTATTACGTTTTAATAACTTCTTCCGGCAATTGCAAATTTGCACGTACAATTTCACTTAGAAATTTCAATTTGAACAAATCTACTTTCATACTCGATCGGAAGTATTATCCTTGAAATATACGTTCGAATTCTAAGAAGCGAGTAAAGCGTTAAAGTGAAATAAATTTACGTTAAATCGCGCAAACAGCAATCCCGTTATCTAATTTTTCTACGATTTCAGCGAATGACAAAAAATTATTCGAAATGGAGTAAAATTGTTAGTACGATCGAATCGAAGGGTTTCCCATGATGACAGTTTCAACACACGCAGCCTGTCAAATAGTATATATGTACATATATATCGTACAATAGCCGTTCGCACGAGTATATACGTCTTCGTCCATTCAGACCGAAACGGACCACGTGGCAAGCGCATATTTTCTACTAATTGCGGTACGCACGTGCGGACCTAGTTTAAGGATGCATAAAAGACCCTCTGCATTTAACGAGCAACACGCGTGTCTCCGAGTAACAATTGTAGCAGACATCTGGCACTATGTTCTATATACACCTACTAACAACATCGTGCTCAAAATTGCAAGATTACACGATTAACGATAAATCGAATAAAATTAAAAGACAGTCTAGGAAAATTCGACAGTTGCAGGGAAAATGGGATCTGCCACGAATAAGGACCGGTCTATCTTTCTAATTTCACGTTCGAAGACTAACTTATTGATTCGGATGAACGGTGTACATCGGCCAACTGAAAATAGCGTAGCGATGTAACTTGAGATTGGGTTCGATTCGATCGTTACTGTTGTTACATTAACATACAAAGAGAGTCTTGAGACGAATTACACGATCGGATAGAAGCTTGTTCAACGTGCAAAAGCAAAGAATAAGAAAAGAAAGAATAGCTTTTTCACTTAAAATCTTATCTTCGAGATTTAATTTTCCCTGTGACATACATTCGACTTATAATTAGCACAGAATCTTCTCATTATTAAAACGCGACATAACCGAAGAAACGCGAGGATTTAGATCGAACGATATTTACGATGATGAGAAGATGATGATAAAATGAGATACATCTTATAGATATAGCAGAAAATACATATATATATATATTCGTTCATATACGCGATATGTACATATTTATATTATTCATACGTATTGTATACTTTCTGTTACATTTAACGCAAATATGTAGAACAAATCAGAAAAAATGTAAATTTCACTACGATATAAGAAAATCTAACTTCACCTTCGAACGAAATCGCAAAAAGGTAATAATCCTCGCTGTTATTCCAGAAATTACGATAAAACTCGCGTAGAAAGGAATAAACGTAACGCTAATCTGCCTTAAGTACGAGAGAGACATATCGTAATAGACTCGGAAAATCTCTCCCGTAACAGCCGGTTACCGAAATACCAGTTCGATATTTCGATGCGCTATACACACGAGGAAGAAGAATGTGTTCGTGTAGTTGACAGTGTATGTAGAAGTTAGGTTCGCAGGAACGGCGAAGGAAGGACGCGAGAAGTGGAACGCGAGAATGCAGTCTGTGTATGCATTGTACAATGTACACAGGGTAGACATTACCTTTCCGAAGTCGACATTACGGCTTTATACCACGCGAGAATTGGGGAATGCAAAGGTGGCTGGGCGAAAGAAAAAGGACGGAGCGAGGGACGAGGAGGGTTATGGAGGTGGACCGCTTAAATCGAGCCACGTCGATGTACTCGAAATTACGAAATCGGTGACCGATTTTCCACTACCTCGAAAAATTAAACTTCGGTTTTCGACGCGCGTCAATATATCTTTGCGAGCTTTTCACGATGTGCAAAGAGAAAGGAAAGGACGTTGCTCGTCGAATGAAAACGCTCGTGGTTAAAAGCTTCGTCTTAAAGAACTATTACATGAAAAACTGTACAGATATAAGATGATTTTTCTCGTATCCTCGTATACATCTGAAACTTATTTGAAATATTTTTTCCGCTAATATAAAGTAAATCGATATTTCCTATTTAGAGATTATCTCGTACAAATTTGCAACAATTTCACCTGGACATTGTTAATTCGATGAATAATCGTGGCACGTGCTCGTGTGAAACAAAATAACCATGCTCGTAATAATGGTCGATAATGTTTGAAAATATATCGAAATCCCCGCGTTCTTCATTTTACAATTAGCTACCGACCCGAACATTAGTTATCTAAATTTGCTTGATAAAGAGAAGTTTGAAATACAAATGGAAATGTTGCAGGACGTGACTGCAGATATGCAAATGGATATGCGGTTTGTGTAATTCCACACGCAAATATATTCATTCAATTACATCTAGTTACGTATTTCTATTCGTCTTTCTCCTATTTTTCGATTCCCCAGACTTTTTTCACTTGCGTACCTTCAGCGGCAGATATACCTAAATTCTAAAGGTTCTACTAGTGATGCGTTCGACACTACGACGTCGACAATTATAAAATTTTGAGCGTTATAGCGGTAACCAGTTGTAAAACTACATACCAGATAATTTATTTGTATAATTTATTTGACGTTCTCCGACAGGGTTCGACGAGGGTTCCGCTTCTTTTAAAACGAATGATAGAAACACGTTAAATTATTCGATTCGTGTAACATCGAAATTCTGCATGAAGTATGAAACAACGAAACTTGTTAATTCAACTGATGGAAATGTATCCAAATTTGACTAATCAAACACTAATATTTACAAACTGTATTTAATGTAAACTGCCATCGACAGAAGTTATAATCTTCGTGTTCCTTTGTAATATCTATGAATAAAAAGATTTAAACGATTCGTTTAAACGTCATATTTTATCAACGTATTATTAAAGATACACGTCGTATTTAACAATACAGCACTTTAGATAATTAATTCAAACATAAATTAATTTAAACTCTACAGTCTGCCCACGCTTGATCTTTCGTACTTTGGCTGACTTAATTATTTGCGTTATTCCACTCACGAATATTAAAGCAGCGTAAATAAGCGTAAATTAGACGCTTAATGGAAGCCAGAGAATTCTTTCATATACTTACCATATATATATCCTTACACTTAACATTATTATCGCGTGACAATTACTAATTACTATGATATTATTATCGGTCTGAATTGCATAGTGCTTGTATTACCGTTTCGAGTTGCTTCTCTTCGTTTACTAGACAGACCGTTAAATTTGATCATTGTAACTTATAAAAAAAATTGTAAATGATACGTTCCGCGTGAAAATATTTTGTAAAGAAATCTTTGCCTCGGTATTATATCGACTTGCTTTTCCCACAACTTGTTCCTTAAAAATTATTCCGTTTTCAATTTTTCTCTCGGTACTGTAATACGATATGTTCCAAGTTATCTCGAAGTTAGAATTAAAAACTACTTAAATTTCGTGATATATCTTCGCAAGTTCTATTGTCTTACGGTAAAAAGCTTAAAAAGTATTTAGCTTCCTAATAAAGAAATTTTTCGAAAAATCATCTTCGTATGCGGAAAATTAACCTACTGACATCTGAAAATTGAAAATAACTAAAAACCAATCTCCCTTTTCCCATTCACAATTGAACGGCAATACCATTCAAGCAAATCGACCAATAGTCCCTCTCGTACGTTTTTGTTTCAGGGGAATTTTTGAATCGTTGTAACTCGTGACGCGTTGATTGCAAACGGTAATTCCTGGCCGCAGTCTGTGTACCGCACACCGCACACCGCTCACCGCACACATTTAAATATTACGCACAGGTGCAGACCAACAGAAGCGCGCAACTGGACGTTTATTTTCATTCAATCTTTTGATAATGTATTCTTGTCAGACAATCAACGGTTCAACTGTCAATTATCAGGCTGCTGCGACACGTAAAATATTTTCCGAATTACTGACGTTGCGAACCGTACACGCGATCGAATGAAAGGAGAGGGGTGGCAGTGCATGGCAAAGTGGTCGTGTGTTGGACGCGGGGGAGGGGGGATGATTTATCGATTCATCTTCGTTGGCTCGCGCAAATCAAATAAAACTGTGGATAACAATTATGCCATAATTGTGTAAATAGTCGATCCAATCGGAAAGCCCCCGGCGTAACGATTGGTATAAGCTAAGGATAAAATTGATGTTAGCTTTTTGCATGGGAATCCCAGTTAACCTTTGATAATTTGCTTTGTGGCAACTTTAGCTGCGGCCATGTTTAATGCAAACGTCACAAGTACCCTTTCGATAATCAACAATTAAATAGAATTACGTCGATCGTGTCTGCTACTTTACGGCTAACGATCTCTTGTTCGATTGCAAGCACGAGAAGGCGACCGTGATAATTTGCTTTTTATTATCAGCTCATAGTCTGAATATGAATAGTTCTTTTAATTAATTCGTTCGTTCAGATTTATCTACGTATATGTTGGATTTTACGTGGATCCGACAAGATATCAATAATCGTCGGAAAATAGTTAATTTCACGTCTCGATATTCTTAAAAGCTGCAGAGCAGTAAACTATAATTGAACGTAACAACATGTCAAAACGTAATTTTATTAAATATCTTTATCTTTCCGTACATTTCGTGTTTATTTATTAAGAACGTAATTTTTTCATTTTTATACAAAAATAAAAGGCGATTAGCATTAAATTAAACGATATTTTTATCATTCAAGTGCTTATAATGATCGAAAGTAGTAAAAAATATCTACTACGGTATTTTTATGGCAACCTGCTTACAACTGCTTTATGTTTAATAACTGTTTCTTATATGATATATTTTACATACGCTTCGTAGACCGCATAAACTTCTATCAGTGTGAATTCTTTTTATAATTTTGTTCCCAACTACGCGTTCACTTTATTTATTATATATGCATAATTATTTGTTCGTTACAACGTATCGTTCGAACATCTCAACTTTTACTCGAACTGTTTATCTCACGTAGATAGATACGTTAAATTGATCTCTCGAAAGTTTAATTGAGATAACGATTACATCTTATGATTTTAGTATCTAGAAGTAATTACACTACCGTCGACAGTAAAGCATTTGCTCGTTATTTCTGTCATAACAGAAAATAATCAAAAACGAAAGAGAAATATGTTTAAAAATTTTATACGAATATTCTCCGTACAAAGTAATGAAATAAGTCAATCAACTAACGAGAAGAGCATACTACTTCAAAAAAAAAATTCGGAACTCTCTAGTTCGTTTCATTTAAAAAATAAAAATTCGTAAAGCTGCAGAACAATTTCCATCGTTTTTCGTATGCTTTCATCTTCTCTCAAAGAAAAAGCAAAAAGAAGAAAAAATCACCCAATGGAGTAGAGACACGTACACATAATTAATACTCGCAGCAGAGATAAATGTCGCGTTTGGATGTCAACGAGTTTTCCAATTTCGCGCATTAATATAGCAATTGAATCGGATACCAATGAAACGAAAATTTTTTACCGCTAGAGAATCCGTAAACGGACAAAAGTTCTTAAGCCACGAACGTTGTCTTCAAGATCTTTCTTTAAGATCTCTAAGCCGCGAATCTGACGTCCGTCCTCACGTCGCGACTCTGCTTCTCCCCTGGCAAACCTGTATTTTTCTTCTTCGTTTTCTTTTCTCTTCCTTTTCGTTCCCTCTTTCTTCTAGCGTTCTCTAGAATTATGACAGGTACACCCCGGCTAGACACTTAAGCCACTGTTAACTTTTGAAAAAATTTTCAGGTTAACAGTCGTTCGTCTGTGAAACTAACTGGACAAAAATTTCAAAATTATAGCGTCGTTGACTTGCGAACACCCGAGTTTAAGAAGCATACGTATTCATACGTAGCCTACGAATATACTATTACGCTTGTTTACGTTTTAATAGCACAGAAGGTTAATAGTAGTGTAATTAATTTCGTTGCGTGTTCTAAACAGTCTATGCCGAGTTTCTAACTAGGTTGTATAGTAAATGTTCGTATTGGATTTGCATGTGTTTATCAAAAAATGTTTAAAACGTAGAAAGGTCATCGAGCTTTAAAACTCTGTGTTATTAATAACTGGACTATATCTAATAAATGACAGATACGATTAGCGGTATATTTCTTCTCATCTTTTATATCGAACACAAAATAAACGAAAATCCTTATATGAAATTCTACATAGTTTAATTTACAATTACTACCCTTATTAAAAATATTTATAATACTTCGAAGTATAAGGAAAGCATTCTAAAATTTGATATTATGGAAAACGGATGGAAATAATATTTTTCATGATACAATCGGTTGAACTTGCCGGTACGAGTGTTAAGCTAAAACGTTATAAAAATACGTGAAGTCGAAAACGAAGCAAAACTTCTTTAAATTTTAGAGTTTTTACGGGTCTTAGACTGTAATATAAAAATATAATACTAATAACTCGGCAGTTCCAGTACTTCACAAGGATGCCGATGTCGTGCTTGAATTATTTAATACTTCTGTATATATCTGGGAAAATAATTGAATTAGTTTGTAGAGAAAAATCGGAATCTATTGTATTTCGTTCCACTAAAATACGCGTTTACCGACATAAAAAGATCGATAATTTTTTTTAGAGAATATCAATCCGGATCGATCAGTGGATTCAATATTACGCGATTCCAATTAAGAATACATAGGTCACGCTTTCGTATGACCTCCATGCGACCATTTTCAAAAAAAAAAAAAATCTAATTACACCAGATTACGTCCCCCTCGGAACCATTTCATTCTTGTCTGAACATTTTCTTTATACGGCGAATTTTATACAGCTTACCGGCAGTTTTCATTTATCGATCGAAATTCGACATCCTATATTTCGTATCAACGAATGAAACTTGAAAGTTATCTGAAGATTAAAAGATAAATTTAAAATATAAAAAGTGCGATCCATCGATATCATTACTATCTATCGGTACTGTTATTTCCAATACATCGTTAAGTTATTTTATTTAATAATCTCAAGCGATAATTTCGTAATATTTGAAATAGAATCTATACATATTTAATTTATGCACGTTTAAAGCAATCGGAAGATCGTTGAAATGGGAACGACTGACTTGTCATCGATAAATCTTTCTATACGATATTCTTATCGACATATCGGTGGCTTGATAGCAAGGAGAGACTTCGAAGTGACAGCCAAACCTACTCTCGTTGATTTTGATTACTTACTGTCTGTTAGCTTGACACTGATGCCATAAGAGTGGTTCCAGTATCACCAACAATCGATGGTATTCAATAATTTCTATTCCGGCTTCGGGGAACAATATCTAAAACACACCGAGTCACGGTATTTTCTGGGAATGAAAGAGCTACGGCGCACAGGAATGGAAGATCTGGTGAAATAATATCGCTGATGGAAGTGAATCCGTGCAGTCCAATCGAGATTGGACAAAGCAAACGAGCAAAATTGAATGAAAGAGTACTCTAACGTTTTCGTGGTTCGAGTACTTATTGTATCTATTCCCGTCTTTTCTCTATTTCCTGCGCATACATATTCAACCTGTTATTTGACGAGTTAAATAAAACATCGAACAAATAAACCGTATCGTAAATCATCCATCCAAAATTTCGATATCAACTATACCTTTCAAGCCAACGGATTTTCCGAACACGTTCTTTATCCTTCTAGTCGATAAAAAGAAACATAATCTGAAAAATTTGAGAGAGAGGAAGAGAGAGAGAGAGAGAGAGCAATTAACTTTAAACTTGCAAGGTGAAGGAAGGAAAGATAATATACCGGGAAACTTTTATTTTCGAAGAATTTTTCCCTATGTACCTTCGGTGTATACTCGAAGAAGAAAGGATTCCAGCGAAACTTAACGCCGACGTCCCTGACCACGAATTTCCACTAAAACTTTAAAAACACGATTCAGCCACGCCATTACGTTCAACTGATTAAGACAAACGAATAGGAAAAAGAACGGTGAAGAACACAGGGGAGGGTAAAAAAAGTGGAACGAAATACCTTATACAACCCTGGTCTCCAGGAACTTCTCGATCGTTGAAATTGAATCTGACGAAGCCGAAGAAGATAGCCAGAAGAAAATCCATCGGATATCCCTGGGGGCTATTTCAAATCTAAAATACCGGACTGAATCATCCGTGATCGTCGGTAGGGATAACGAAGAATAAGAGACCAAGGAAAAGGAAAAAGAGTTCCTCGACGATAAGTCGAATACATATAGAACGATTTAATAAGGGAAGGAGCCAAGGGTTTCCTCCGCTTTAACATGCAAACTGACACCACGTTTTCCCTTCCATATCATATGGTACGTTGTATTCCACTCTCGGGATAACGATAGAAACGATGGGGATACTGTTGATTTGAAATCGACGTTCTGTTTATCCCAAGAGGATTCTGATCCAAGAGTAAAACTGATCCAATCATCGTCTTCGCGACGTTTCAACGCGAAGGTGTAAAGACGAACTAGCTGCGAATGGTCAGGCTCGATCCTTTCGGACCACCTCGCTATATACGAATCAAGATACATAGCGCACACACTCGTATGCATACGTCTGTGTATATTTCGCCCCTCGAAGGAGATAACCCGCGAAATCACCGAACCGAGCCATGGAGAGTTCTAGCCACAACTTTCCAACGTATGCAAATTCACATAGTCACCTTTCGGCTCTCTCTAGTGGACTCTTGTGTGCGATATTTAACGGACAGGTCCGGGTAAGAAGACAAGTATCTGATTGATTCTTGCTAAGTCCAGCTGTCTTTTTTTTTTTTATCTCTTTCGCAGTTCTCTTTCCATTCTTTACTTTTAGTTATTACGAGCTTTTCATCTTTGATAAAATCCATTGCCGCCTCGTTATTTCGCGAATCAGTTTCAACGCCGGTTATCTAAATTTCGCCACGATATCGCGATGATCGATACCCGATTCTCATCACAGAAAGTACTTACGTATATGTGATTCATAGGGCGAAACTGTAGCGCGATAAGTACAAGTCGGCAACTCAGTTTCAGCTTGTCTCTTAAAAAATAGATCGCGTCGTTTCTTCGCGCACCTCTCGAAGCAACTTCTCCGGTAAAGTAATAAAGAATTTATATTTTTAATTTTTGTTACCTGCGTTTCTACTTATTTATGCAATATCTATCTATTTTGGAAATGTCCTACTTCGATAATCGGAAAACAGTTACTATTTTATTTACTATTTCGTTCGAAGAGTATGCGAGGTCAACGCGATAAATCCATATTTCTTGATTTTCTGATATTTCTGTCAGTCGTTGGTAGAAACGAAGTACATTAGTACGAGGATTGAAAGAGGAACAACTTGTATTTTCGATACGCGAAATTTTAATTAAACGACTAATTAAAAATGTTAACGGTGCAATTAGTTTCGTAAATAATTTTTAATAATACAAAATCGAATTCCAAAATTGCTTTCATATCGAAATCGAAAAGTATGGCTTCGGATATTTTTCTCCCGTGATCTCTATTTGTAATTGTAATTGATAAATGACACGATAGATCTACGATTCTTTTTGTAGGTATATCAAAAACCAATGAAACAATTGATTAAAAAATCTCTTTCCTTTATATTTGTTCGATACGTTTACACTTCTTCGATAACGCAAGTAATTTATTGTTATTGAATCTTTTTTAACTCGAATAATTTATTTCTACGCCAATATTTATTATTATACCTTGTGTATTATTCTTTTCAAACTTTTGTCTCGTTTCTTATTTTTCACGCTTTAAGATCTTTCACCGTGCATTTAATACAATACGTTTACTTTAATCCATCGTTCGACGTTAAGCGTTATGTTCATAGAAGTCGAATAAATAAACGTTATATCATTAAATTATTATCCATGTCGTATTTTTGCCATCGCTCTATCGCAGAACAGAGAGAGCAACAGATATATATAAAAAACTAATTACTAAGTAGGACTTCCGCGCGAATACGAATTAACGAAGTAAGAAAAAGTAAAAATAAAAGTAAAAATGCCTGCGTGTATATCACTATTAAAAGAAATACAGTAAAACCGATTATCCGAGATCTCTATGATCCGAACGTTCTGTTATCCAAACGTTCCATTATCCGAACACGTTTCGCATGTAAAAACTTTGCTCCTCTCCAACAATTTCTGTTAACGATCAACGAGACTACTGGCGGGAAGGTGATACAACTTTACACGCAATTAAAACGATTGCTGTTATATGGTGGCATATATAGTTGGCTGGCTGTTAAATATATGTTACTACGAAAAAAAGTGAACCAGTGAACTACTTTGCGGATACTATATAGGACGAAGTGAGAGATTATATCACGACAGACGTAGAAGAAATTTTTCCTGCATTGCACTCAGGATATACAATATACAGGATTCGACGATGCTTGTAACGAAGCCGACGCGACGTGATAGAATGGTTTCAAGGTGATGAATCTTCTGCAATCCACCGTCATAAAGATTTGAAACCTATAAATCTTTAACCGAATCAGTTTAATCGCATTATTCGTATCGCTGTTATTAATATTTGTGTTATTTTGTTAGATTCATACACGAAGATGAACATCAGGAAGGTAACCGTTCTATTATCCAGTATCTATGTCTCCGATTAATTCGAACAACCGAGATTACACTATATCAATGTATCTATAGTTTTGTAATGACTGAGGAAAAGAGAAGAGGGAAATTATTCCATCGAAGCTATTCTGTGTTTCGCGAGTTTTCGCCATAGTCAAACGAAACTGCACAAATAGATGAGCTGCAATCTCTGATTTGCGAGTATATCGTTTAAATACGACTGGCAAAGAAAGACAGCAATAAAACTAGAAGGAGCGTTCGCCCTTTGAAAGGTGCATCTCATTTTGGTTGCAAAGCAAACATAATCAAGCCACTTTCACCCGGGCTTTACGACCCACGATAAATGATACAAAATTATATTTATCACAAGATATGAAGGATTCGCAAGATGAGGTTTCCTCACCCTCTCGAGCCTTCGTTCCCCGGCGTTGCCCGAGTAACATCCAGTTCCAACAGCTTCGACTTAAGTATTTATACTATCGTATACTGGCGCGAGGAATCGCTGTACGAATTTTCAAAACAGCTTCTTCATTAACTGTTCTTGTTTATTGTCGCAGCGACGTGTAGCGGGTATAAACTTTGAAGCAAAGTAATCAAAGGCGACCTACTTTCCCTCAAAGGACCAAAGGAAAAGGCTATTCATACTAATAATCGTAATTATTGGATTAAACATTTTTCTTTTCTCTTTCATTTTTAATAAATTCTCTCTACCGACTGCTTTTTACAGTACGCATATACGTTGTAACATATACAGTTGCATGTATGTATGTTTCGAGCTTCTTAGGATCGTTAACTTTTGGAAAGGTAAAATAAATTTCCAAACGATAATTGGAACAAAAGAACTATTTTTCACGAAAGGGTATTATTGATTTCCAGTTTTATTTAAATCATTTTACAACTCTCAATCTAATTCATTCCGTTGAAATAAGTATCTGTTGCCTTTGTAAAGTTTTTCAATGCTTTTTCGACCTATTCTTCAACTTTATTATCTTGCAGGAGTAGAGATGAACGAATAATTGAACGAAACGCGTTTCGAATTAACGAAAAATTGAAGTTCATTAGCGAACAAACGAAAGTTGATTTTTCTCGTTCAATGGCGAAATGATATAGAATCTCGTATATCAAAGGTAATTAATCGATAATTTTAATCAGCTATCGAGCATTATCGCTTTTTTAATCAATCTATCGGTACCTTCGTATTTCTTTTCTACGCAATTGTTACGTATCTAACGAAGAATATTGGGAAAAAAAAGAGATATACAAAAGAAATCGCCAAAAGCTGTAATAGTTTCGCGATCAATCGTTCGTAGTTTAAAAAAGAAACGTGATTTTACATCCGTTGCGACTTAGCACTTTTTAAAATGATAAACAAGACGAAAAGGAAACGACGAACAAATAATGACGTCGGATAACAGTAACCTAACATAATCTCTATAAAATAATCCTTAGGATCTTTGCAAGTCCCTGCAAGTCGATAATCTTTTAAATCTCGAAAAATTATCGCTCCGAGGAAAATGATCAGAGAGGCAGAGTTACTAGGTCGAGGGTACGTGATTGCTTTACCTTCTACATGTTATCAGAGCGGACAGTATAGATTAGCGGAATCGCTTACTCGATGCACTGGTTGTATTAGCAGATGCGGTTTGGCACGATTACCTCCCTTAGTTCACCCCTATAACTTCTACCTCGCTGTGCCTCCTTCGCTATCGGAATGGCTTAAAAGCAGAAACTGCAAAAGTTCGTTAATGGGAGGTGAAACGGTTGCTATCGAGCTGGATTCGTTAACATCGAATCATCACAGGTAGCGAGAGTTCTCGCTAAAACGTAAAACCGATTGTTGTTTACGATAGAAAACACTTGTGTCCGAATGTTTGACGAATAACAACGATATATGCATCCACCTTCGCGAGTATCAGATCTCCAACAGGAACTTAAATAACTTGAAATATTATTACGAAATTATTAAAACTTTTGACAATTATTATCTCGATTGGGACGTTAGACCGTAAGGAAGTCGTATTCGACGTTATGGTAACGATCTGATCAAGATGATATAATAAAATTACTATTGCCGCTATTAACCATCGTATAACACGAATTTAAATTTTTTACATATAGGATCTAAAGTAGGAAGCTGTAGATATTCTAATACTTGCGAAGGTAAATGCACGTATGTAAATGTCGCGTGCTTTTTATAGGACGAATACCGCCTGTTTAACTAACTTGTACAAATTGTAGCTTTTGATTCTCCGACAGTATCTAATAAAGTACTACCGAATAGAAAGATAAAAGGTGAAAGTTATTTCTCTCTTGTATTTAAAGAGGCAAATGAAAAGTTCAGGGTACAAGTGGGAAAATTTTTAGTTTGCACAGACTCTGGATAAGATTAAACAAAAAGTTTAATAGAAAAATCCGTATACTATCGAACATCCGTCGCACTGCTATTTGTGCGTATGTGTCATTTTTGTAGATAAACACGGATCTTGCGTACCGTTTCCCTTCGTTTTATTTATTTCGTTTTTTACACATAAATATACGTGTAGAAGTATACTTGAAAATTGAAAGAGTCGAAACAAGTATATCTTTTATAATAATTCGCGAAAGCAGGGAATTTTTGATACTTTAAACGTCTTTAAGATCGCGTATATGTTGATTAATGATATTCGCGTAATGATAACGGACACCTCGTTGTTTCATTGCACCGCAAACAGCTGGAGGGAAAAATTCACCGATAAAATTATTCGAAACTAAAATTTACTTGAATTCGTAATCCATTCTACTCCTCTATACCGAGTCTATACACTTTTCATCATAGATACTTGTAAAATTTTTAACGACGAGTAAATTTTACTTGGTAAGATTATAACGAGTACCGCGATACACGTAGAACAAGATCATTTTAGCCCGTCTACCTTCTTCCTTCTTATTCGCCGTTATCAAAGTTGCTAAGCAGAATGTACGTAAGTTTAGAAGCGAAAAGTGAAACAATAGCCGTAAAAGTTTGCGCTTTCAGAGATTCTGGATTGTCACCGAAAAGTGATTTTCTGAATTTGAATTCCAAAACTACTAATACCTCGTTCTCAAGGATATTTGACAAACTTTCGTATAACGTCGATCGTTTGTTATTTCCTGTGACTTTTTAAACAAATTCTTAGCCTCAAGAATGAACGAAGAGCTGCGTGAAAATGCTTCGAAAACTTGCTTCCGACCGCAACATTTGGATAATAAAAATTGAAGAAATTACAATTAATATTATCCGCGACGAAACTTGATAACATTTAAAAATATTCTCCGATTGTTTAAACCTTTCGACGAGCATTTTGCGTTAACCTTTATAATATGTCAATAAGTTATTTTCCAACGATTATTTGTCACTGTCTTGACAGATGATTTTACACCTTCGAATCGCCAGAGACGCGTTGAAAAACATTATCGCGAGATCGAGCTTCACCATGAAATTCAGTGTCAGATTAAAATACATCGTACTCTACTCATCACGAAGATCTAAAAGCTTCGAAGGAACCTCATTAATTCTAAGGAGTTTCATTAATTCTATGCGTGCGTACAAAACTGATTTTCTTTGTGATATCATTCGATTCGAGATGGATATCTCATTTCTCCCTTTCTTCCTTTCTTCCTTTCTTCCTTTTGACGAAAAGTTGACCGATGTTGCCGACAAATCCACGTAAGCTGTTCGAACAGCTTCGACGATCTACGATGCGACGCGTTTGCGTTTGCATCGGATCTGGTCACCTCGAGCAATTTTTCGGAAGGTAGGTAAGCAACTAGCAAAGCCGTGAGAAATAATTTGTAAACCTAACTTATAAATAAATAAACCTAATCCTGAACATAAAAAGTGGCTATCTATTTTTAGAAAATTTCTAAAAATGATCTTCTCTCTGAAGATAGCGGTTAAGGAAGGATACGAATGCGAATAGAGCATAAAAGAGCGTAAGTTGGCGGATTAACGTGGTTGCGAGAATATGACGAACGATGAATAGAATAATAAGCAAACAAAACTTGAATTGTAATAATTTACGTCGAAATGAAACGGTTTCTTTTCTTTTAAATAATCTCGCATTCCTTCTTTCCCGTTCAATTATGAAACGAACTGGACGAGGAAATAAATCAATACCTTTCTAGAAAGTTCATAAAAATTTATCGCTAAGTCCTACCGCCTGCCTGGACTCAGCCTTCTCGTGCAAATTCACCGACAAATTTATGCTCATCTTGTTTTATCGCGCATAGAATATCACTTTATCCTGCGTACGTTTTTCACCTAAGATACTTTTTTTCAGTTCTACAATTTCTTACAACGCTACATCGTTTAAAGTTTGCAAACCCGTGTCTTAAGTTCCTCTGGAAAGTCGATAAAAAATACGATCTTTGACGAGTTAGGTGGTAACTTTGTTTTACTCCAACAGCGATCGTGCGAGTTTTTAATTACTTCAATCAAGGCATCGTCGAATATTGTACTTATTACTTTTATGCGTGTATCTCGTCTTGTCTCGTCTTACGATAACGTTTGTCGTATCTTGTCTACGATAAAATTGTACAGTTCGAACGATAAATTTATCTAGAACGATGCACGAGAAAATACGTGCGTTCAGATCGTTTATGTTAATTATACTGTAATCGCTTCGAAATGAATCGCGTTACACAATATAAATGAAAATTAATCGTAGGAAACGATATGGTAAACTCTATCGTAAAGACGCGTGTATTCTTTTATAATAATAATGATAACGATAAATAACACAGTTAATTAAACAAAATTATTAGGCAAAAATAAAGTATAAAAGAGAGAGCGTTATTTCGTGTAAAATAAATTCTGAACATGTTTTTGTTCGAAGATGCAAATGTCAATTTGGTACGTTCTACTTTTTCTTTATATCTTCTACGCTCTTCTTGTTAATATCGCGTCCGGGCGACATTTCGGAAATCATCGGAAAAATCGCAGTAATAAAAAGATGCTCGTCGTCGTACCGAGTCGTTAATAATCTCGACAAGAGAAGCATATCAAATTCGTCGTAACTCTTCGTAACCCTGCGTATTCACTCGAGAGAAACACATCGATGCTATATTGCGACGATTACGAGAGGAGAGCTTACGCTCGATACATTCGTCTGGCGATCTAGGAAACTGTCCGTCGTCCGTTGTCAGTTTATCCACGTTTGCACGAGAGTAAAATTTTACGTCTTTCTTCGCATCTTTCGCTAGCTGCTTTTTCTCTCTCTTCGCCGTCCTCTTTCTTTTTCGATCAAGCCACATAGAGTTATGTATACCCTACGACGTGCATATAAACCCGCCAAGTCGTGGCTTCAATACCAGCGGCACATATTTTATACCAGCCGCACAAGGATCCGCGTTTCATCTATGAATTATTCTCCCGTTCACCGAGCACATGCTGAAATCACTCGACGTGCCTCTGCTTACCATCACCGATGAATTACACGTTGTTTGTTCTATTTTCTCTTTGCCGTACGTGTCATTATCGGAAATATTCATCTTCGGAAAATAGTATAGATAACCGCGTTATCCGACAATGAGTGACGCGCTTCCTCGCGTTATTTTCACGTAATCAAACCTTATTACATTGGCCATTCCTGTTTCAACGATCGTGTCTTCTGAAAACTGGTTAGAATTATCAATCAGTCGTGTTTGTGCGTTTTTACAAACGATATACGAATTTCATATAAATCGTATGTCTACGTACGTATAAATGTAAAGGATAATTAGACAGACACGGAGATTCAAGCTACGCCCAAGCATTTTCCGAATGTTTTGTTTAAAGAAATATAACGAATTAAAGTTTCATACTAGAGTTAGTTGTTTAAGGAAACTATAGCTGTCGATCTAGAGGAACGTCGAGAAATATGGAAACTGATACAACGAATTAACATCGTAACTTTTTAATCGATCGAAAAACTGTTATTTCGCTGCCAATAATCCACGTATTACGATCTTCGACTAGCAATCGTAGCTCGTAACCATCGATATTATCAAATCTCGAGAAACAACTACGCTAAATATCACGATTGCAGAAAAACTTTCAAATTTTCATCTTTCTGATATTTAACACTCGCTCATTTTCTGCTATTTTGTATCGAAAATCCTGCTTTTCGGTGACAAAGCGACGTTAAAATCGAGGAAAATATACTTATCGCTAAATGTACTTTCCCGTCATCTTTGTACATCGATTCGCATTTATAAATATTCGTAGGGCGTTTATACTTTTAACAAATAAGCTCGAAACGAAGCAAGCGGCGCGGAAGGCGGTTCGCGTTAACGATAACGATATTCAGCTTACAAATACGACGAAAATTCTAACGAGCAGCCACGAACAAATAAAGTATCGACATGGATCGGAACCAGTGCCGCTTCCGATCGTGATATAATTAACTCGATCAGGTGGAAGAAAAAAAAAAACGATGCGATAAACAGAAACGCCCCGAAGCGCCGATACGAATGATTAATTCGGTTTTCTCGTCTACTTTGCGTTACTCTGTCAGAAGCCGAATCACTGGCTACGAAGAATCAACAATAACGAATCCCGAGGCTGTTTCCAAACGTCATTAATTATAACGCATCGCGCAATGTACGCAGGTTTTAATTCACCGTTGTATCTCGTTCGGATTTCGTACCGTTTTAATTCTTCCAAATGAAAATGAAGTTGGATCGTTCCAAGTGAACGTGCAATCGTTCGAACGAGCCGAGTTAAATATTTCAAATTTTCTCCATCGTCGACAAAACGAGAGAAAAAAGCATAAACGTGGAAACAATGCGGAAAAAGAAGAACGTAAAGAATTCCATTCCAGAAATATTTTTACTCAAAAATGCGTATCTACCGATTCGACGTTTGGCAAAAGCTAAATGTTTCGAATAAAAGCAAACCTGTTGCCGGAATTTCACTGATACTTTGACCACTGTGTTCAAACTTATTCCTTTTAATTTATATTTCGTCGTTTATTCGCCGCGTTTCCCTGCTATTTAAATATTCGTTTATTCCTGGCATTCTCTAGATTCGCAAATCGCTCATTCGCTTTGCTTTGATAGTGGCGCTACTCGAAAAAACGTGAAATTTGTTTCTATCGAATAGAGAAGGTCTACACGTTATTACGTTTTTACTTTTATCAATCGTGTAAAACGCTATGTTTACAACGCCATCAGTTTTGCGTCAGAGAGGAAAATTAGCGCTTATACCGTTACCAACCTGGGGCCTTAGTCTTACAACAGACTGACTCGTCTTCGGTTGTTTCGTGACGCTACAAGCAGTGGCACGGGTTCTACTCCTTTCGTTGTACTGCCTTGTAATATCGTCGAAACGACTCGCCCCAAGATTCCTTTGTAAATTTCAAAACACCTCCCCCCTAATGTTTACCTTTTTCGAGTGTTGCGGCTAACGCATCGAACCAGCGGTACGGTTGCTCGATTAGTTATATCATATTCCGGGTTCTGTCTTAAGCAGTATGTACTCTTTAGTTGAACGAGACTTTAATTAAATTACGACCAATTAATTATTAGCTTTTCATCTATACTTATCGGTAATTTTGAAATCGGTACTGCGCGTGGTACAAAAGTCGTATTATTAAATATCACGATTGCTACAAAATCCATGATACCAATTGGACATTAGGCGAATACAAAGGATGGGATTCAATGACAGGGATGTATTATAAAATGTAATCGCGAGACAGAGAAAAGAAATTAGAAGGAAAAATATGAGAAAGATTAGCTCGAAAATGTTATAGAATCTAGCGTTTCTGAGTTTTCCTATTTCCAAACTTTACTTTCTCGTAATTGTAATCGTTCGCCAGATTTATGAATAATACTTACAAAAAGTACTTTATAAATAATACTCGTGAAACAAAAATTACACCGCGCATTCGATACATTTTCACGAAGAAGATTCGCATCCTGAGGCTCGCTATCCGCTATACGACACCCTGTATAAAATTATACGTTTGATACTTTTCACGCTTTAAACGTCAAGAGTACGAATTCTCGTCAACTACATTAGGATTAGCAAAATAGTTAGAACTTAACAAAGTTACAAGTACTTTATTGTGTTAGGCATTGAACAAAGAAAGGTTCGTTTTACCAGATAAAAATGAACAGTATTCTTTCAATTTAGAAGAAATGTTGGTTACAAGAAAACAATATTCTTTCAATCAGGTAGTGAATTAAGCGATCACGAAAACGTCGCAACGTAGGAACATAAAGCGGCTGTCGTATGGTAGACGGTAGGCAGATGTGTGGTGTTATTTTCTACCTATTAAAATCGTCTGAAATTTCAGAAGTAACATCGCATCGTTCTTGCCTTCTGCAACAAGTTATATCTGGACGCTAACTGCCATACTGACTACGATCAAACAAAGTATCGAACTATACGCATAATACGTAATTAATATTTCCCGAATTAAATGCATCGTTCTAATCTAAAATTGCATTTTTCGCGTTAAAAATAACCGTTTTCAGAATTTATTTTCTCATGCGTTTAACGTGTTAATTTACGACGGATATTTATCGAGATATGGATTTAACGGATAGAATTTAGCGAAACAAATGTTCTACCGAGTGATTCTTTCTGCGATTTCTTTTTGCGATATTCATTTTCTCGAGGAACCATTTTATCAAAATAGTTTTCGTCGTATAATATGGAAACGAATCGATCAAAAGAATATTACTTTTGCGAGAAACATAAGACGAGTAAATCTTAGGCGCCTGCTCGAGCAAAGCCAAGTACGCGATATTTCTTCCGCTTTTGTCCAGATTTTAAGGGAAAAGATAAACGAAGCGACCAGGTCTCTGTTACACAAAGTCACCAAGCACCGATCTTCAGGTTACTCATCTTCCCGTAAAAGTTGTACAGAGAAGGGGCAAAAAGACGCTGTACACAATGAAAAACGCGGAAAAGAAGCAACATCGATGTAGCAACTGGTAAAAAGTAGATTAATATTTAATACGCGAATGACTTTCGTTAAAGCTAATCGATAAATCAGTTTCGCTGAAAGTAATTTCGTACGATAAAGACGATCGATATATAATTTTCAAATTTCATGCTTTCTCGCGTATCGTTGCATCGCGTACTACTTAAATACGAACAAATTCGTATATGTATTAATCAACGTTGTTGTTAACGTTAGTATTTACTATGAAAAATACAATGCACGATGCAAGCTGTTCGGGTCTTACACAGGTTCGGTCAGACAGAGTGAAAGCTTACGAATACCGAAAAGCAAGCTATTATAAGGTCATAGGTGTATCATGCGATGTTCTATATTTAGAGAGAAAAATTGTTGGTATCGAGTTATACAACAAATCAGCAACGCGAAATAAGAAACCTCGAAACGGCATTTGTTCGCTAAGATAACCGATAAAGCGATGAAATTCTATCGCATCAGGCAGCCATTTTACTTCGAATTATACAGCACGGATGAAAAACCGTTTCCGACAAATGTGCCTTAATTCTCTCTCGACCGATAATACAAAGCAAAGCTTCTTGATAGAAATTATACATAGAATATTTTATATGAGGTAGCTTTAACGAGTTGTACTACCGTTCGCGTCGTTAACTTTCCCTTTTTATTATCGTATTTAATTTAAACGAAACTTAGAATCGAACGTATTATCCGTATTACGTATGCACCGAATATGCACTGAAAATCACATCACATGCGAAACAATTAATCATTATGATTAATTGTACGTTGTAAATATCATAAAATACACTTTGACGGTAAATGCGAAATAATGGAATTTGTGTAGAAAACTGCCGAAAATCCCGAGTCATCGTCATCTAATATGACTTCGCAATATGTTTGACTTTCATGTTAATTTACAATCTGAATGAATTATACCGGGCACAAATTGATAGGAGAGACCAGGTTTGACAGCGAATCGCGTTACAGAATTCGATCGCGTGCACAGCGGTCCCTTAACCTAGGATCGATATCACTGCTGGTTACTGCGAACTTGCGGATATTCAAATCTTACTGGGCCATAGCTCGTATTATCCTCGCGAAATTACAGTCAGGCCACTGAGTACAAGTACATAATTCACGTACAAGTAAGTGTCGTATTAGTTATGATTTGCACCTCTGCGACAACGAAATACGTTTATGCCCAAGAAAACTGGCGTTGAATACATTAGACGATGATAGTCTGCCGGTAGATGTACCGTAGAACATGCTAATGGCTTAAGAACCTGAACGTGATATGTAACGACGAGTGAAATTACCAACACTGATTAAAAAACATTTATAATCGGCGATAGAAATTACAAGATTACTGCGAAAAGTTACAACGACAGCGAAAGATCGTTCGATCGCAAGATTTCCTTTCTTTTCTTCCGATCACTGTGTATTTGTTACTATACCATTAGCAGTACGAGTCGACGCCTAAGACCGTTGCTTCGAGCAAATTTTTTCGATAGGCGAAAATCAAAAAGAGGATGTCGATGGAGAAAATAAAGAAATGGATGTTCAAAAGATGTCGAATAGCGTAGAAATAAACGAAGAAACGGATATCTGATTCGATGGATATCGAATCAAGTATTCCAGTGACATTTTCTTCTATCCAAACTTTGTTAGTATGCAAAAATTCTTCTTCGATAACAAGAGACTAGGTAACTTTGTCGCGATATAATTCATACAAAATGCACAAATTCGAACGAATGCGAAGGAGCACGAAACACGGCTTGATAGTCAATGTGACGAATAATTGCACATTTGGGAATTACCACTTCGAAACTTTCCAGCTAACAGAATTCTCGTAATAGCCGATGATAGGCATGGATGGGGGTAAGTTTAAGGGCACAGAGCACTTCTCTTGTACTGGAAACTATTACTGCAGTTTGCCATCGATTGGGAGCTTCGTGGAAATCGTGGGAAATCGTGCAAAGAATGTCGATGTCATCGTGGAAAGGAAATCTTGATAAACGGTTTTACAAGCCGAGCTAACTTTCTTTAAATCGTTTTTCTTCGACGTCATAAACAAAACAATACCGTCGAATTTAATGTTTTTGCATCGACAGAATTCGGCCATCTTCTACGACCATTCGTTTTATACGTATATCACGTCGTTACTACGAGCAAGACAATCTTGTTCACAGACGCCGAACCAAATAGTATGTGGTGCGTTGAAAAATTTGAAAGAAAAGTTTTTATTGTAATTATTTAATTAAGTTTCACGAAGGTAAAATTTCAGCCAAAAGAATTAATATCTCGAGGAATATCGGGCACGTACCGCACCTTTGTTAGAAACGTGACGCAAACGTGTTTTTCGAGTTATGACTAGGAGGAAATTCTTTATGATTCCTTAGGGTTATAAACTAAAAATAGAAGAAAAAATACAACAGTTTATCCTGTTTTACGAGTATTATTCTCCTTACCGACAAATTTCGTTAACGAAGTAACGCGTTATTACGTTTAACGAAACGTTAAACGTTGCGTTGCTTCGTTCAAACTTCGTTTCATCTCGAAAGATTCAAAGATACAATGAACAGAAACAAACGGAAACAAAAATATAGTTGAATAGGAACGCGTTATTATCCTCGAGCATTTTAAAGATACTTTTCGGTACGTCACTTGTCTAGTTACTTGCATGTTCATTAATACGTTTCGAACGAACGAATACAACTAGAAAATAGAAGACAATAATTACCCCGATCTTAACAAAGTCTTCCCTTAAAGATGTTAAACAGTCGATAAGGAATGAAGCACGAAGCGAACTCGCGGTAAAACGTTTATATGTAACATACAGCGACAGGTAGCCAAATGATTTTCGCCAAGTTGTGTCGGTCGTTGTAGAGTGGAGTTTGTTTAGTTAGTGTTTAAGCGCTGAACTAACGAACCACGACTAGAATTCGCTTTTGAAAACGAAATAAAACAGATAGCATTGTAGCGATATCGATCGCACGCTGAACAAGAAAAAAAACAAAGGTCTCTTTCGGAAAAATGCCTTAATACTTTATTGGAATAAACGATTGTGCGATATATTAATTTTTACTTTGATCGTTCAACCGTCGTTGCAATTAAACGGAGACATTCGGAACTAACAAAGATACCTTAACGAGAGAATTCGAGAATAGCAGAAAAGTAATATTTTACAAACAAATTATTATCAAAATGTTTTACGTCGAACGTTTTTAAACGAAAACGTATCGTTCAGCGATTCGTTGAATTTGTTCGTATTCGCAAGAAGTGCCAACTTCGAAACTTCATCCTTAGCGTGTCGCGATACGAATACGGAAAGTAATCGCAATACGAATATACATATTAATCCGATATGTTTTCGTAAATACGTATAATACGTATTTTTCGCGAGAATAATATAATTTGTCCGATAGAATATTCTCTCTACGTTCAATTTGCTTTTCCCTGTGATCCTGGAGAAGAGCGGCGATTTTTTATTTATGTATTTGCTCTCCTCGCGTAAGCAAGATGAATTTGCAACAGATAACACTTGTACGCAGCAGATTCAATATTTTCACCAAGCGAGTACGTTCGCACAAAGATACGCGTAATTAACGTATGGTAATTTTGAGCACATGTACCATGCCGAATTGTATTTTTAATATCGATCCACCGATAATAGTATTCTGTAAAATATTTATAATCGTAAATTTCAAGCGAACGAACAAATCACGGTGAAATATTACTGCCATAAACTCCTTTGTTGATAATCAGAAAAATACACGCAAACGACAAATAACATTTAATATAATCACATCGATATATATATATATGCGTGTGTGTGTGTGTGTGTATTTACAATCTAAATACAACGGATAATTTAGTGAAATAATTTCACAATTGATAATTAGGTAAATATAAATAATTTATAAGTAAACTTGTATACAGACGAAACCAATATATAATTCAAATTGTCATAAATGCCTGTGTGTCTATACTATACTATACGTATCACTGAATTGTCAGTTGCAAAATTTTAAGGATACAAAATTTGCGTTGCTGGTAAAATGATATTTAGGAAACGTTAAAAGTAAACGGCAATTGAAAAACTTTTGGGAAAAAATTCTTGTGAGATAAAGCGATAAATTGAACCGAAGATTTCGGTTCTTTTTTCTTTTTTTTTTTTTTTTTTTTTGATCGACAACTATGTCTTTAAACGAAGAAGTTCTTAAAAATCCTTAAAAATTTGTCCTGTTTCCATAAAATATAAAGCATAAATTTGTTACTTGTAACGATACCATCGTATAAATAAACTAACGTATTGTAAAGGTACAACGTGTGTGTTTCTTGTTCTACGTGAATTAGGAAAAACGGAGTGTTTCGACAAGAACCCCTATAATAACGAGCTATACGTATATGTACACACGATAAATAAAAATGCAGTTGGTTGAAATTCGAAAATGCAAAATTGCGCAGAACGCACACAGATACGACAAAACTTTAAGCAAAGTATTTAAAGTATAGCGCTTTCTATGACATTTGACAGGTGAAAGAATTTTCTATCGAGCTCTTACTTTTTCAAATATATTCGCAAAAATATGAATTTCCATAAAAATCCGTGGTCTACTTGCGATCGAAAACTATAAATTACGAAAGAAGTAGCCTTAAGAAGCGACAAAACTTTTCGCGTAAACTGATGAAATTATTTATCGAAAAAGGGTCCATAAATCTATAAAAAATTTCTCAGTTCAAAGAACCCCAACGTATCGGTATTCGAACAAAGAGAAACTTCGAACTGAAGCATACGCGCAAGTTTTGTGAGACATCCGACCCATATACAGATGGCACTCAATTTCAAAAGAGGTTAATGTCACGACATTCTCTGTTGTAATGAAAGTTAAGAAACGTCGACGCAGCGGCGTCACGTCCTTGCACTGTTCCTCGCCATGAAATCTAAGGAAACAGACACCGGGGAAGAAAATCGAGGGAAGGAGAGAAAGAGAGAGAGGGAGACAGAGCTAGAGATAAAGATAGAGATAGAGAGTAGCATCGAGGGTTAAAGACAAGCGAGTTGAAACGAAAGAGGGAAGAGAACGAAAGCAAGAAGAAAAAAAATGGATACGAGATGGCAAAGAGAATGAGAGAGAAAGAGAGAGAGCGTTTCCTCGTCACCCCTAGAATTCAATCACACCGTGTTTACAGCTCAGTACACTTAATCCTCTTTATTGGATTCAAAGCGTTTGCCGGTACACCGTATCTCAGAATTTGATCAATTTTATGGGCAAAGGATCTCGATGATACTTGCGGACCGACCATCTGTCTATTGACCTTCAATGAAATTATACCGTCATCGAGATAGCGTTATTAACTGCAACCCTTGCTCCTTGACCTACCCCATTCACTACTTTAATTCGGCAAACAGAGCACTTCTAAATAGCTAAGGGGTTGTCACCACCGATTTTTATACGTATAGAACGTAGAGTTCGTTCCGACTGATATAACTCACGCTAATAAGTTAATAACGATTACAATAAAACACTGCGAATATATGTTCAAATTCGTATCTTTGCAAACTGAATTTAAAGAAATGGAATCTAAACGGAGATTCGTTTCGTTTAAACGTTTCTATTAAACGTTATTACGAGTTAAATACACTTTATGTATTTTTGTGTATAAAGAACGCATAAGAATCCACAGTCGAGTGGTAATTCCTTCAAATTTCCATTATTCTCTATTTAGTTAACTTTAAAATATCTAATATTATCGTTTGATAGCATGATCTGTACTTGTTGATACATCAAAATTGTAACATTTATCGCGTGATGTTTCCCAATACTTTTATTTCTATTAATAAGCCGCAGAACATCGGCGTAAGAAAATAGATAGACCGCGTTTTATCATTTTTATAGCATGAATATTTTATTGTTATTCGTTTTTACGCTAAAGTATTTTAAAATTAAAGTATTTTAAAATCGCGCTTACATATACGTATGAAAAGTTAGAAAATTTGAAGCTTTCTGTCGTATTTGAGAAAGCCATGCGTACAATGCAGTACTCGTTGCACGTGTAGATAATTTCATAAATTTCATTGTTGGACTTATTTTCCTGTTTTCGCGAGGATCGCTTGTTTAAAAACGCGTTTTATTTGGAGACTTCGTATACGGTTCAATTGCTGGCATTTTATAAAAAAAAAAAGTCAATACCGTGAAATAAAATGACCGAAATGTGTACTTACATCGTAGCTGAACTTTCTATTTGTAATTGAAACAAGACTGAATTTCGTACTAATAGTACGCGTACATCAGGAATCTGTTACATACCTGTAAGCAGAAAGATATTATTGCGCATTGAAATAATCCGTGAATGAATATACAGTTATAAAAAAATTATTGTTTTCAATTTGATGTTTATAAACGTAAGGTTTAAAGCCGAAAATAATACGGAAATAGTTAGGAGAATATTGTAAAAATATTTTTAAATGACCAACGCAAACAAAAATGAGAAATAAAGAGTTTGAAATATTCGACAATGGAATTAATTACACAAGATTACTTTATAATTGAAGCTGTTGAAACACAAAGGCCCCGCGAAAGTTGTAAACGAAATTACGTGCAACTAGCTGGCATTTATACAAATGACGTGTATCGTCACTTTTGTACGTTGGATGTTCCTTTGAAGTCCAAGCCGCGTCTCGCGGTAGGCTTCATACGATAACTCTATTGTGCGCACTAATTATGCAGAGTTCCCAAATTACGAGTATAAATAGAGCTTTCGAAAAAATCACGAATGTTAAAGAAAATTCGAAATGAAAAGTACTTTTAAGTCGTATCGAATGTACATAAGCATTTCGCAAATGTCGTCTTTCTTAGTAAAAATAGCAATTCGTTCAATTTTTTTCATAAGCAGGCAATTAATGGTTTAAATCGATATTGATTTAAATCCTAGCTCGACTATGCTGTTAAAAGTCTTTTTATTACTTTTCACGCCTCTACCAAGCATGTAATCAAGATTAAGCCACAATAAAGCAAAGTTAAACGAAGTTAATCCGAGATAGCGTTAATTATTTACACGCTAAATTCTGAAGGTATTAAGCATCTTACGGTGGAATACTTGGTATCGCTTAAAGAGCAGAAAAATTTGAAACAGCAAAAACATCGTAGTTTGAGAAATATCGAATATATTCTACTTCTAATTACGATCTTTGCTTTATTACTTTTAGCTAAATTTTCATTTCACTCGCTGAGAAGAACTTTGACAAATTTATTTATGTACTTTCTACGCGTAATGTTTTCCGTTTTCTGTACATCACGATACACTGCGTTTCATAATATCGTAATAAACCGCATTCATAGAATTATTTGCATAATACGCATCATATGCATAAATATTAATATTAGATAATACTTGCCACCACTCTAGTACACACATTATGCTGTATTACCTCGTATATTACACAAGTATAAACGAATATTGAATATTTATAATGCAATCCAAATTTTCGAGTGAAAATCCTGCGTAGAATATTTATATACTTGGCAAATTGAACCGGCTCTCATCGTCAATATTTCATAGGATTTTCCTATTCTAACCTAATTGATCTACAATTTAGCGCTATATTTTGCTATAATTGATAGTTTAAATCAATTTTGTCGGTAAAGAGAATTTATTAAGGCGACGTTTATCATCTAACGACACTCTTCCATTTCCCATTTTCCCAATTCGTTGCGTTTTATTTGCTTTAACTCG
The DNA here is from genome assembly GCF_040668555.2 of Bombus flavifrons. Taxonomy (NCBI): domain Eukaryota; kingdom Metazoa; phylum Arthropoda; class Insecta; order Hymenoptera; family Apidae; genus Bombus; species Bombus flavifrons. The sequence continues at coordinate 13,003,656 of NC_138452.1, read as the reverse complement.
TCAGAACGATACCCAAATGAGTAATAAATTTGAACGTAACGGGCAAGATGTTCCCGGGCTGAAATTTTGCTACGTGCCCCAGTCACGGAAGATACGAAACGTTAATGCAAACTGATCAAGTTTTTATGCCGACGTATCTCATCGTAGAAAGAACAATGGAGAAGCTAAGAGTACAACAATTCGTTTCTTAAATTGACAAAACGAATTGACACGTTGAATACATTACGCTAATATATTACTGCTTTCTATAAACGCATGTGTGTATATCCTGAATCATATTTCAGTAATCGCAGCCACGAATTCCAACGGCACAAATTTACCGATAAATATCTCGAAAAAATCAGTCGTTTCGTGTATCATTTTTAATTTGTTATCAATTTTTCCTGCGTCGTTTCGAGTATCGTTCATATATACATCTTCGTTAATTTCATATTTCTGACATTGTTAAACAATCACCTTTTTTTTGTAAAAAAAAAACCGTAAAGCCTGAACTTGTGCTATTTTGCAAATCATTCGATATTTTTAATCAAGAACGATATTTTATCAAACCGTTTATTAAGTCGAAATATTTATTATGGTTAATCGTTGAATCAATTTTCATCCACGTAGTTATCGTACATAGGTTTTTCAGAGCGATCAACGTATCTCTACGTTAAATTTTCAAAGCGTAGATAATCGTTGAATCAACGAATTACGAATGTTTTTTTAGGTCGTGATATTTTGCAGTGTTTAGCAATATTTTGCACCGAATACATACTGCGATTGACCTTTCCCTTCGATTAAAATTAGTGTATGATTAATTGTTTCAAAACGACGATTACTGCAACAGTACGTTTCATACGACTGTGACGTTTTGTATATCACTGTGGTTAAAAAATACGTAATAGATGAAACTGACAATTCTCATTTTACAGTCATTTTAAACGTCGTTACACCGATACGAATACCGTATGAACCATCAACTGATATAACATGAAAAAGTGGACTCGAAATTCATGGCTTCTATCTTTTATATTATTATACGAAAAATATTATTATACGAATACGAATATATCTGATTTGCATGAACGTAACGATTGAAAGTGACTGAACGAATGGTAGTTACGAGAATAAAATGATTGAAAAGCATAGAAACAACAGTCGAAGAATATGAAAAGTGAGTGTAATTGAGCAAATCTGCGTTAAATAAATCTATAATAGTCTGTAATTTTATTCCGTTGTAACTAAATATTTTTCTTTGCTTGCAAATATACTTGCGTTGCAAGGCTAATCAGTGCTGTTCCTTCTTGTTCGAGATTATTTCACGGTATATCGATGAAACAAATATTCGACGAAAGCAGAACACTTCGTTGCTTGAAAACGTATAACTGCATAAAATTGTTCGATGAGTTAAGAAGTGAACGACAAATACTTTAAAAAGCCGCTTTCGTAACTATCGTGTTCCTATAAAAGTTGCTTAGAGTTCGACTTAACGATTTAGCAAATTCCTCCAGCGGTAAGATCGAAAATGGAAACTCTCGTGATAAAAAATATTTAATGGTATATCCCTAAATACGTCTTATAACGGTCTTTTGAAATAGCGTATTTTCTTATTAGAGATTCGTATTCTATGTAAATTTTAGTATCTCGACCTAATTAGTTTCCAACCCATTTCTTCAAGAAAATATTGATTCTTAGACGTTCGTTAATAAAATTGATTATATGTATGTACAGGTCGCTAAATATCAAAAAGTTTAATTTCATAATTTGATAATCTTATACCTAAAAATTTACTTTTTATCTTTAAACTGTAAATTCCTGAAAATGCGATTGTCGATAAATAAGAGATTATAAAATTAACGATAGTATAGATGTCATATTGATATTATATGAAATCATATACAACTATTACAGCTACTATACGCTGTAAATATCCTTTCCAAGAATCGAGTAACAGCCATCTATCAAATGACTGAAAACGATAAAGAAACTTTCAAATCGTATCGTTATATTCGTATTCTACGTATAACTGAATTACGTTTAAAGGGCAAACTCCTTTCTGTCACTTCGGTGAAATCGGCGAATAAAAAAGACTAATCGACATCGATCGAGATTTATATTTTCAAAAATATAGAATGTAAAATCGCGTAAGAATGTTTCTAAGGAAATTCTATAACACTTTCAACGAAATTCTATTCTATACCGCGTAATCATCGACGTTTCACCATAGGTCGAGTAATTAAACCAGCCGATAATTATAAAGAGTTTCCTCCGTGTAATAAATGTGTCCGGTCAAACACTGATCCTGAACAAACAAATTGGTTTTCCGACTTCGCTTCGACTTCATCGACATCGAGTAATTTTCAATTATACGAAACAAATCTGCACTATCGCAATCCGTTAACAGAAAATCGTCAAGATTTATTACCAGTCTCTCTCTTCTTCTCTTCGTCTTTACTTCTTCTTTAACGAGATTATCTATTTAACGATTACTATAATACCCGTCGTCCCTCTATAAGGTAGCGTAACTTCAAACTTGTACGCAACAACGTATACGACTTACATATATGTTTTTTAATCGTCTTTTAAATTTTATCAATCAGCGTATTATTTGATATTGTCGCTATGTCGTTGTGTTAACAGCAAATAATTTATTTGTGGCAGTTTAACGTTTTATATTTTTCAACTCAGAGTGAGAAACTGTAAAAGTCGAAACTCGATCTACAATTTCGAGAAAATCGTCGATAACCTGCTGTAGCGATTGATACGACCATAAGCGATCAATTAAAACAAAAATTCCAATCATAGACGGTGATACCTTCGTGATGTTAGGTAAAGTGAAAATGACATGCATTGCGGCTACGAATATATTTTGAAAATGTCGTTTTCCTCGCTTTTGCTCGCTTGTCGCTGCGATATTGTATCTTACCGGTGATTACATCGATGACACCAAATCACACCGAATTGTCTACGATGTAACGATTACCGATTTCTAAGCTTCGTGTGAAATTAAAAAACTGCGATCGAAAAGAAATGTGCTTGGACCATTTTTCTGCTCCGCTCCTCGCGTAAACGTGTTTTTGTCTCGATAAAAATATCCATCGGTATTGGCAAAAAGACTTCCACGTTTTAAATAACTGTGCAAACAAGAACTGGAAATTTGAACAAACGAGCGAAAACCGTCATTTTGACAGCTTTAGCGTTACTTTTCAATTCAATTTGTAACGCGATATTTGTCGATGCGAGCTTAATTTGCTTCTATTTCGCGTTTCAAGGTCGATAAAATTAACACGACGGATAAGAGGAAAGAAACACGGAAGCGAACGTTGTACCATAAATTGTCGTAAAAGAAAGAAGGAAAATGGAAGGGAAAAAATTAACGAGAGTTGCAGAGCGATCGTTCATAACCGTGCCACGCGCTTCGAATGAAACTTTCCTTCTTAATTCTAATTAATTTGGCTTTAGTACTCGCCAAGTTAAACGTCACGTTGCTGTAAACACTACGCCACGATAAATAATAAGAAAGCGAACGCGTGCAAATGAAAAACTAAAGTACCCGATGAAAGAGAGTGAGATTTTCCTAATTAAAACGTCCTAATTTTGGCGACGCGAATTGATCTTTTGTCGCGTTAATTTTCATTACTTCTTGCCGCTGAACGAGAAATATAGGAAGAATA